>NC_079197.1:132577910-132897201 GCF_029499605.1 Hyla sarda | reverse complement strand
GTTTCAATTCCCTACAATTTATTTTCCACGGTATTTACTAAGGTTTCCCTACATTTTCCACTTTCCCTACATTTTTCATTTATTTTTTACACACGCTCTGATCTGTCGGGTTTTCCTCAGCCGAAATCCACGACATTTTCTGTAGAAACCTTAGTAAATATGTAGGTTTTTTGTGAAAATGTCGGGAACACGCCCCTTTTTTGGTGACCATGCCCCCTTTTCCGGCAGTCACGCCCCTTTATCGGGTTTTCTTAGCAAAATGGAGAGTTAGTTGGGGTTTTTTAAATTCTGGTGCAAAATCTGGCGCAGACAGAATTTCTGGCGCAATGCGCCAGAATCTGGCGCACGACCCAACATAACATGTCGGGTTTGCAATAGTAAATGAGGGCCATTGTACAATAATCATTGTATCAGGTAAATTTCATAGAAATACTCACTTCCCCATTACTTAGTTTTGTAATGTCAGACTGTTGTCCAATATAATATTCAATGCCATCTCTGGCTCCCTCCAAAGTTGCCCCTCTGACGAGAAGAATAATAAGGACAATATATGGGAATACTGCAGTGACATATACCACCTAAAAGAGAGAAAAAATTTGATTAAGCGGAAGTTAGATAAAAGCGCGTCCGGTTCTAATTAGCATTTGTTGACTGTGGATTAGCAAAAAGGTCAGCGGGGGAGGTGTGTGACACTCAGCTGATCGGAATGGATTTACAAAGAAGCTCTCTCTGACACCACTTTTTTATAGGTAGCTTTCCTTGTTAAATGATTGTTCACTCTAGCTAGAAGTCTTAGAACATGATCGAGAATGTATGCCAAGCCAAAAGTGTCTTTTTGGTTAGATAATTTTTGGTTAGGTGGCTGCTGATGAAGCAGCTGTGCTGTGAAACGCGTTGCATTATGGGTGAATAAACATTTTATCCTGCTACCTGGTTGTTGAGTGCCCATGCATCCCGTCCACACTTTGGAGTTCTATCGTTATTTTCGCTATTTCTGATGAGACGAGGAGTGCCTGCTGACGCCTTATTCATATTCTATATCTTGAATCATTGTTGCACTTGGTGGAGATTAACCATTGGGGTAAGAGCAATATTCATCTATTCCAAACCCTTTGTGCAACAGCGGTGTCACACTATGGAGCGCTGTCTGTCTTTTGTTTCATTCTGTTATACTACATGGCAGTGGCACATAGTAGTAATATACACTTACCCAGGGCTCAAGTCCTGGAGGAACGCATGGGAACGGAGCTCCTGTGCTTTTCCACAGCAGGAAGACTGTTCCCATTAACCAGAGTCCTCGAGGACCAGCCCTTGAGTGGAAATCTTGGGTGAGTTCCCACACTTTTTTTCCCCAGGACGTGACCCCTGCATTTACCTTTCCAGAAGATTTTATTCCTTTCACCAGGGCAGCAGCAGTTATGATCCATGCCAGTAGCAGGCAGAGGGCTAAGTGCCAAACCACCTGCCCAGTCTCGTCCATACCACTCGATCTCTTCAGAGCCACTTTGCTGAAATAATAAAAATATAACTTACCAGAGCCAGTTTGTAAACTGTCACATGTCACTACAATATTCCTATATAGGCTGGAAACTCATATCACCTCTCTTAGACAAATTCACGGATGCATATACTGTCATAACCAAAAGTGTAACCCTATCTAAAATGGTCTTTTGTGAACCATACCCTTGTGTGAATACCTTAGAGAAGGGTTCCATAGGAGGATCTCCTCTAGGGAACAGAATGAGAAGATGATGCAAAGATCGGCACTCGTTTACAAAGCCTTTTTTTTGGCAGGTAGGGCATTAGGAATGAAATGTTGAATTGTTTGTGCAGCCACAGCTGCTTCAATGAGCCCTCGGCCACACATCTCCTGTTACATGGGGAGATATGGCTGATGATACAGGCTGAGCGTTCACTACTTAAAAGGGTACTCCGCCCTTAGACATCTTATTCCCTATCCAAAGTATAAGATGTCTGATCACGGGGGTCCCGCCGCTGGGGATCCTTGCAATCTCAGCTGATGCACCCCAGACATCCGGTGCACGGAGCGAACTTCACTCCATTACAGATGACTGGTGATATGGGGCGGAGGCTTGTGACATCACGGTCACGCCCCACTTGTGACATCATGACTACGCCTCCTCAATGCAAGTCTATGGGAGGGGGCATTGAGACTTGCATTGAGGGGACTTGGCCGTTACGTCGCCAGCGGGGCATGGCCATAACATCACGAACCTCCGGTGCTGCACCTGACGCTCTAAACGAACGCCGGGTGCAGCAGGGATACCTGCTGGGGTATCTTTTGGATAGGGAATAAGATGTCTAGGGGTGGAGTACCCCTTTATTGTGGGGTCATTTCTAATCAGTGTTGTCACGTGAAAAGATAGAATAAAATATTTACAAAAATGTGAGGAATGGACTCACTTATGTGAAAAACTGTATATGAATGGGCTTTAAAAATAGTCATAGACTTCAGAATTCTCAAAAACATCCTTGAAATGCACAACATAAACAATGAAAGTTGAAGGATTTGATTTCCCACTCATGACAAAGTATATAACCGGATATAGCAAGCAACATTTTTATTAACTATTAAATTACAATCTGAAAATACAATACTTACTCCCAATACTGTTTGCTGGGTAACTCTGTGCCGTTTCGAGCAGAGCAGGTGAGGTTGTTTCCGTCGGCCCACGATACATTCATTACTAGTGTAGCATTCTCTAGAGTCACATTGCAGCTGCCTAGAAATGACATGTTACATTTGTTACAGTAGATTCTGATCGGATGAAGATGTTTGAGGCACATAATATGCTGTTTGGTAATTCAACTAAAATACTTGATAGTAAGTACATCAAGAGCTCATGTATTCTGACGTGTTTTGGAACCATTATAAGGAATTCTGAGGCATCATGACCTTCACTGATGTATATTGTGGAGACCACTTATAGTTCTGTGTGCCTCTATGTTACAACTTGTGTGCAGAACCTTATTATTGGGCAGCACACTTCATTCATACAGAGAGCCTGGGCACTAGGCCGGTGATTGCGGGGGCGGGGGGGGCAGTAGTTGAACCCCTCGCGATCTGACACCTATCCCCTATCTTGCGGATAGGGGATACGTTTTTTTTATACTAGACGACTCCTTTAAAGGGGTACTCTGGCGCTAAGACATCTTATCCCCTATCCAAAGGATAGGGGATAAGATGCCTGATCGCGGGGGTCCCGCCGCTGGGGACCCCCGTGATCTTGCATGCAGCACCCTGTTAGAATCACGTTTGCTCCGGGTCTGATTACTGGCAATTACGGGGGCCGGAGCATTTTGACGTCATGGCCCCGCCCCCGTGTGATGACACGCTCCGCCCCCTCAATGCAAGCCTATGTGAGGGGGCGTGACAGCTGTCACAATGCTCCGGTCCAGTGATCGCCAGTAATCAGACCCAGAACGAACGTGCTCCGGGGACTGATTCTAACGGGGTGCTGCGTGCAAGATCACGGGGGTCCCTCGCGGCGGGGCCCCCTGCGATCAGGCATCTTATCCCCTATCCTTTGGATAGGGGTTAAGATGTTTTAATGCCGGAGTACCCCTTGAAGCCAGCATGAATACATAAATGCATTGTCATTAGGGTGCTCATATATGATGTTCAGCTTTATATACCCCTTTACAGTTTACAAGCAATGATTATATATATATATATATATATATATATATATATATATATATATATATAAAATCCCCATAAGAAGTTGAGTAACTTTGCAAATACTTTGCTTCACTTATCTTGTACTGACCTGAGTTACATCATTGTATAGAGCAGGCATCCATTTAGTATTGTGCAGGCTGAAGTGCTTACATATCTCAGCAACTTCTTTAGTGTTTGTACAGAGCTTATTGCATCAGTTTGCTTTCTGTGAAGTGGGGTTAGACTGGTATACTAAAGTGTTCTTTGATGGATGGCGGCTCTGACATCACAATGGGTCCCTAGTTCTAGCAGGAGGCAACAAGATTTGGAGCCGACCATTTGCCAATAGGTTCTATGTCTTATGGCTATGTATATAATGATCATAATGTTTACAAGGTGGGCATATTTTGAATAAATATAATGTTTGGACGATTTAAATCATTGTGTGATTTTTACACCACATATAGTAGGACTGTCTGGTGTCAGGATTACTTTCTATATTAGAACACAATAAGTATTGTTTTTTTAGGTAATGAGCTGTGGCTACAAAACTGTTGACTGGCTGCAGTTGTAATAAGCAGAACTTTGAATGCAGCTCTGGATGACAATAGGTTAAAGCGTACCTGTCAGATCCCACAAAAATAAAAAAATAAAAACTGTTATGTGGGACTCACTGTCCCAGGAGGTATGGGGACCCCTAGTGGTGGGATTTTCAAAGGCAGTTTTCTTTAAAAAAATTAGAAAAAAAATTAAGAAGTATATTAGAAAAACTATTGTTTTGCCAAGATGTACAACATATAAAAAGGTTTTTTTTTAAATATTTGACAGTGCCCCTTTAAGGAACAAACAAAAATCAGAAGGGAAGTAATAAAATATCTCTTAGCATGGTTCGATTGGCCACCCATTCCCAGAAAACTCCCCTTCACTGTCATGTGATGAATGTGATACCTCTTTTTTTTTTTTTAGCACAAAATAGTCATATTTTTGTCTTTTCAGCCCATTGACCAGAGAATGAGACTAAGAATAACCTAAACTGGATTGTCTTATCAGAATGCCCCTTTTTAAATTGAAACTGGCATAATCATTATATGATATATTTACATATGTATGTTTATAGTTAAATATGAATATTTATATTTGAATAAAAATATTTCAATATTTAATGGGTTTTCCAGAGAAAACAAATGTAAATTAACTGGTGCCATAAAGATAAACAGATTTGTAAGTTACTTCTATGTAAAATGTTTACTTCTTCCAGTACTTATCAGCTGTTGTATGCTCCAGAGGAAGTTGTGTAGTTATTTTCAGTCTGACCACAGTGCTCTCTGCTGACACCTGATGTCCATGTCAGGAACTGTCCAGAGCAGAAGAAAATCTCCATAGCAAACCTCTCCTGCTAAATGGTGCTGAATGGAGACCTCAGAATGGTCTATAGATTTGCCTTCCAACACAGGAGTGGCTTAGGGACAACTTTGTGAATATCCTTGAGAGGCCCCGCCAGAGCCCTACCATGAACCCAATCAAACTTCTCTGAAGAGACCTAAAAAAATGACTGCACATCGGTGGTCCCCATACAACCTGACAGAGCTTAAGCAGATCTGCAGGGAAGAATGGCAGAAAATCCCCAAATCCAAGTGTGGAAACCTTGTGGCATCAAACTCAAGACTGGAGGCTGTGTTCCAACTATCTACCGAGTTAGGCTGCAAACAAACATAGCATTAAAGAGGTATTCCAGATTTTTTTTTTTATTTGACTATGCTACAGGGGCTGTAAAGTTAGTGTAGTTCATAATATAGTGTCTGTACCTGTGTGTGACGGTTTTCTCACAATTCTTCTGTGATTTTCACCCCAACATTGATTTTTATCAGCATACAAAATTACTGTTGTCTCAGATTTTTCCCAGCTTGCAATGCGGCCGAGACCTGACTCACTAGTCAGCTGATGACAGGGAGCCTGTCTGCTTCAATGGGTGGAGAGATCGCTTGGTGGGAGAGAGATCAATCTGCAACTAATGCAACAGCTGTAGGCACCCTGATTGTAAAACCCTCACACACAGGTACAGACACCATAAAATGATCTACACGAACTTCACAGACCCTGTAGCATAGTCAAATAAAAAAAATATTCCTGGAATACCCCTTTAAGCGTTTTTAGGTTTCTATTTTAGCACTAGGCCGCAACCTAACAAAATGTGATAAAAGTAAGGGTCTAAAAACTTTCCAAATGCATTGTACATACGTGAGATCCCTACTTTCTCTCATCACCTTGCCCATTAATAATTCTTTCCGTATAATTTTTTATCATCATTACTATGATCTTCCATCCAATATCATCCAATAGTATCTTTCTTACCATGTAAGCTGCTTTGACAATTACCGTCGGCCCACTCAAAGCAGTCAGACCAGGGCAGATAACTTCGGAATGAGGAAAATAAATAAAAGAGACTGTAGGCTATAATCACATTGTAGTATATAGATACTAATGTAGATATCACCACCATGGTAAAACCAACACCTAGAAGTCAGAAAAAAGACCTTATTATATACTGTGCATTCATAACAGATTTCATGCTTCTGAATTAATAGCTTTAGAGTATACTGTATATATGTCAGGCAGTTATGTGGTTAGTATTGGTTCCTAGTGGCACTGAGGTCCAAATCCAACCAAGAACTCCATTTGTATAGAGTTTGTATGATCTCTTACTTCCTCCCATGCTCCAAAAATATACTGATATGATGACAGGTTTCCAATGGGTTTAACCCTAGTATGTGTATGAGATAAAATTAGACTGTAAACCCAACTGGAGAGAGGGATGATATAAGTGATGACATTCTCTGTACCGAGCTGTTTTTGTTGGCCCCAAATAAATGAATGTGTCAGTAAAGCAGCCACTATGGCCTTTTAGGTGTCTGTAGAGAGGGAAGCACTTACCGTATTTTTCGCCGTATAAGACGCACTTTTTCTTCCCCAAAACTGGGGGGAAAAGTTGGTGCGTCTTATACGGCGAATACCTGCGGCCATCAACGGCCGGGACCCGCGGCTAATACAGGACATCACCGATCGCGGTGATGCCCTGTATTAACCCTTCAGACGCGGCGATCAAAGCTGACCGCCGCGTCTGAAGCGAAAATAACACTAACCCGGCTGTTCGGGACCGCCGCGGTGAAATCGCGGCGTCCCGAACAGCTTACAGGACACCGGGAGGGACCTTACCTGCCTCCTCGGTGTCTGCTCCGTGCCGGGATCCCCTGCATGGCCGGCGCTCTCCTTCGACGTCATCACATCGTCGCGCACGCCGTCCCGTCATCCAATATCAGCGGCGTGCATAGCGACGTGATGATGGCGACGGAGAGCGCGGATCCCGGGAAAGAAGACGTCCGGAGTGTTGGGGACACCACGGGGACTCGGCGGCAGCGATGGAGCGACATCCGGGGCAGCGGTGAATGGTCCGGAGCGGCGGGGACAGGTGAGTATTACCTCCTATCCAGTAGTCTTCAACCTGCGGACCTCCAGATGTTGCAAAACTACAACTCCCAGCATGCCCGGACAGCCGTTGGCTGTCCGGGCATGCTGGGAGTTGTAGTTTTGCAACATCTGGAGGTCCGCAGGTTGAAGATCACTGTTGGGTGCAGAATCTTTTTTTTCTAGATTTTGCACCTTTAAAATAGGGTGCGTCTTATATGCCGGTGCGTCCTATAGGGCGAAAAATACGGTAGCTTGCATTGTATGTTTTTTCATTATACATCTGAAATATAATTCCAGTATGATAATAAAATTTTGTTCAGACTTACCTTGGAAAAGTGGTGCAATCCTCCATATTTCAATTGGACCTAAACTTGCAAACTGTCCAAGAGAGCACTCAAGTAATAATAAAGGTAAACCAGCCAGCGCCAGCATGATCACATACGGGATAAGAAATGCTCCTAAAGTAAGGAAACATATAGAGTAAATTAGATATACTGTATTCCTAAGGCCCCCATCTACCGATGTATATGGAGATCAAGGGCCGTCGACTCCCAGCCTGGTAGTGGCCAATAGATGTAGTCGGGAAGCTGGGCTGTTTTATGCAGTTTTTGATAACTCTCATAGAGGTCAATTGGAGTTGTGTAAGCTAAGTAACGCTGCAAGCTACACTGTTTCCAGAACTCGACGGATATGCAATAAGAGTTATCTTAAAGGGGTACTCTGCCCCTAGACATCTTATCCCCTATCCAAAACATGGGGGATAAGATGTCTGATCGTAGGGGTTCTGCCGCTGGGGACTCCTGCGATCTCGGCTGTGGCACCCCAGACATCCGGTGCAAGGAGCGAACTTTGCTTCGTGCCGGATGACTGGTGATGCGGGGCGGGGGCTCGTGATGTCACGGTCATGCTTCGCTCGTGACATCACTGCCATACCCCCTCAAGGCAAGTCTATGGGAGGAGGCATGATGGCCGTCACGCCCCCTCCAAAAGACTTGCATTGAGGGGGCGTGGCCGTGACGTCCCGAGTAGAGCGTGTTAGTGACGTCACAAGCCTCCGGGGCTGCACCCAATGCTCTAAACGAACACAGAGTGCCGCAGTGAGATCGCGGAGTCCTCAGCAGCAGCGGGACCCCCGCGATCAGACATCTTATCCCCTATCCTTTGGATAGGGGATAAGATCTCTAGGGGCGGAGTACCCCTTTAACATAGCCAGCCCGGCTCTTTTCAGCTTCCTGACCATCTCTGGGTGCTGCAACCAAACCTAAAGGGTGGTGGTCCTTAATCTCACAATAGAAACAAATCCCATTTCTGGGACCCACATGGGACAGTTATGGCAAATCCTGTGGATATACAATAAATATTCAGATAGGAATACTCATTTACTGTAAAGATATAAGTTCCATCTATTGTTATTGGGTAGTGAGAACCAGTAAATCAATTGCCTTCCCAGGCCTTCTCACTATGTTTTGTGGTCATGTTCAATATGCAGGAAATGCTTTAATCCAAACTCTTCCTGACGTTTCAAAGTCAATACCATAAACAGAGTTTTACACCATTTCTATTGTTTCCATTCTGTCTTTTCTGTTCCCAGTTTCATGCTATTTCCATTTATTACCATTGTCTACAAAGGAAAGGTCTATGTCTGCCACTGACCACCATTGTACTGTTTGCACATTGAATGAATCTACTTTCAATAGTCCCTATGTAAATACTTGCATAGACAATTTAATGTGTTTGGAGTAAGATGGTGTATCTGGTGGGTACTTAGCTGAGCATGCCTGACTTTGTGGTGGCTGTTAATAGAATGGCCGAGAGCTGTCTTCTGTGTCCCAGTAAATCCAGGAGCACAGCTAAGATATTGCTTAAAGGGGTACTCTGCCCCTAGACATTTTATCCCCTACCCAAAGAATAGGCGATAAGATGTCTGATCGCCGGGGTCATGCCGATGGGGACCCCAGCGATTTTGGCTGAGGCACCCAAGACAGCCGGATGACTGGCGATGCGGGGTGGAGGCTCGTGATGTCACGGCCACGCCCCCTCAATGCAAATCTATGGGAGGGATGTCACTCCCCTTCCCATAGATTTGCATTGAAGGGGCATGGCCGTGACATCACAAGCGGAGCGTGGCCGTGCCATCCCGAACTCTAAACGAACGCCAGGTGCAGCAGGGAGATCGCTGGGGTCCTGCCTCCTTTGGATAGGGGATAAGATGTCTAGGGGTGGAGTACTCCTTTAAGATTTTTCCAGATACTGCAAACTCTGCAGTGTGAACTGTGTTGTGAAGTCCCATTAAATCAATGGGAGGCTGCTGCAAGTAGAATCTGCCGTGAATTTCATCTTGGAAATTCGGGGCAGATTTTTCACAGTGTGAACAAGCCCTTAGAGTCTCTTCAGAGTAGTTCTAAAATCTAAAAATGCTTTCCCCAGCAGGCTGTTTAAAATAAATGTGCTGCCGATGTGCACCAGAGTCACACCAGGTTTGTATGAGGATTATGCAGGTGTCACATGTCTGTATCATGACCGCAGGCCTCTGCAGGATTGCAGGTCTGATCACCCAAACAGGACATTAGACCCTTGGCCAGGTCAGGACTTGCATTACTCCTGAGTGAATCCAGCCTTAGCCCTATGTTATACAATATACCTCTCCTTTTCCACTCAATATGAGTTTTGCATGTTGGCCAAAAATATGTGCAGAATTATTATTATTATTATTATTATTATTTTTTTTTTTGAAGGATGTGAATTTGGTTACAGTTATCCCATTTACATGCAAAGGATTTGGCTTGGTATTGGATTTCACATGGATTTCAGAGTGGAATCTGCTCTAAAGTCAAATCCAACATGTTGGTAATGTAACCAGAATCTCAGGATCAGTCAAGGTAAATAATGTAACGTTACTAAACAAAATGACTAAACCAAGCTACTAAACTTTTATATAGATTATATTTCTGTATTTGTTGTATATAGTCAATCAGCATTTCGCCCTTAGTCCTTCCTTTCTTCATTATCACAAAATGCTTTTAATAATACAATAAACGTCACTGTGTAAAGCTGGTCATCGCGGAATAACTTTACCATATTGCTCCACCTTACCTCCTCCATGCTTAAAAGCAAGGTATGGAAATCTCCAGACGTTTCCGAGTCCCACCGCATATCCCACCAAGGAAAGGAGATAATCCGTTTTGCTGGACCAGAACTCCCGCTCTAGATTTTCTTCAGGATCTGTCACACTCACATCATTATTCTGGAGATACAAAGAGGAATGGCAGCTAAAACACTGGGAACACGCTTTATGGCAGAGGTGGGGAAAAGAAACACTAATGTTTCTGAAGGATCTCACTTTTTAAAAACTGGGGATATAAGTAGTGATTACGGAACCAGATAGAGTTCGAGACTTTGTGTAGGCCGTCACCATTGCCTGTGCACCCCTGTCGTTCTGAATCCTGTCCACCATTCTGTAAGTGTATGCACTGAATAAGGTTTGAAGATAACCAGGGCCGGTGAGTGCCGCATGTATATTCTCTTTTTTGATATGTCTGGAGGTTCTCACTTCTGAAAAATGTAAGATAAGGTATATCGAATATGGGATCAAATGGAGTCCTAAACACTACGAGCCTGTTTGGCTGTGAACAAAGCAGACTGGCAGCTCTGAGTGTTTAGGACTCCAGCATGAGTCAGAAATGCTTGCTGACAGGACTGATCGGGAAAAATACAATAGAAAGAAGCATATTTTTCATTAACATGCTATTGGAAAGTTATTCAACATTCATTAATCTAAAATATATCAAAAGTTTATTTGATGAGAGGTACCCTTTAAAGGGGTATTCCAGGAAAAAACTTTTTTTTATATATCAACTGGTTCCAGAAAGTTAAACAGATTTGTAAATTACTTCTATAAAAAAAATCTTAATACTTTCAGTACTTATGAGCTTCTGAAGTTAAAGGGGTAGTCCAGTGGTGAAAAACTTATCCCCTATCCTAAGGATAGGGGATAAGTTTGAGATCGCGGGGGGTCCGACCTCTGGGGCCCCCTGCGATCTCTCTGTACAGGGCCCCGGCTCTCCGCCGAGATAGCGGGTGTCGACCCCCGCACGAGGCGGCGGCCGACACGCCCCCTCAATACATCTCAATGGCAGAGCCGGAGATTGCCGAAGGCAGCGCTTCGGCTCTGCCAT
The DNA here is from genome assembly GCF_029499605.1 of Hyla sarda. Taxonomy (NCBI): domain Eukaryota; kingdom Metazoa; phylum Chordata; class Amphibia; order Anura; family Hylidae; genus Hyla; species Hyla sarda. The sequence continues at coordinate 132,885,879 of NC_079197.1, read as the reverse complement.
AGAGTTGTATTGAGGGGGCGTGTCGGCCGCCGCCTCGTGCGGAGGTCGACACGCCCCCTTCCCACGGGCTGTCGGGGCTCCGTACAGGAGATCGCGGGGGGCCCCAGGGGTCGGACCCACCGCGATCTGCAACTTATCCCCTATCCTTAAGATAGGGGATAAGTTGTAAACCACTGAATCACCACTGGACTACTCCTTTAAGGTTGTTCTTTTCTGTCTAATTGCTCTATGATGACACGTGTCTCGGGAAACGCCCAGTTTAGAAGCAAATTCCCATAGCAAACCTCTTCTAAATTGGGCAGTTCCCGAGACACGTGTCATCAGAGATTACTTAGACAGAAAAGAACAACCTAAACTTCAGAAGCTCATAAGTACTGAAAGGATTAAGATTTTTTAATAGAAGTAATTTACAAATCTGTTTAACTTTCTGGAGCCAGTTTATATATATATATATATATATATATATATAAAAGTTTTTTCCTGGATAACCCCTTTAATACAGTTTATAAACATTTATAGCAATTCATAAGAAATATAACAGATAGATGGGTGTCACATCGAAGGGACACCTACCATCGAAGGGCCAATAATGGTTTCTTTTAATGTAGTTTAATATGTACTATTTGCATCGATGACTCTTCCTAGTGACATGTAATGGAATAACATAAGGGCATCATTATACAAATTGCTTATAAACCTATATGTAAAGATACATGAACTATTATAACGGTCAAAGGAGCAAGGATCGTTCACCTAGTAATGGTAATGACACCACTCTCCAATCCAGAAATGGCCGCTATCTGAGAACAATAGCTAGTGGTCCTCTTAAACAAATAAAGATAGATATACCATATTTTTTGCCGTATAAGACGCACTTTTTCTTCCCCAAAACTGCGGGGGAAAAGTTGGTGCATCTTATACGGCGAATACACATTAAAACGTCATCCAATAGGAGCGGCGTGCATAGCGACGTGATGGCGGCGACGGAGAGCGAGGATACCGGGCAGCAGTTCCAGAGCGACGGGGACGCGGCGACAACGATGGAGCGACATCTAGGGCAGTGGTGACGAGCGGTGACGGGTCCGGCGCGGTGGGGACACGTGAGTATTACCTCCTATACCAGTGGTCTTCAACCTGTGGAGCTCCAGATGTTGCAAAACTACAACTCCCAGCATGCCCGGACAGCCGTTGGCTGTCCGGGCATGCTGGGAGTTGTAGTTTTGCAACATCTGGAGGTCCGCTGGTTGAAGATCACTGCCCTATACTTTACATTGTATTCTAGATTTTCCTCCTTTAAAATTGGGTGCGTCTTATATGCCGGAGTGTCCTATATGGCGAAAAATACGGTAAGAAGGATAGATGGATATAGTATTGTTCATTTTGCCTATTGGTGCCATCAAAGGACATCAATAAGGATAAAAGTACACCTACTATGTGTTGTGCATTTGCTGTTCAGTGTTTCTGTTTAAAAACGTATATGTTAAACAAACAAAAATAACAGATTCTACAAAAGAATTAAAAATAAACAATTAAACAAATAAATAAATAATAGCAATAAAATAAAAACCAGTGAAACGAAGACACGAAATGCAGTGTGAACCCATTGGAATATAAATTTCAATGCACAACATATTAGATTCGATTTTTTAAGTTCTATAGTATGATAATAACGCCATCAAAAATGTCCCAATGTCCCCATGAAACAATGTCCCCATGAAACAATGTCCCCATGAAACAATGTCCCCATGAAATAGAAATAACTTACATTTGTTTGTGCAGACTTTTTTCTCCGGCATTTCATACATCTGGATAAGGCCGTATTTCCCATGTCCTGTATTAGCAGCTGTGTGTGGTAAGTACCTGATGTAACCCCTGGCTGGGACTATCATTGAGTGGAGGGGGTGTAGGCTCCGAACTTACTTTATAATTAGAGAGGACAATGATTGACTCCCAGAGATTACTCAATGAAACTGCTACAAAACGCCTATCCATCGGTGTGCTGTAATTCCCTATGCAAATACTGAACTTGTATGACTGGTAGGGACGACAAGACCTGGAAACAAAGGGATCTGCTGAGATGAAAGCTTCTCCTACTTCAGCATAGGTGAAAGTAGGGATCCATACAAATAATGGATCCCGATGGGCTGTAATTCTCTCAGATAGTATTTATTTTATAGGGATGGGTCAAATCTTGGATTTCCAAACATTTCTCCCAACATTGAACTTCACATAAATTGTTGGTAGATCTCAATACCACAAACATGCAGTTAAAGGGGTACTTTAGATAGCAGCGGTGTTAGATCGCCACGGTCCCTCTGCTGGGGACCCCGGGGATCACCGCTGCGGCACCCCGCTATCATTACAGCACAGAGCGAGTTCGCTCTGTGCGTAATGATGGGCGATACAGGAGCCGGAGCTGCGTGACGTCATGGCTCCACCCCTTGTGACATCACGGCCCGTCCCCTCAATGCAAATCTATGGCAGTGGGCGTGATGACCGCCACGCCCCCTTCCCATAGACTTGTATTGACGGGGGCGGGCCGTAACATCATGAGGGGCGGAGCCGTGATGTAACGATGCTCCGGGCCCCTGTATTGCCCGTCATTACGTGCAGAGCGATCTCGCTCTGCGCAGTAATGATAGCGGGGAGCTGCAGCAGCGATCCCCGGGGTCCCCAGCAGCGGGACCCCGGCGATCTAACATCTTATGGGGATAAGATGTCTAGGGGCGGAGAACCCCTTTAAAGGGGTTATCCAGGAAAAAAAACTTTTTTGTTTATATATCAACTGGCTCCAGAAAGTTAAACAGATTTGTAAATTACTTCTATTAAAAAAAATCTTAATCCTTTCAGTACTTATGAGCTTCTGAAGTTAAGGTTGTTCTTTTCTGTCTAAGTGCTCTCTGATGACACGGGAACCGCCCAGTTTAGAAGAGGTTTGCTATGGGGATTTGCTTCTAAACTGGGCGGTTCCCGAGACAGGTGTCATCAGAGAGCACTTAGACAGAAAAGAACAACATTAACTTCAGAAGCTCATAAGTACTGAAAGGATTAAGATTTTTTAATAGAAGTAATATACAAATCTGTTTAACTTTCTGGAGCCAGTTTGATATAGAAAAGAACAACCTTAACTTCAGAAGCTCATAAGTATTGAAAGGATTAAGATTTTTTAATAGAAGTAATTTACAAATCTGTTTAACTTTCTGGAGCCAGTTCATATATAAAAAAAAGTTTTTTCCTGGAATACCCCTTTAACTATGGAGCAAAATATTTGCACCCGTCTACTGCTCCTCAACCTTTTTGTTGATGTCCTAATGCCAACATTATAATGCACTAGAAATCTATAGCTTCATTATAGAACCTATATGCAGTAATACGTGAATTGTCCATGGGTTCTGTGAAGTACAGTAGAAGTAATCTAGTAATTTTAGTTAATTTGAATTATAAACCAGCCTCTTATATGTGATTCCTGTCCAGTTTTATTGGCTTAAACTATACTTGATCTTGGTTTCTGGTGGGAAATGTTGGATAGATGAGTTGCACTTTGCACTACTTTGAAGCCCTGCCCACGCTGATTTTTTATTTATTTTTTGCATGTCAATGAGACTGGCACAAGGACATAAGGCGTAAATACATTAATAAATTGTCACAAATATTCCAAAAATTGCTATTTCTGGGTAACAGAGAGCCCCAATAGGGCTGTAGAACACTTTACCTTGCCATAAAACGCATATGGAGTGTGCTGGGTTAGTGAAATAATACTGTTATTCAGTAGGACATGCAGATTCTTTTGGAAATGTCCTTCCTGCCATGAGAATGTAGTGACAGGAGTTACTTTCCATTCTGGACTTCTTACCTGGCTTTTATATTTGGCAATTATTTATTTAAATTATCTTAAATATTATTAAAAAATGTACAGGTCACTTTTCATAATTATAAACCATCTTTAAACGAAGTCTGCACACTACAAAAGTTCATGAAAACTGAAGACTGATTGAAACACAATAAAATGTTTTGGACACTTTCACAAACCTTACTTCACACTCCAATCCAGACAGCTGTGTAGCTTTTTATTTATGTAAATAAGTGTTTATTTATCTATAGCCTATTGGAATGTTAAATTATGATTATTTATGAAATTTGCAAGTCACTTTTCATAAATGATAAAACTTCTTTAAACAAAGTCTGCAAACTACAAGGCTCTTATAACAGCGATCAGATACAGTAAGTGCTAAACATTGTTACATGATGTGCATTAAAGACAGAGCTGTAGCCAGCTCTATTTGCTCCTGAGGGAAGACAGAAAACTGTGCCCCCCCTCCCCCCAATTTTGGCTTGGGGCACCCCTTGGAGAAAAAAAATTAGCAGGAGACCCTTACCGAATAATTTTTTTAATGTTTCTTACGTAGATTACAGTACGGTTTTATGCAGTGACTCACAAATGACATATTCACTGATCAGAGTCATTCTCTTTTTTTTTCTTCCCCATCTGGCACAGGACATCATGATAGTCTGTTCCAGCCAAAACTCTTGGGCAGAACCTGCAACACAAACATATTAGTATTAGTCTCTGCACTTTTCCAGCATTATCTTCCCTTTTTCCCTACAAATGACTCTAGTCTCCTCAAACACAATGCCATCAGCCTTCCCACAATGCACAAGGGGGGAGATTTATCAAAACCCGTGCAGAGGAAAAGTTGCCCAGTTGCCCATAGCAACCAATCAGCTTGCTTCTTTGATTTTTAACAAGGCCTTTGCAAAATGAAAGAAGTGATCTGATTGGTTGCTATGGACAGCTGGGCAACTTTTCCTTTGCACAGGTTTTGATAAATCTCCCCCAATGCTTCCAGCCTCACTCAAATGCCTCCCGCGCCCCCCCCCCCACAAGCACACACAATGTCTCCAGCCTTCCCCAAACTCAATGCTTCCAGCCTAACCCACGCACAATGCCTCCAGCCCTACCCCACACAGTGACAGAGGGGTGTACCTGAGAGACAGGGGTGTAGAGGGGTTTACATGGATGACATAGGGGCATACAGGGGTGACAGAGGGGCGTAAAGGGTTGACATAGGGGTGTATGGGGTAACCATGGGGTGTACACGGGTGACAGAGGGGTGACAGAAGGGTGTAGAGGGGTGACAGAGGGGTGTACGGGATAACAGAGGGGTGTCCAGGGGTTACAGCAGGGTAACAGAGAAGTGTGGAGGAGTGAAAGAAGGGTGGGGGTGCACTACCTGAAGCGGAGTAGGCCTCTGTCAGCACTGCTTCTGCTCCTTCCCTTCATTTACATCATTCTTTTGAGGGACCAGGGAGAATCCAGAGTCCAGAGCTGCTCCACAGGAGAGGGAGGATACACAAGTATTGGAGCTGCAGCATCACCCGTCCCAGCACAGTACACAGACTTCCCTCCTGCCTGGCTTGCACAGGCCAGGGCAGAAAACCCCAAAAATGTTAGCACCATATTTCCCACAAGAGCTTCCTGGCACCCTGGTTGGGAATCAATGCCTCAGTGTAATGTGTGTTGGACCCCCCTTACTCCCCCTTGCAACAGCGCACCTGAGGCGATTGCCTCTCTTGCCTCATCGAAGCTACAGCCATGATTACAGAACATGCAAGTGCAAAAAATACAAACTTCAAAAAACACTAAAATCTGTGATAAAAGTGCTATAAAAAAAGAGGTAGCATTATTATATGTGACAAGGTCATCAAGGGTGGATTTAAAAGGGGGGGGGGGCAGTTTAAGTTGTAGAAATTTCTGCAACAGTCCGTTCCATAAACCTGAGTGAGGGGAACTCTGAGATTAATGTTTTACCACCAGTTGGTTTCAAAACAATTTTTTCCAGATATGTAATTTTCTTCAACTTAAAAATCTTAACACTTCCACTACTTGGAGCTGGAATAACCATGGCTGCTGGCACCAGACTTGTCCTCCAATGGGTCCACAAAAAAGGGTTTACATTTTTTTTATACATTAAAATAAAATAAAAATAAAATAAAAAAATCTCTTTAATCTCATCAATTGTGATGCCATATGGTATCCTGACCCTGCTGCCACATCCAGACGCTCTGCGGCAGTGATTCTAATAGCGACACCTGTAATCTGCATGTGACTTGTACATTTTTAATAATATTTAATATAATTTAAACAAATAATTGCTATACAACCCACTGACTGTTGACTGGGGGTGTCAGATGTCAATTGGGATGAAGTGGATGACGGAGTTAACCAATTAATAATGGCAGATGGGTTGCTGGTCGAGACACGGCTGCTAGCTGATTCCGGGAGCTTAGGCCTCTTGATGCGACTCCTGCTGCTACTCTCCCCTAGTCTGCTGCGACCTCTGCCTGATGAATTTAGGCCTCTGCCACTCCTCTGTACATGTCCTGGCACTTCTCTGCCTGACATACTTATACGTATATGAGGGGAGAACAATACCCTCCAGTATGCTTAATACAGTATTTGTCTACAACACCAGCAGGTGTGTGCTTTTGCCTGGCCTTTCACAGTATCTAGGCCCTTAAGACTTTAACAGGAACTAAATGGTACACCACTTAGATGTAATATGTGGTATGCACTTATAAGGGGTGGACAGTGCGCTCCAGTACGCTTAATAAAGTATTTGTGTACAACACCAGCAGGTGTGTACTTTTGGCTGGCATTTCACAGTATCTAGGCCCTTAAGACTTTAACAGGAACAAAATAGTATATCACTTAGATGCTCATATGTGGTATGCACTTATGAGGGGAGGACAATGCGCTCCAGTATGCTTAAAACACTATTTGTCTACAACACCATCAGGTGTACTTTTGGCTGGCCTTTCACAGTATCTAGGCCCTTAAGACGTTAACAGGAACAAAATGGTACACCACTTAGATGTAATATGTGGTATGCACTCATGCGCTCCAGTATGCTTAAAACACTATTTGTCTACAACACCAGCAGGTGTGTACTTTTGCCTGGCCTTTTACAATGTCTAGGCCCTTAAGACTTTAACAGGAACAAAATGGTACACTTCTTAGATATACGCACAGGTTACGCTTAACCTGTTGGGGACGGAAGGCGCCCTTCGCCCATTCCCTTTCTATAACACGGGCCCAGCCTCTAACATTGGCCGGGACCTGTGGCTAATTGTGTGTGGTACTGATCGGGGTGCCGGGCGCTATTAACCCTTTAAACCCAACTTTGAACGCTGTGTCTAAAGTGAAATTAAACGAATGCCAGTTAGCTCAGGGGACTGTTCGGGATTGCCATGGTGAAATTGCGGCATCCCGATCCACTGTATGACAGCAGGAGGATCCCCTTACCTTGCTTCCTGGTGTTCGATCGCCGAACTGCCTGAGATCCAGGCATGAGCAGTCAAGCGGCAGAATCATTGATCAATGGTTTCCTATGAGAAACCATTGATCAATGTAAAAGATCAGTGTTTGCAGTGTTATAGCCCCCTATGGGAGCTATAACATTGCAAAAAAAAAAGTGTAAAAAGATCATTTAACCCATTCCCTAATAAAAGTTTGCATCACCCCCCTTTTCACATTTAAAAAAAACTGTGTTAATAAAAATAAACATATATGGAATCGCCGCGTGCGGAAATTTCCGAATTATAAAAATATATTGTTAATTAAACCACACAGTCAATGGCGTACACGCAAAAAATTCCAAAGTCCAAAATAGTGCATTTTTGGTCACTTTTTATATCATTAAAAAATGAATAAAAAGATCAATGTCCTATCAAAACAAAAATAGTACCGCAAAAAACTTCAGATCATGGTGCAAAACATGAGCCCTCATACCGCCCCGTACGTGGAAAAATTTAAAAGTTATAGGGGTCGGCAGAAGATGACAATTTTAAACGTATACAGTACAGACCAAAAGTTTGGACACACCTTCTCATTCAAAGAGTTTTCTTTATTCTCATGACTATGAATATTGTAGATTCACACTGAAGGCATCAAAACTATGATTTAACACATGTGGAATTATATACATAACAAAAAAGTGTGAAACAACTGAAAATATGTCATATTCTAGGTGGAAAGTGTCCCCAAGTGCAGTCACAAAAACCATCAAGAGCTACAAAGAAACTGTCTCACATGCGGACCACCCCAGGAAAGGAAGACCAAGAGTCACCTCTGCTCCGGAGGATAATTTCATTCGAGTCACCAGCCTCAGAAATCACAGGTTAACAGCAGCTCAGATTAGAGACCAGGTCAATGCCACACAGAGTTCTAGCAGCAGACACATCTCTAGAACAACTGTTAAGAGTAGACTGTGTGAATCAGGCCTTCATGGTAGAATATCTGCTAGGAAACCACTGCTGAGGACAGGCAACAAGCAGAAGAGACTTGTTTGGGCTAAAGAACACAAGGAATGGACATTAGACCAGTGGAAATCTGTGCTTTGGTCTGATGAGTCCAAATGTGAGATCTTTGGTTCCAACCACCGTGTCTTTGTGCGACACAGAAAAGATGAACGGATGGACTCTACATGCCTGGTTCCCACCGTGAAGCATGGAGGAGGAGGTGTGATAGTGTGGGGGTGCTTTGCTGGTGACACTGTTGGGGATTTAATCAAAATTGAAGGCATACTGAACCAGCATGGCTACCACAGCATCTTGCAGCGGCATGCTATTCCATCAGGTTTGCGTTTATTTGGACCATCATTTATTTTTCAACAGGACAATTACCCCAAACACCTCCAGCCTGTGTAAGGGCTATTTGACCAAGAAGGAGAGGGATGGGGTGCTGTGCCAGATGACCTGGCCTCCACAGTCACCAGACCTGAAGGCAAAAAGGGCCAACAAGTGCTAAGCATCTCTGGGAACTCGTTCAAGACTGTTGGAAGACCATTTCAGGTGATTACCTCTTGAAGCTCATCAAGAGAATGCCAAGAGTGTGCAAAGCAGTAATCAAAGCAAAAGGTGTCTAAAACCTAGAATATGACATATTTTCAGTTGTTTCACACTTTTTTGTTATGTCTATAATTCCACATGTGTTAATTCATAGTTTTGATGCCTTCAGTGTGAATCTACAATATTCATAGTCATGAGAATAAAGAAAACTCTTTGGATGAGAAGGTGTGTCCAAACTTTTGGTCTGTACTGTATACATTTAAAATTGTCATCTTCTGCCGACCCCTATAACTTTTAAATTTTTCCACGTACGGGGCGGTATGAGGGCTCATGTTTTGCACATGATCTGAAGTTTTTAGCAGTACAATTTTTGTATTGATAGAACTTATTGATCGCTTTTTATTCATTTTTCATGATATAAAAAGTGACCAAAAATGCACTATTTTGTCCAGACTTTTGGTCTGTACTGTACATTTTCCTGCATGTAGTTATGATTTTTTCCAGAAGTACGACAAAATCAAACCTATATAAGTAGGGTATAATTTTAATCTTATGGACCTACAGAATAAAGAAAAGCTTTCATTTTTACTGAAAAATGTACTGCGTAGAAACGGAAGCCCCCAAAAGTTACAAAATGGCGTTTTTTCTTCAATTATGTATTATGTACTATGAATTTTTTTCCATTTCACTGTAGATTTTTGGGTAAAATGAGTGATGTCATTACAAAGTAGAATTGGTGGCACAAAGAATAAGTCATCATATGGATTTTTACGTGCAAAATTGGAAAAAACGAAAAAGCAAAATTGGAAAAACCCTCTGTCCCCAAGGGGTTAATAGGGGATAATATGTTTTTAGTGCTCTGCTCACCCTAACTGGCTGGCTACTATTAGTTTTTCACTTGTTGTACACACCAGTGCTGCAGCCCACAGTCGTTGTGTACTACACCCAAAACTGCACTCTCTCTCAATCTCTCTCCCTTCACTATTAGTGCTTCTAGGCTGGATTTGGGCTTGAGGTGAAACGCTGATGTAAAAATGCTTTTCTGTGCAACACACTGCTCTCTGTCCTTCTCTGCAATAGAACGCTGATGTGACTGGGAGGTGAATCGCTGCTGTAAAAATGCTTTTCTGTGCATCACACACTGCTCTAAATGTCTCTCTCTCTGCAATAAAAGGCTGAAATGACCGCAAGATGGCTGCCGATTTTATAGTGCAGTGTGATCACAGGGGTGGCTGGCTGCTGATAGGCTGCATGTAATTAAGGGTCATCCCGCCTACTCGCCTTCACAGCATTCCTTGTCCCATGTCCTCAAATGTGGATGCACCATTTTAGATGCCTTGGAGCCTGGCCCGCACTAAATGGAGTTTAATGAAGCGATTTTTTTCTGAAATTCTAACGAATTCGGAATCGTCAGATTCGATTCGCTCATCTCTAACCTGGACCATCTAGTCTGCCCTTATATTATAAGGAGGAAGGAATGTCCCAATACCAATTTTTTAAGACAGAATACGAGTACCGATACATTTTTCAAGTACTCACTGAGATCAATAACAGATACCTTGCGCCATCCATTATTATTATTTTTTTTAAAGAGGAGGTTGCACAGTGCCCATGAATAAAAGTGGATATAGTGGAAATTCAATCACACCACTTGTCATTAGGAGAAAGTATGCTAGAAGATGTGTCCATTATCCATGACACCATCACACTGTGTATAAATGTACAGTTGTTGAATTAAGTATTGAACATGTCACCATTTTTCACGCTAAATATATTTTCAATGGTGTTTTTGACGTGAGATTTTTAGCAGCTGTTGGTAACAACACCTCCTGTATGGAGAAACTAGTCGCATGCATTGCTCTGGGGGATTTTGGCCCATTCTTCCACAGTCTTCAAATCTTAAAGGCTCTGTGGGCCTGTTCTATGAATCATGATCTTCAGTTATTTTTCCCTAGATTTTCAATGGGATGTCAGACAGGTGATTAAGGCTGGGTTCACATATGTCCGGCATCAGGCATAGGGGAACTCAGCCTAGATCTTGATGCAACTTGTGCCACAACTGAAGTTGTCATCAGTTGTCATCAGTTGTATGGCATCCAGCGTCCATTGTTTCTGCACGGCAGACAGGGGAATGCTGCAAGCTGTGTTGCCCTGTCCGGTGCCCTCCAGCATCTCCAACCATTTGGTGTCAAAATTGAGGTGCTGGATGATTGTGAACTGTCCCATTGAAATGAATGGGATCAGTTCTACCATCAGATTCCCTCCGGTTTATGCCTGTAAAGTGTGCTGGAAGCCTGATATATGTGAACCCAGCCTGACTGGGCCATTCAAACAGCTTTATTTTCTTTCCATGGAACTAGTTTCCCTGACTGTGTTTTTGGGATTACTTGCCTTGCTGAAATGTCCGCCCTTGTTTCATTTTTATCATTCTGGTAGATGGTGCAGATTTTTGTCTAGAATGTCTCAATAAATGTACCCATTCATCATTCCTTAAATTATGTGAAGTTTGTCAGAACCACTTACTAAAAAGCAGCCCCACACCCAGGCCCGTCGCAAGAGGAAAGGCAAACCAAGCAATTGCTTGGGCCCCCAAGCTGGCCCGGGGCCCCGAAGCAGAGCCGGTGTTTGCCTGTCCTCCTGCGCTATCCCGTTCAGCAGGCAGCTCGCCCTGTCTGCCTGCCAGGCCAGCAGTGCAAGAGCCTGCCGGAAACGGGAGGCAGAGACTGAAGTCACTGCCTCCGGCTCACCTTCGGTCCGGACTTCGTATGTTCGCGCGTCACATGATGTCACGCGTCCTAACGCCGGCCCTAGAGCGTGAAGTGTTAGTTGCATCTCAGTAACTCTGACAGTGAGTACCCCTAACTACTTGCCTACTGGGTCTGGGGGGAGGGGTTTAATCTGGCCCCCCCCAGTAGTCAGGTAGCACCGCCAGATTAACCCCCTCCCCCCCAGTTGGAAGGTAGCACCCCCAGAAGAACCCCCTCCTGGGGTACAGGGGGTACTACCTGCCTACTGGGGGGGGTGTTAATCTGGGGGTACTACCTACCTACTGGGGGTAGTGGGTTAATCTGGGGTACTACTTGCCTACTGCGGGGATAATCTGGGGCCCCCCAGTAGGTAGGTAGTACCCCCAGGTTAACCCCCTCCCCACCAGTAGGAAGGTAGTACCCCCAGATTAACCCCCTCCCCCCAGGAGGAAGGTAGCACCCCCAGAAGAACCCCCTCCTGGGGTACAAGGGGTACTACCTGCCTACTGGGGGGGGGTTAATCTGGGGGTACTACCTACCTACTGGGGGGAGTGGGTTAATCTGGGGTACTACCTGCCTACTGCGGGGGTAATCTGGGGCCCCCCAGTAGGTAGGTAGTACCCCCAGGTTAACCCCCTCCCCACCAGTAGGAAGGTAGTACCTCCAGATTAACCCCCACCCCCGCCCAGTAGGAAGGTAGTACCCCCAGATTAACCCCCTCTTCCCCCCAGTAGGAAGGTAGCACCCCCAGATGAACCCCCTCCAGGGGTACAGGGGGTACTACCTGCCTACTGGGGGGGTTACTCTGGGGGTACTACATGCCTGCTGAGGGAGGGGGTTAATCTGGGGGTAATACCTGCCTACTGGGGGGAGGGGGTTAATGTGGGGGTACTACATTGTATCCGATATACATTAAACATTTGCAAAAAAAAACACCACTGTACCATACAATTTGCATGGTACAGTGGTGTTTTTTTTGCAAATGTTCATTTGTTGAAAATGTTCAAATTTCATGCACATTAAATGCAACAGCAGTATTTGCATAGTGCAAATACTGCTGTTGCATTTAATGTGCATGAAAATCGCAATGTAAACCTCCTTTTTTATTTATATAAATTGTAGGTAAACTTAAACTGTATTGCTATGCTGTGGTTCCTGTAAGCTTTGTGCGTGGGGGGGGGGGGGGGGGGAGGCCTCCATATCTATTTTGCTTGGGGCCCCCAAATCCCTTCAAACGGCCCTGCCCACACCATGATGTTCCACTGCCAAACTTCACTGTTGGTCTGGTGTTTTTAGGGTAATGTGTAGTGGCATTTCTTCTCCAAACATGATGTGTATTGTGGCATCCATACAGTTCCATTTTGCTCTCATCTGACCAGACTAGAATCTCTCAGTATTTTACTGGCTTTTCCAAATGCTGTGCAGCAAACTTTACACCAAATCCAAATGTACAAGATACAGAGTCCGGCACTGCAACGGTGATCACTGCGGTAAACCACGAGGACACAGGTGGATACTGACACAAGCCAATCCAACTAGGTGCTCAGTCCAAAAACACAATAGTAGTAAACACAAAGAGGATGTGAAAGGTATAAGATGACACTCACCGGGATTTTTCAGGCTTGCAAAAGCTTTTTATTGCATAAGCAAAAGGTGCATAGCGGTGCGATGTGAAGGCAGGTAACCGGCCAGGACGCCGGGGAGCGAATGCAGCGTGATGGTTACAGCTGTGTCGTGCTTCCGCACTTCCTCAGACCATAAATGCCCACTGTGTGATCACCGGTATATACCTGTGTGACCTCATCAAACAGGGGTGGGTAATTCAAGACACAAAACAGGTGAATACAAACAGTGCAAGAATAAAAACTATTAAAAACAATACAAAACACGTTGCAAATATAATGTTAGGTTATACAGTCTAGATAAAGATGCCTAAATCTAGCTTATCATTTAAACCTAGATTTCCCTGAGCTCCGGTGCGCATTATCCAACGAGCTTCAGTTTGCAAAAGTAATCTCCGCCTATCTACTCCGTCTTGAGGGTGCACCCTTTCTATGCCAAAATATTGTAAGGCTAGAGGGTCTCCATTGTGGGCCTCCCACATATGTTCTATTATTCTGGGCGATCCTTTCTTGCTTTTTAAGGAATATAGATGCTCTCTGAACCTCACATGCATTGGGCGCGTTGTGCTTCCGATATAGAATCGTCCGCACTTGCAAATCAAACCATACACGATAAAATTGGTTTTACAGCAACAAAAATCCTTAACTGTTATATTAATTCCTCCTAACATAAAGTTGTTTTTGCAGATTAATTGAGGACACCATTTACATTTACCACATTTGTGGTTCCCTTTTAATAATAGCCAGTCTTTTCTGCTTTTGCAAGCAGAAAAGCTGCTATGTGTTAATGTGTCACCTACATTTTTAGATCTGCGGAAAGCAATAATAGGGTTTTGAGAAGTTAAGGAAGAAAGTGCTGGATCATTTTGCAATAAGAACCAGTTTTTTTGAATTGCTGTTTTTATCATATTTTTTAAGGGACTGAATTTAAAAGAAAACGTAAATCTATCCAATTGTTTTTTATTTTTCCTTTTATATAACAAGGCCTGTCTATCTTTTTTAAAAGCTCTACAGAATGCCTTTTCCAGGACACTGGAGGGGAAACCCCTATCCTCCAGTCTCCTGGAAAGTTCAACAGCTTGTTTAATAAAGCCATTTTCTGTGCTGTTAATTCTTCTAAGTCTCAACATTTGACCGTAAGGAATAGCTGTTTTTATATGCTCTGGGTGGTAACTACTGTAATGCAGCAGCGAATTCCCTGCTGTGGGTTTTCTGAATCCAGTAGTTACCAGACCGGTAAGTCTAACGTGCATTGTGGGTAAATAGTTTGAAGGACTTATACTGGATTACATATAGGAATACATAGGGGATAATAGTATTATAAGTGATAGCCAGCATGGGTTTACTAAGGATAGAAGTTGTCAAACCAATCTAATTTGCTTTTATGAAGAGGTGAGTAGAAGCCTTGACAGAGGAATGGCTGTGGATATAGAGGGGGGCTGTGTATATAGAGGAATGGCTGTGGATATAGAGGGGGGCTGTGTATATAGAGGAATGGCTGTGGATATAGAGGGGGGCTGTGTATATAGAGGAATGGCTGTGGATATAGAGGGGGGCTGTGTATATAGAGGAATGGCTGTGGATAAGGGCCCTCATTTACTAAGAAAATCGGGTTGTAAGTCTATGTTGCTTTCTTACCCGACTGCCTTTTTCCCCTGGTATTTATTATTATGTCGCATCCTGTTTGTCGCACTGGGTTTTGTTGGTTTTGGTTTCCAACTCCTCTGAGCTGTCGGGAAAAAATCCACAACAATGCAACAAATTCGGGTTGGAAACCTTAATAAATACATGGGAAAGCTCAGAAATGTCGGGTAACACCCCTTTTTCGGGTTTGGTAGAATCCACATCGGGTCCGTCGGGAAAAAATGTCGCATCGTGTCGCAGAATGGCGCACGATATCTGCGACATGGCGCAGACAAAGATGCGACAAAAAAACCCAACAAAAGAGGTCGGGTTTAGAATAGTAAATGAGGGCCATAGTGTTTCTGGATTTTGCTAAAGCGTTTGATACTGTCCCTCATAGACGTCTGACAGGTAAGTTAAGGTCTTTGGGTTTGGAAACTTTAGTTTGTAACTGGATTGAACACTGGCTCATGGATCGTACCCAGAGAGTGGTGGTCAATGATTCATACTCTGATTGGTCCCCGGTTATTAGTGGTGTACCCCAAGGTTCAGTACTGGGCCCGCTGTTGTTTAATTTATTTATCAATGATATAGAGGATGGTATTAACAGCTCTGTTTCTATCTTTGCAGATGACACCAAGCTTTGTAGCACGGTACAGTCTATAGAGGATGTGCATAAGTTACAAGATGACTTGGATAGACTAAGTGTCTGGGCATCCACTTGGCAAATGAGGTTCAATGTGGATAAATGTAAAGTTATGCATCTGGGTACTAATAACCTGCATGCATCGTATGTCTTAGGGGGGATTAAACTGGCAGAGTCACTGGTAGAGAAGGATCTGGGTGTACTTGTGGATCACAGACTACAGAATAGCATGCAATGTCAGGCTGCTGCTTCCAAAGCCGGCAGGATATTGTCATGTATAAAAAGAGGCATGGACTCGAGGGACAGGGACATAATACTCCCCCTTTATAAAGCATTGGTACGGCCTCACCTGGAATATGCTGTTCAGTTTTGGTCGCCTGTTCATAAACGGGACACTGCGGAGTTGGAGAGGGTGCAGAGACGAGTGACTAAACTAATATGGGGCATGGAACATCTTAGCTATGAGGAGCGATTAAAGGAGTTACAATTGTTTAGTCTTGAGAAGAGACGTTTAAGTGGGGATATGATAAACGTATATAAGTATATAAATGGCCCATACAAAAAATATGGAGAAAAACTGTTCCAGGTTAAACCCCCCCAAAGGACGAGGGGGCACTCCCTCTGCCTGGAGAAGAAAAGGTTTAGTCTAAAGGGGCGACACGCCTTCTTTACCGTGAGGACTGTGAATTTATGGAACGGTCTACCTCAGGAACTGGTCACAGCAGGAACAATTAACAGCTTTAAAACAGGGTTAGTGTCACGATGCCGGCTGGCAGGAGGTGGATCCTCTGTGCCAGAGAGGGATTGGCGTGGACCGTGCTAGTGGACCGGTTCTAAGTCACTACTGGTTTTCACCAGAGCCCGCCGCAAAGCGGGATGGTCTTGCTGCGGCGGTAGTGACCAGGTCGTATCCACTAGCAACGGCTCAACCTCTCTGACTGCTGAAGATAGGCGCGGTACAAGGGAGTAGACAGAAGCAAGGTCGGACGTAGCAGAAGGTCGGGGGCAGGCGGCAAGGTTCGTAGTCAGGGTGGATAGCAGAAGTTCTGGTACACAGGCTTTAGACACACAAAACGCTTTCACTAGGCACAAGGGCAACAAGATCCGGCAAGGGAGTGCAAGGGAGGAGATCAGATATAGCCAGGGAGCAGGTGGAAGCCAATTAAGCTAATTGGGAAGATTGGGCCAGGCACCATCATTGGTGCACTGGCCCTTTAAATCAAGAGAGCTGGCGCGCGCGCGCCCTAGAGAGCGGAGCCGCGCGCGCCAGAGCATGACAGCCGGGGACCGGGATAGGTAAGTGACCTGGGATGCGATTCGCGAGCGGGCGCGTCCCGCTGTGCGAATCGCATCCCCAACGGCCATGACAGTGCAGCGCTCCCGGTCAGCGGGACTGACCGGGGCGCTGCAGGGAGAGAGACGCCGTGAGCGCTCCGGGGAGGAACGGGGACCCGGAGCGCTCGGCGTAACAGTACCCCCCCCCTTGGGTCTCCCCCTCTTCTTGGGGCCAAAGAACCTGAGGACCAAAAACTCAATTTTTTCGTGATGAGGTCCGATGCACATTAGGAGGGTTTCCGTGCGGTAACGCACGGCACAGTCCAATCTTTCATTGTTAACACAATTGATGTAGAGGGGTCTGGCGAGACTGGTCACAGGGACGTTGAACCTGTAGATAAGAGAGGCCAAAAAAAAATTTCCTGCAGATCCGGAATCCAAGAAGGCCATAGTAGAGAAGGAGAAGGTAGAGGCAGATATCCGCACAGGCACAGTAAGGCGTGGAGAAGCAGAGTTGACATCAAGAACTGTGTCACCTTTGTGCGGAGTCAGCGTACCTCTTTCCAGGCGGGGAGGACGGATAGGACAATCCTTCAGGAAGTGTTCGGTACCGGCAAAGTACAGGCAAAGATTCTCCATGCGGCGTCGTGTCCTCTCTTGAGGTGTCAAGCGAGACCGGTCAACTTGCATAGCCTCCACGGCGGGAGGCACAGGAACGGATTGCAGAGGACCAGAGGAGAGAGGAGCCGGGGGGAAAAAACGCCTCGTGCGAACAAAGTCCATATCCAGGCGGAGCTCCAGACACCATCCGGAAGAACGCATGTCAATGCGAGTGGCAAGATGAATGAGTTCATGTAGGTTAGCAGGAGTTTCTCGTGCGGCCAGAACATCTTTAATGTTGCTGGATAGGCCTTTTTTAAAGGTCGCGCAGAGAACCTCACTATTCCAGGACAACTCGGAAGCAAGAGCACGGAACTGAATGGCGTACTCGCCAACGGAAGAAACACCCTGGGCCAGGTTCAGCAGGGCAGTCTCGGCAGAAGAAGCTCGGGCAGGCTCCTCGAAGACCCCACGGACCTCAGCGAAGAAGGACTGGACTGTGGCTGTGGCAGGATCATTGCGGTCCCAGAGCGGTGTGGCCATAGACAAGGCCTTTCCAGAAAGGAGACCACGGCAGAATCTAGAGTCCCCATCAAATTTGTCCGGCAGGGACAAGCAGGGGTTAGGAGCGGCCGGTTGCTGCGGAGGAGTTGCAGGAGCCGGCGGAGGAGATGGTTGTTGCAGCTGCTGTGTCTGTGACAGAAGTTGCTGTATCTGCGGCTGCAGCTGCTGTATCTGTGACTGAAGATGCAGTGTCACGGAGGTCAAGTATGCCAGCTGGTGATTTCGTTGGGCGATCTTTAGGGCTTGCTGGGCGACCAGTGTAGGGAGGTCGGCGACAACTGGCAGAGGAACTTCAGCGGGATCCATGGCCGGATCTACTGTCACGATGCCGGCTGGCAGGAGGTGGATCCTCTGTGCCAGAGAGGGATTGGCGTGGACCGTGCTAGTGGACCGGTTCTAAGTCACTACTGGTTTTCACCAGAGCCCGCCGCAAAGCGGGATGGTCTTGCTGCGGCGGTAGTGACCAGGTCGTATCCACTAGCAACGGCTCAACCTCTCTGACTGCTGAAGATAGGCGCGGTACAAGGGAGTAGACAGAAGCAAGGTCGGACGTAGCAGAAGGTCGGGGGCAGGCGGCAAGGTTCGTAGTCAGGGTGGATAGCAGAAGTTCTGGTACACAGGCTTTAGACACACAAAACGCTTTCACTAGGCACAAGGGCAACAAGATCCGGCAAGGGAGTGCAAGGGAGGAGATCAGATATAGCCAGGGAGCAGGTGGAAGCCAATTAAGCTAATTGGGAAGATTGGGCCAGGCACCATCATTGGTGCACTGGCCCTTTAAATCAAGAGAGCTGGCGCGCGCGCGCCCTAGAGAGCGGAGCCGCGCGCGCCAGAGCATGACAGCCGGGGACCGGGATAGGTAAGTGACCTGGGATGCGATTCGCGAGCGGGCGCGTCCCGCTGTGCGAATCGCATCCCCAACGGCCATGACAGTGCAGCGCTCCCGGTCAGCGGGACTGACCGGGGCGCTGCAGGGAGAGAGACGCTGTGAGCGCTCCGGGGAGGAACGGGGACCCGGAGCGCTCGGCGTAACAGTTAGATACATTCCTGGAACAAAATAACATTAATGTTTATGCAGAATTATAAAACTACATCCCTTTCCCTTATTCCCTTACACCCTTCCCTTCAATTCCCTGGTTGGACTTGATGGACGGATGTCTTTTTTCAACTATACTAACTATGTAACTATGTAACTATGTAACTATGTAACCCTTCATCGCTTGCCAGTACCAGAACATCTAGAAACTCAAGATGTGAAAGACTAGTTTTAAAGGTAAAACTCAAATTCATTTTGTTATTGGAAATGTGCTGGACAAAGTCTGCAAAATCTGCCTCCGAACCCGCCCAGACGATGAAAATATCGTCTACGAATCGGGTGTACCCTTTAATATACCGTAAATAAGGATTTGTGGTTGAGAAGACATAATCTTTCTCAAAACAAGCCACGAATAAATTGGCGAAAGTGCAGGCCACCGGAGTGCCCATAGCCACTCCGGAGGTCTGCCTATACCAAACATCATTGAATAAAAAGGTATTTTGGGTAAGTATCAGTGACAGAGCATCGCACACAAAGTCCACACATGCCTGACTTCTTTCAGTTTTTACGGGTAATTTACGTATACAAGTAACTCCTAAATTTTGAGGAATGTTTGTGTATAATGCTTCTATATCAAGCGTGCATACAGGCTATGGAGGTGTGTGGTGAGTGTGCATACAGGCTATGGAGGTGTGTGGTGAGCGTGCATACAGGCTATGGAGGTGTGTGGTGAGCGTGCATACAGGCTATGGAGGTGTGTGGTGAGCGTGCATACAGGCTATGGAGGTGTGTGGTGAGTGTGCATACAGGCTATGGAGGTGTGTGGTGAGCGTGGATACAGGCTATGGAGGTGTGTGGTGAGCGTGCATACAGGCTATGGAGGTGTGTGGTGAGCGTGCCTGTATCCACGCTCACCACACACCTCCATAGCCTGTATGCACACTCACCACACACCTCCATAGCCTGTATGCACGCTCACCACACACCTCCATAGCCTGTATGCACGCTCACCACACACCTCCATAGCCTGTATGCACGCTCACCACACACCTCCATAGCCTGTATGCACACTCACCACACACCTCCATAGCCTGTATGCACGCTTGATATAGAAGCATTATACACAAACATTCCTCAAAATTTAGGAGTTACTTGTATACGTAAATTACCCGTAAAAACTGAAAGAAGTCAGGCATGTGTGGACTTTGTGTGCGATGCTCTGTCACTGATACTTACCCAAAATACCTTTTTATTCAATGATGTTTGGTATAGGCAGACCTCCGGAGTGGCTATGGGCACTCCGGTGGCCTGCACTTTCGCCAATTTATTCGTGGCTTGTTTTGAGAAAGATTATGTCTTCTCAACCACAAATCCTTATTTACGGTATATTAAAGGGTACACCCGATTCGTAGACGATATTTTCATCGTCTGGGCGGGTTCGGAGGCAGATTTTGCAGACTTTGTCCAGCACATTTCCAATAACAAAATGAATTTGAGTTTTACCTTTAAAACTAGTCTTTCACATCTTGAGTTTCTAGATGTTCTGGTACTGGCAAGCGATGAAGGGTTACATAGTTACATAGTTACATAGTTACATAGTTAGTATGGTTGAAAAAAGACATCCGTCCATCAAGTCCAACCAGGGAATTGAAGGGAAGGGTGTAAGGGAATAAGGGAAAGGGATGTAGTTTTATAATTCTGCATAAACATTAATGTTATTTTGTTCCAGGAATGTATCTAACCCTGTTTTAAAGCTGTTAATTGTTCCTGCTGTGACCAGTTCCTGAGGTAGACCGTTCCATAAATTCACAGTCCTCACGGTAAAGAAGGCGTGTCGCCCCTTTAGACTAAACCTTTTCTTCTCCAGGCAGAGGGAGTGCCCCCTCGTCCTTTGGGGGGGTTTAACCTGGAACAGTTTTTCTCCATATTTTTTGTATGGGCCATTTATATACTTATATACGTTTATCATATCCCCCCTTAAACGTCTCTTCTCAAGACTAAACAATTGTAACTCCTTTAATCGCTCCTGATAGCTAAGATGTTCCATGCCCCATATTAGTTTAGTCACTCGTCTCTGCACCCTCTCCAACTCCGCAGTGTCCCGTTTATGTACAGGTGCCCAAAACTGAACAGCATATTCCAGGTGAGGCCGTACCAATGCTTTATAAAGGGGGAGTATTATGTCCCTGTCCCTCGAGTCCATGCCTCTTTTTATACATGACAATAATTGGAATTATACAGAAAACCAGTCCTCAAAGGTACGTAGAAAAAGTAGTGGGAAGAAAGTGATATGTTCAAATAGCGTTAAAACTATTTATTATAGATAAATGCAGAAATGTATAAATATTTATAGTTGAGGTCTAATGCAGGGCGCAGATTCAACAGCAACAATAATAAAATAAATAAATAAATGAAAGAAATAAATAGCTGGTGTAAAAATAGATACTAAAAATCCTCCCCACAAATGAGAATGTCCATATGTTCCATAAATATCAATGAGAGCTTCAAAAAGACCTGGAATTAGCAAGTATTGTTGTCTAAGAGAAAACAGGAAATAATGCCCTCTGCTGCCATGGCCTGTATGCACGCTCACCACACACCTCCATAGCCTGTATGCACGCTCACCACACACCTCCATAGCCTGTATGCACGCTCACCACACACCTCCATAGCCTATATGCACGCTCACCACACACCTCCATAGCCTGTATGCACGCTCACCACACACTTCCATAGCCTGTATGCACGCTCACCACACACCTCCATAGCCTATATGCACACTCACCACACACCTCCATAGCCTGTATGCATGCTCACCACACACCTCCATAGCCTGTATGCACGCTCACCACACACCTCCATAGCCTGTATGCACGCTCACCACACACCTCCATAGCCTGTATGCATGCTCACCACACACCTCCATAGCCTGTATGCATGCTCACCACACACCTCCATAGCCTGTATGCACGCTCACCACACACCTCCATATCCTGTATGCACACTCACCACACACCTCCATAGCCTGTATGCACGCTCACCACACACTTCCATAGCCTGTATGCACGCTCACCACACACCTCCATAGCATGTATGCACGCTCACCACACACCTCCATAGCCTGTATGCACGCTCACCACACACCTCCATAGCCTGTATGCACGCTCACCACACACCTCCATAGCCTGTGTGGTGAGCGTGCATACAGGCTATGGAGGTGTGTGGTGAGCGTGCATACATGCTATGGAGGTGTGTGGTGAGCGTGCATACAGGCTATGGAGGTGTGTGGTGAGCATGCATACAGGCTATGGAAGTGTGTGGTGAGCGTGCATACAGGCTATGGAGGTGTGTGGTGAGTGTGCATACAGGATATGGAGGTGTGTGGTGAGCGTGCATACAGGCTATGGAGGTGTGTGGTGAGCATGCATACAGGCTATGGAGGTGTGTGGTGAGCATGCATACAGGCTATGGAGGTGTGTGGTGAGCGTGCATACAGGCTATGGAGGTGTGTGGTGAGCGTGCATACCGAGGCCGCAAGGCTTTGGCCTAGTAATTGTCGTTGAAAGTTGCGGAGATCCTACCTCATTCAGTGACAGCAACCCAAGAGAGAGAATAATGGCCGCAGCTCTCTTATATGGGCAGGGGCTGGCCGTTTGTGGATTGGTCCACACCATCTGTCAATCAGCTTTACAAGGCATTGTGGGTATTACATCACCCAGAACCTCCAAAGGTCCTTTTACCTACCATAGAGACTAACCTACAGTCCTGACCCGCAGGTCCTGCGACGCTATGCAAGGTAAGTATACACTTTCTATACAGTATTTACATTTATTTTAGAAATATATTAACTATATGAGGGGTTACTAGGGGATGACTAAAGAAGCGGAACCCCACAGTTACTAGGAACTCTGACTTTGGGGACCCCTAACCAAGGTACGGTATGCAATACGGTACCGGGACACCACACACCATTATTCAAATTATACAATGTGTGCACTACCAGTCGTTATTCCATTGAGTTACATTGAACTCAATAATATGGCCTTTTTATTTATTTTTAGGCCAAAGATCAGACATTTTGATACAAAAGACGGCTGTGTGAACATAGCCTTAAAGTGCTTATTCCAAGATGACAGCTAATCACCTACCTTTCTTGATTTAAAATAACTTTATTAGCAATGAGTCATCATTAACATACTGTACATACAATCTACTGCTAAGCAGCACAGACTAGGAAGCAGCACACAATATAATAATACAATTACTGTATATAGGGCAACAATACAACATATAACACAGGTCTCTCTGCATCATACATCATACCACATGCTACACTAACATTCCTGCACATGTAATAAAACAAAGTCAAACAACAAAGAATTACAGACAGTAATAGGTTATTGGGGTTATGAAGGAAGGGGGCAGGGAAGGAAGATCACTAGCCTGAAGCTTTATTGGGAGACAAAACACAGGGGTCCTGTTTGTGCCAGTCTAAAGAAATGTAGTTGATCATATACACTATTGTTCTATTCACTCTCTATAGGACTGATGGATATATACAAATACAATTGCTGAAATCTGACCTCATGCCTGATGTCTTCATTCTTTATATTTGTATAGCAATCTAAATATAACATTCTGCAGGACAAATTGTTCCAAATGGATGAAAAGTGAAGCTCTGCATGCAATGCTTTATATGGATGGCATACGGCCACATGGCAACAACATCACAGTTATATTTACACATCACTAAACAAGAATGGCAACTACCCGAAATGACGGCTGCACCATGGTACAATGCCTTATTAACATCATTAAAGTCAATCAGGCAAGAACTCCCAAGTACACACTCACAACCCTAGAGTCCCGATCCAGGCATGTTGCGGTAGGCTCCTCTGCTCGACTCTAGTGCACATTTTCTTATTCACTTATAGAGGATTATGAAGTCCATTGAAATCAGTGAACACTCATTGATGACCTAAGAGGATTGGTTTATGTAGAGAAGTAGAACACATGCTCTACTGTTTATTTAGTTGCAAAACAATCCCCGATACAGAAACATTTCTAGAAATTCGTTTAAAGTCTGATTTGGCGAAATTGGTTGTCACAGTCAATTCAGAATTTAAAGGGCCCCATAGAAAAGTTGTGTATGATACTCTGAGATCTTTTAGGACTATATCCAACTCTACGAAAGCATATGCTCTAATATAAGCTCTAAATTAGGGCTATGGTTAGTAGGGTCTAGGTTCCTAACTCTAACCCTTAGAGTTTGACTGTGCCACAGAGGCTGTAAAGTTAACCCCTCAAGGACGAAGCCTATTTAGACCATAAAGGGGTATTCCAGGATTTAAATAAAATTTGATTATACTACAGGGCAGTGCTTTAAGTGGCCCAAAAGAGGTGCCGGTACTGTACTTTCGGTTCGAGGCACACCGCAGAATTTTTTTTTCCGCAAGGCACCCCTGGGGGAGATTGTTAAAAATGAAAGAGGCAATCTGATTGGTTGCTATGTCCAGAGTAGGAGAAAATCCCCATAGCAAACCTATGTTGCTCTGGACAGTTCCTGACACGGACAGCGGTGTCAGTAGAGAGCATTGTGGACAAGACAAAAAAGAAATTAAAAAAGAAAAGAATTTCCTCTGTAGCATACAGCTGCTAATAAGTACTGAAAGGATTAAGAGTTTTAAATAGAAGTAATTTGCAAATCTGTTTAACTCTCTGACAAGTGGGCAACTTTTCCTCTGGACAGAGGAAATATCTATTTATCTGTGGGTATCTATTCATCTGTGGGTATGTAGTTTACAGTGCTGCTTTATACAGCAACTCAAAAAATGACGTCTTCTAAAATCAGCGTCGTTCCCTTCTCATCTCCATCTGGTCTGGGCCATCATGACGGTTTCTTCCAGCCATAACTCTTCACCATTAAACCGGCAAAACAAACCTATTAGGCTCCGCAGTTTATCAGCATCAGCCTCCAGATTCCCCTTTTACAAGTGGAGAGGAATACAGGGGCATATAGGTGTAAAGGGGTAACAGAGGGGGTGTAGGAAAGTGTACATGGGGGACAGGTTTGTAGAGGAGTGTACATGGGTGGCAGAGGGGTGTAGATGAGTGTACATGGGTGGCAGAGGAGTGTAGAGGGGTTTACATGGGTGGCAGAGGGGTGTAGAGGGGTGTACATGGGTGACAGAGGGGTGTACATGGGTGACAGAGGGGTGTAGAAGAGTGTACATGGGTGATAGGGGGCATAGGGGGTGTACATGGGTGACAGAGGGGTGTACATGGGTGACAGAGGGGTGTAGAAGAGTGTACATGGGTGACAGGGGGCATAGGGGGGTGTACATGGGTGACAGAGGGGTGTACATGGGTGACAGAGGGGTGTAGAAGAGTGTACATGGGTGACAGGGGGCATAGGGGGATGTACATGGGTGACAGAGGGGTGTACATGGGTGACAGAGGGGTGTAGAGGAGTGTAGATGGGTGATAGGAGTGGAGAGGAGTGACAAGGTGGGGTCAGGGATGAGAGAGGGGTGGATAGTGGACGGCCAAGGTGTACATGGATGACAGGAGGGTGGACAAGCGGTTAAAAGAGGGGTGGACAGGAGTGACAAAGGGGTGAATAGGGGGTGGGCATGGGTGACAGGTGTAGACTGGGGGGTGGTCAGAGGGGTGGACAGGGGTGGTGAACATGTGTGACAGGGGAATGGACAGGGGTGACAGAGGGGTGGCCAAGGTGGACATGGATGACAGGAGGGTGGACAAGCGGTTAGAAGAGGGGTGAATAGGGGGGTGGACATGGGTGACGGGGTAGACTGGGGGGTAGATATGTGTGACAGGGGGTAGACTGGGAGGCAGACTGGGGGGGTGAACATGGGTGACAGGGATGGACAGGGGCTGGACATGAATGACAGCAGTGAAGGGGGGGTGGACAGGGTTAAGAAGGGGTAACAGAGGGGTGGACATGGATGACAGGAGTGAAGGGTGAGTGGACAGGGTTTAGAAGGGGTAATAGAGGGGTGGAAAGGGTACATACCTTAAGTAAGCCATTTATCTTCACTACACCGGCACGGGAGTCCGGCGGAGCTTCCACTTTCCACCCCTCTCCGGCAGGGCACCGAGCCAGGGCTCCGGTAGGGCACTCACTGCGCCGCTGGGGGGAAGGGGGACGAATCACTACTGTTAGGATTCGGCAGGCTGGATGTGGATCCTCTGTGTCAGCGAGGGATTGGCGTGGACTGTACCAGTGGACCGGTTCTAGGTTGCTACTGGTATTCACCAGAGCCCGCCACAAAGCGGGATGGTCTTGATGCGGCGGTAGCAACCAGGTCGTATCCACCGGCAACGGCTCAACCTCGCTGACTGCTGAGAAGGCATGGGACAGAAGGACTAGACAGAGGCGAGGTCAGACGTAGCAGAAAGTCAGGGAAGGCGGCAAGGTTCGTAGTCAATGGTGATAGCAAAGGTCTGGAAACACTGGTATGGCAAACACAGTAAACGCTTTCTCTAGGCACAAGGGCAACAAGATCAGGCAGAAGGAGAAATCCGCACGGGCACAGTGAGACGTGGAGAAGCAGACTTCATACCAAGAGACACCACTCCCACGTGAGCTGGGTGCGTGCGTGCGTTTCCCAGACGTGGAGGACGAAGAGGGCAATCCACTAGGAAATGTTCTGTACTAGCGCAGTACAGACATAAATATTTATCTCTGCGGCGAGTACTCTCTTCATGGGTCAGGCGAGACCAATCCACTTGCATAGCCTCCTCGGCGGGAGGCACAGGGGTAGATTGCAAAGGATACTGGGAGAGAGGTGCCCAGAGATCAAGGTCTTTTTCCTGGCGGAGCTCCTGGTGTCTTTCAGAAAAACGCATGTCAATGCGGGTGGCCAAATGGATAAGTTCATGCAGGTTGGCAGGAATTTCTCGTGCGGCCAGCACATCCTTGATGTTACTGGATAGGCCTTTTTTAAAGATCACGCAGAGGGCCTCGTTGTTCCAAGATAATTCAGAAGCGAGGGTACGAAATTGGATGGCGTATTCACCTACAGAAGAATTCCCTTGGACCAGGTTCAGCAAGGCAGTTTCGGCAGAAGAAGCTCGGGCTGGTTCCTCGAAGACACTACGAACCTCAGCGAAGAAGGACTGAACAGTGGCAGTGACAGGATCATTGCGGTCCCAGAGCGGTATGGCCCATGACAAGGCCTTCCCAGACAGGAGACTAACCACGAAAGCCACCTTTGACCGTTCTGTGGGAAATTGGTCCGACAACATCTCCAAATGTAGGGAACATTGAGACAGGAAACCACGGCAGAGTTTAGAGTCCCCATCATATTTGTCCGGCAGGGACAAGCGGAGGTTAGGAGCGGCCACCTGCTGCGGAGGAGTTGCAGGAGCTGGCGGCGGAGATGGTTGCTGCTGTAGCTGTGGCAGAAGTTGCTGTAGCATGGCGGTCAACTGCGACAGCTGCTGACCTTGTTCGGCGATCTGTTGGGATTGCTGGGCGACCACCGTGGATAGGTCAGCGAGACTTGGCAGCGGCACCTCAGCGGGATCCATGGCCGGATCTACTGTTTGGATTCGGCAGGCTGGATGTGGATCCTCTGTGTCAGCGAGGAATTGGTGTGGACCGTACTGGTGGACCGGTTCTAGGTTGCTACTGGTATTCACCAGTAGGGGGTGGGCATGGGTGACAGGTGTAGACTGGGGGGTGGTCAGAGGGGTGGACAGGGGTGGGGAACATGTGTGACAGGGGAATGGACAGGGGTGACAGAGGGGTGGCCAAGGTGGACATGGATGACAGGAGGGTGGACAAGCGGTTAGAAGAGGGGTGAATAGGGGGGTGGACATGGGTGACGGGGTAGACTGGGGGGTAGATATGTGTGACAGGGGGTAGACTGGGAGGCGGACTGGGGGGGTGAACATGGGTGACAGGGATGGACAGGGGTTGGACATGAATGACAGCAGTGAAGGGGGGGGGTGGACAGGGTTAAGAAGGGGTAACAGAGGGGTGGACATGGATGACAGGAGTAAAGGGTGAGTGGACAGGGTTTAGAAGGAGTAATAGAGGGGTGGAAAGGGTACATACCTTAAGTAAGCCATTTATCTTCACTACACCGGCACGGGAGTCCGGCGGAGCTTCCACTTTCCTCCCTTCTCCGGCAGGGCACCAAGCCAGGGCTCCGGTAGGGCACTCACTGCGCCGCTGGGGGGAAGGGGGACGAATCACTACTGTTAGGATTCGGCAGGCTGGATGTGGATCCTCTGTGTCAGCGAGGGATTGGCGTGGACTGTACCAGTGGACCGGTTCTAGGTTGCTACTGGTATTCACCAGAGCCCGCCACAAAGCGGGATGGTCTTGATGCGGCGGTAGCAACCAGGTCGTATCCACCAGCAACGGCTCAACCTCGCTGACTGCTGAGAAGGCATGGGACAGAAGGACTAGACAGAGGCGAGGTCAGACGTAGCAGAAAGTCAGGGCAGGCGGCAAGGTTCGTAGTCAATGGTGATAGCAAAGGTCTGGAAACACTGGTATGGCAAACACAGTAAACGCTTTCTCTAGGCACAAGGGCAACAAGATCTGGCAATGCAGGGAAGGGGAAGTGAGGTTATATGGACGTGGAGCAGGTGGAAGATAATTAGACTGATTTGGGCCAGGCACCAATCATTGGTGCACTGGCCCTTTAAATCTTAGAGAGCTGGCGCACACGCGCCCTAAGGAGCGGAGCCGCGCGCGCCAGGACGTGACAGCCGGGGACCGGGACAGGTGAGTAGCTTGGGATGCGATTCGCGAGCGGGTGCGACCCGCTATGCGAATCGCATCCCCGCCGGCAGTGTCAGTGCAGCGCTCCCGGTCAGCGGGTCTGACCGGGGCGCTGCAGAGAGGGGAACGCCGCGAGCGCTCCGGGGAGGAGCAGGGATCCGGAGCGCTCGGCGTAACAGTACTCCCCCCCCCTTAGGTCTCCCCCTCTTTTTGTCTGCTTGTCGCTTCACATGAGACGAGGCCATTGGGAGTTTATTTCTGGAAGACAGTAAATTCATCCATGGCAGGCAGTCCAGAAGAAGTGGGAATGGGAAGGGGGGGCAGAGTGTTACCAGGAAGGGGGCTATGAGGAGGCAAAATCTCTGCCCTTTTTTTGCAAAAACCATCGGCATAGTCCTGATAGGCCTTGGGGAGACCTGGTATAGGAGGAGCCACTGAGGTTGACTGACGGGACTGGGTGCAGACGTGAGGCATTTTTTGTGGCAAGAAGCACCCCAGCTCTTGATCTCCCCGGTGGTCCAGTCAAGGGTAGGAGAATGGCGTTGGAGCCATGGCAGACCGAGGAGGACTTCAGAGGTGCAGTTGGGCAGAATTTTTTTTTTTTTTTTTCGTGATGCAGTCCAATGCTCATAAGCAGGGGTTCTGTGCGGTAACGCACAGTGCAGTCCAATTTTACTCCGTTGACCGAGGAAATGTAGAGCGGCTTGACGAGACGGGTCACAGGGATGTTGAACCTATTAACAAAAGAGGCCAAAATAAAATTTCCCGCAGAACCAGAGTCCAAGAAGGCCACAGCTGAGAAGGAGGAGTTGGCAGAAGGAGAAATCCGCACGGGCACAGTGAGACGTGGAGAAGCAGACTTCATACCAAGAGACACCACTCCCACGTGAGCTGGGTGCGTGCGTGCGTTTCCCAGACGTGGAGGACGAAGAGGGCAATCCACTAGGAAATGTTCTGTACTAGCGCAGTACAGACATAAATATTTATCTCTGCGGCGAGTACTCTCTTCATGGGTCAGGCGAGACCAATCCACTTGCATAGCCTCCTCGGCGGGAGGCACAGGGGTAGATTGCAAAGGATACTGGGAGAGAGGTGCCCAGAGATCAAGGTCTTTTTACTGGCGGAGCTCCTGGTGTCTTTCAGAAAAACGCATGTCAATGCGGGTGGCCAAATGGATAAGTTCATGCAGGTTGGCAGGAATTTCTCGTGCGGCCAGCACATCCTTGATGTTACTGGATAGGCCTTTTTTAAAGGTCGCGCAGAGGGCCTCGTTGTTCCAAGATAATTCAGAGGCGAGGGTACGAAATTGGATGGCGTATTCACCTACAGAAGAATTCCCTTGGACCAGGTTCAGCAAGGCAGTTTCGGCAGAAGAAGCTCGGGCTGGTTCCTCGAAGACACTACGAACCTCAGCGAAGGACTGAACAGTGGCAGTGACAGGATCATTGCGGTCCCAGAGCGGTGTGGCCCATGACAAGGCCTTCCCAGACAGGAGACTAACCACGAAAGCCACCTTTGACCGTTCTGTGGGAAATTGGTCCGACAACATCTCCAAATGTAGGGAACATTGAGACAGGAAACCACGGCAGAGTTTAGAGTCCCCATCATATTTGTCCGGCAGGGACAAGCGGAGGTTAGGAGCGGCCACCTGCTGCGGAGGAGGTGCAGGAGCTGGCGGAGGAGATGGTTGCTGCTGTAGCTGTGGCAGAAGTTGCTGTAGCATGGCGGTCAACTGCGACAGCTGCTGACCTTGTTCGGCGATCTGTTGGGATTGCTGGGCGACCACCGTGGATAGGTCAGCGAGACTTGGCAGCGGCACCTCAGCGGGATCCATAGCCGGATCTACTGTTTGGATTCGGCAGGCTGGATGTGGATCCTCTGTGTCAGCGAGGAATTGGTGTGGACCGTACTGGTGGACCGGTTCTAGGTTGCTACTGTTATTTACCAGAGCCCGGCGCAAAGCGGGATGGTCTTGCTGCAGCGGTAGCAACCAGGTCGTATCCATCGGCAACGGCTCAACCTCGCTGACTGCTGAGAAGCCGTGGGACAGAAGGACTAGACAGAGGCGAGGTCAGACGTAGCAGAAGGTCAGGGCAGGCGGCAAGGTTCGTAGTCAATGGTGATAGCAAAGTTCTGGAAACACTGGTATGGCAAACACAGTAAACGCTTTCTCTAGGCACAAGGGCAACAAGATCCGGCAATGCAGGGAAGGGGAAGTGAGGTTATATGGATGTGGAGCAGATGGAAGCTAATTAGACTGATTTGGTCCAGGCACCAATCATTGGTGCACTGGCCCTTTAAATCTTAGAGAGCTAGCACGCGCGCGCCCTAAGGAGCGGAGCCGCGCGTGCCAGGACGTGACAGCCGGGGACCGGGACAGGTGAGTAGCTTGGGATTCGATTCGCGAGCGGGTGCAACACGCTATGCGAATCGCATCCCCGCCGGCAGTGTCAGTGCAGCGCTCCCGGTCAGCGGGTCTAACCGGGGCGCTGCAGAGAGGGTCCCTGCACCTCCCCGGAGCGCTCGGCATAACAACTACAACGGCACAGGTGACAGGGCCGCAGGGGGGGGAGGGAGACGATGGGGGATACTTCCCTTCTCCCCTGCACGCTGTGAGTCACAGGCGCGCAGGCCAGGTCGGGAAATTTAAAAAAATATATATAAAAAATTTAAGGCAAAATCCCACAGCACCCCGGGCAGTGCCGATCGCGCATCCAAAGGATTAAAACAGTGCAAATTAGCATTCCGGCAAGCTAAAAGCGCGTTCTGGGTGCACAGAGAGGTGCTGATATTGTCAAGAGGCATTTTTGGAAGTGGCGGTACTGAGTACCGCCGCATTCCGGCCCACTTAAAACACTGCTACAGGGGCTGTAAAGTTAGTGTAGTACATAATATAGTGTCTGTACCTGTGTGTGACAGTTTTCTCAATTCTTCTGTGATTTTCACCCCAACATTGATTTTTAACAGCGTAGAAAATGACTGTTGTCTCAGATTTTTACCAGGTTGCAATAGGCCGAGACCTGACTCACTAGTCAGCTGATGACAGGAAGCCTGTCTGCTTCAATGGGTGGAGCGATTGCTTGGTGGGAGAGAGATTAATCTGCAACTAATGCAACAGCTGTAGACACCCTGATTGAAAACCACAGGTCTTTTGAATGGATGCAGCTCATTTATGTTTCAATGGGTGGGGTGGCTGATGTGTGGGAGGGAGGAAAATGGAATTGTGGGATTTGCAGTCAAAAAGAGAAAAGTCAAACAGGAAATACTAGTTCACAAAATCTAACCACAGTGTTATGGTAATCTCACAACATAGCCATTTAGCCCCAAGACAAGCGCAGATCCTTCCTAAGCATGTCCATTACTGTCTGCCAGGTATGTACTAAAATCACCTTATGGTTATAACCCCTTTAAGGACCAAGCCAATTTTCATTTTTGCATTTTTGTTTTTTCCTCCTCTGCTTTTAAAATCCATAACTCTTTTATTTTTTTTTCACCTACAGACCCTCATGAGGTCTTGTTTTTGCAAGACAAATTGTACTTTGTCATGACCTCTTTCATTTTATTATAAGATGTATCCTGAAATTTATAAGAAAACAGTAATTTTGCAACTTTTGGGGGGTTTGGTTTTTACGCAGTACACTTTATGGTAAAAATTATATATAATCTTCATTCTCTAGGTCAATGCAATTAAAACAATACCCAATTTATATAGTTGGCTAAGCCAGGCTACATCAATGAATCTGTGATCGGAGACAGGAGGCAGGTAAGGGGACCCTCCTCCATTGTTTTAGCTAACGGAACCTCTGTGATCACATCGGGGTTCCGTGAGCCCCTCTGAGTTACCAGAGATTTTTAGTTTCACTTTAGACGCCGTGCTCAGCATTGATCATGGCGTCTAAAGGGTTAATGACCGGAAGCGGTGGGATCGG
Organism: Hyla sarda; assembly: GCF_029499605.1. Taxonomy (NCBI): domain Eukaryota; kingdom Metazoa; phylum Chordata; class Amphibia; order Anura; family Hylidae; genus Hyla; species Hyla sarda. Next base: position 132,853,233 of record NC_079197.1, on the reverse strand, counting down.
TGAACGTCTGGCTACTGATAGTAGCTGACAGTCACTGTTCTGAAGTGAGCGCAACTCCTACGCTTGCTTCAAAGCCGCTTAAGGACTCAGAGCATACAGGTACGCCCTTTGTCCTTAACAGGTTAATGCAGTTCATAATAATGTGTTCTTATGTCACCTTTCCCCCGGATGTTCATTTTTAGCAGCATACAAAATAAGTGTAGTCTCTGGACGTTCCCAGGTTGCAGTGTGGCCCGAGACAATCCATCACTAGTCAGATGTTGAAAGGGAGCCTGTCTGTGCTTCAATGGGTGGAGCGACCGCTGGGAGGGAGATCATTCTGCATGGGGCTGCAGGGAATTGTAGTTTCAAGCACAGTATGCCTGGAATGGAGCCTAGCAAAGGGTGGGGTGGTTGATGTGTGGGAGAAAGATAAGTCACATCCACCTTAAAACAAGGAGGATTGTAATTGAAGGAAAGGGCACAGAAACAGGAAATAGGCTGTTCACACAATCAAGCCAGCAACATTATGGGGGACACAGGACATGGCCATTTACAACCAACACAAGCACAGATCCTTGGTAAGCATATCCATTACTGGCTGACAGGTAATTAGTAAAGTCCACTTATGTTGGATAACCCATTTAACCCTTCTGTAGGTAGGGACAGAAGGTTGGGTTCAGCTTAGGGCCACACTGTCCCCCTATACACACACAGCTTTGTAGCAGATCTGTCAGCCTACCAATGTGGTCCTATCTAAAGGCAGTAAAGCATAGAAGAGACACTAAACTCTGAAGTTAAGAGATTCTCAGATATAAAACTAGAAATAAAACTGCCCCCATAGCAAAATCAGGAACCCCCCCAAAAATGTTTAAACCTTAAAGGGGTACTCTGGTGGAATTATTTTTTTGTTATCAACTGTTGCTAAAAAGTAATACAGATTTGTAAATTACTTCTATTTAAAAATCTTAATCCTTCCAGTACTTTTTACCTGCTGTATGCTCAAGAGGAAGTTGAATAGTTATTTTCTGTCTGACTACAGTGCTCTCTGCTGATACCTCAGTCCATGTCAAGAACTGTCCAAAGCAGAGAGGTTTGCTATGGGGATTTGCTCCTGTTCTATACAGTTCCTGACATGGACAGAGGTGTCAGCAGAGAGCACTGTGGTCAAACAGAAAAGAACTATGCAACTTCCTCGGTAGTATACAGCAGCTGATAAGTACTGGAAGGATTAAGATTTTTTTATGAAAGTTTTTATCAAATCTGTTTAGCCTTCTGGCACCAGTTGATGTGAAAAAAAGCTGTTTTCCACCTGCGTACCCCTTTAATCAATGAATAAATAAATGTGCTTTTTAAATGTAGGTAAATTCACAAGGGATGTAAATAATGGAGATTTTATCAGTAGATTTGCACAGGTAAAATCCACAGTGTAATACAGTAGTGCAGGTACATGATGGGAATACTCTCATTCATATGATGTAAAGCTTTTTCACAGGGAAAGTGCTATACAGTGGTCCCTCAACATACGATGGTAATCCGTTCCAAATGGACCATCGTTTGTTGAAACCATCACATGTTGAGGGATCCGTGCAATGGAAAGTATAGGACAGTGGTCTACAACCTGTGTAGTTGTAGTTTTGCAACATCTGGAGTTCCGCAGGTTGAAGACCACTGGTATTGGAGGTTGTACTCACCTGTCCCCGCCGCTCCGGACCATCACCGCTCGTCACCACTGCCCTGGATGTCGCCTTCCATCGCTGTCGCCGCGTCCCCGGGGTGTCCCCGACGCTCCGGCAAGGCCTCTGCTTCCCCAGCATCCTCGCTCTCCGTCGCCGCCATCACGTCGCTACGCACGCTGCTCCTATTGGATGATGGGACGGCGTGCACAGCGACGTGATGACGACGATGGAGAGCGCCGACGATGCAGGGGATCCCGAAGAGGACGCGCCGGAGCACCGAGGACAGGTAAGTGATCGTCAGCGGACCACACGGGGCACCGTAAACGGCTATCCGGTGGCAGCTGAAGCAGTCTGCGCTGCTGGATAGCCGTTTATGCGATGGCCCCGATATACAAAAGCATCGTATGTTGATGCTGCCTTCAACATGTGATGGCCTCTGAGAGTGATCGTATGCTGAAATGATCGTATGTCGGGGCCATTGTAGGTCGGGGGGGGGGGGGGGGGTCACTGTACTGCACAAATGTTTAGATCTGGGGCCTTTTGGCCTCTGCTGCATAACATTCGTAGATTTGTTGCCGATTTTCTCCAGTGATTCAAACTCTGCAATGAAATCTGTACCAATGTATTGTTGGGGATGAAAAATTTATGGATTTTTTGTTGTTGTTTTGTTTCTTAGAAAGTCCACAAAAATATCCAAAATGGCAAATCCGCGCATGAAAATGTATTTAGCTTGATCTACCAGTGGTTTGTGACCTTTCTGTGGAATTTTCTAAGGACCTGTGTGCTCTTGAACCTGTGGACACATTTTCTGCAGATAAAAAGCTTTTCTATCTGTAAAACCACAAGGACATCATCAGAAAACAATGCAGGTTTTTGGTGGAGCCACATGAGGTTTCATATCACATCACACGCAGTGTTATTAAACAGAGAGAGATCCCGGGTGATAACACCAGCCCTGTTTGTCTCCCAAGGAGGGATATTGTCACATTGTCACCCCTTATTGTTGTGCCCTATACCATTATGTACTTTGAGACAATGACAAGGAGAGGTGGTTGGGGGGGTCACTAAATCGCCTCAAGATACCTGTCGTACCAGAACACCAGGTTCCAGGAATCACATACTGTATCTTATCCAGGAGAAGCTGATGAGTTATGCTTGTTACGGAATATTAACCCCTTAATGACCACGGACAGATATTTACATCCGTGGCCGGCTCCCAATCTGTGAAGCACGATCAGAAGCTGAGCGCGCTTCGCATCGGCGGGTATCACAACAAATGCCCCACAGGGGGTACCAAGGTCATAATATATTCATTCACAACTATTTTAGGGGAAACCCCCTAAGGGGAACCCTTAAACTAAGTACCTCCTAAAATGTAACTTTTATTTGTCCTATTAAAATATTAAAGTATATAATCTAAATAGTAAATGTGTGATTTTTCCTTATGGTGTGATCTACACCACTAATTATTTAAAATCACAGCCTCAGACCAGCTCCCATTGTAATATTATAAGCAGTAACTGCGATTAGTAGCAGAATGATTGCACAGCGATCATCATCTTTTGATATGATGATCTGTTTTTAGGGAGCTGTTAGTGGCTGCTAATTAAAAACTCTGAGCATTAGCCAGCACCTCCAACATTTCGCTGGCACCCCAGCTTCGTCAGGAAGGGCCTTCGTCAGAAAGCCCTTCCTGACGAAGCTGGGGTGCCAGCGAAACATTGGAAGCGCTGGCTAATGCTCAGAGTTTTTAATTAGCAGCCACTAACAGCTCCCTAAAAACAGATCATCATATCAAAAGATGATGATCGCTGTGCAATCATTCCAGGCTTGAGCAATCAAGTGCAGAACACACTGATCAATGCATTCCTATGGCAATGCATTGAACAATGTCTTCAATCAGTATATGCAATGTTACAGCCCCTAGAGGGGGTTATAACACTGCATAAAAAAGTTTAAAAAAAAGTTAATAAATGTGATTTGACCCCTTCCCTAACAAAAATCTGAATCACCCCCCTTTTTACATAAAAAAAACCTGTGTAAATAAAAACAAACATATGTGGTATCGCTGCGTGTTTAAATGTCGGAAGCATAAAAATATATTGTTAATCAAACTGCACGGTCAATGGCGTAAGCACAAAAAATTTCCAAAGTCCAAAATAGCGTATTTTTGGTCACTTTTTATACCATAAAAAATTAATAAAAAGCGATCAAAAAGTCCGATCAAAACAAAAATGGTACCGCTAAAAACGTCAGATCACGGCACAAAAATTGAGCCCTCATACCGCCCCATTTGTGAAAATTATATAAAGTTATAGGGGTCAGAAGAGGACAATTTTAAACGTATACATTTTCCTGCATGTAGTTATGATTTTTTCCAGAAGTAAAACAAAATCAAACCTATATAAGTAGGGTATCATTTTAATTACATGGACCTACAGAATAAATAGGTGTAATTTTTACCTAAAAATGTACTGCGCAGAAACGAAAGCCCCCAAAAGTTACAAAATGGCGTTTTTTCTTCAATTTTGTCGCACAATGAATTTTTTTTTTATTTTGCAGTAGATTTTTGGGTAAAATGACTGACGTCATTACATAGTAGAATTGGTGGTGCAAAAAATAAGCCATCATATGGCTTTCAAAATTGAAAAGGTTATGATTTTTAAAATGTAAGGAGGAAAAAAAACGAATGTGCAAAAACTGAAAAACGTTTGATCATTAAGGGGTTAAAAGGTCAATTTTTTTTCAGGCCAGGAGTTTTATTGGATGAAAGGCAGGTTGGTAGTGGGGCCAATCCCTTTAGGTTTTCCAGATGAGCCCAGAGCAGCCCAGGTGCTGCAGACAGCTTATCACTGGGCCTGAACAGTAGCTGAGAGTCAGTGTGCCTTGAGGGGCAGTGTAAGGAACTTGACCTGAAGTCTTGAGGTTTGTTAGCTATTCTGGGACAATTGCCAGTTGTGCAAGGTAACATGTTAATTTTTTTTTTTTAGGGTTGCCAGTAGCAAGTCAATGTGTGCAGTGTTAGACACGCAGGTTTTGTTTTATACCAGTGTGAATACGTCTGTATATTTTGGTTTTGAACAATTAAGAACAGCCCTGTATCTAAACTGTATCACTGTCTCTGACTGATGTTTTGTGCCACTTGCCCATCTTCACTGAGCTAAACTCCCAGAGTTTACTATGTATGCACATTCTGTATGTTTTCCTCAGTTTGTTGGGATTTGGGTAATTAAAGGGATTACAATTATATATGAAAGCTGACAGTCAATAAAAAGAAATGTAAGATTATGTACTTGAGGATCAGAAGCGATCATTCTACTTACTCATTGTATTTTCTTGAGGCTTGTAATTCTTCTACGAGGATTTGGGAGTGCATGTCGTAAAGAAATGTAGCAATAGTGCTCAGGGGTAATAGGTAGCTATTAAGGTCTTATTGTGCACAAAGCTGCATTGATCTAACATGGCAGCGCACAGTATAACTTCCCTTATGTACCTCATACACATACAGTATACACTGTTTTTCAAGAATAGGCCATTATATAACTTTATTATTATTATCATTTTGTATTGTAATTTAGCTATAAATAATATGTTCTGAGCTAAATAATATGTTTGTTTTTTACATTGGAACAAAAAAATCTGTGAAGTTGTCTAGTTGCAGCCTTGGTATTGAGTGGGCGGCACGAAATCCCCATACTTACTGATAATATATCATGCACCTTCCGGATTCACTCCCTTTGGCTGCAGGAACATTTACATACCGTATATACTCGAGTATAAGCCGACCCGAATATAAGCCGAGGACCCTAATTTCACCCCAAAAACCCAGGAAAAGTTATTGACTCAACTATAAGCCTAGGGTGGGAAATACATCATTCCCCCCCCCCCATGTGATCATCCCCCCCGTCATCATCCAGACCCCGTCATCATCCAGACCCCCGTCATCATCCAGACCCCCGTCATCATCCAGACCCCTGTCATCATCACACCGTCATCATCCCCCTCATCATCATCCCCCTAGTCATTATCACCGTGTCATTATCACCCTGTCATCATCACCCCCGTCATCATCACCCCCGTCATCATCCCCCCCCCTTCATCATCACCGCCTGTCAATCCTTCCAGTGGTCTTCAACCTGCGGACATCCAGATATTGCAAAACTACAACTCCCAGCATGCCCGGACAGCCATCGGCTGTCCGGGCATGCTGGGAGTTGTAGCTTTGAAACATCTGGAGGTCCGCAGGATGAAGACCACTGGGGCCTTCGTCATCATCCAGACCCCCCTTTAGTTTTCTACTCACCTCACCTCGGTGGGAAGGAAGGGTGAGCTGGTCCGGTGGGAGGGTGAGCTGCAGGGACCGTCCGGTGGGGAGAGTTAGTCGTTTGGGGCTAGCCATTTTCACCAGGAGGCCCTATTCTCTGCTCCGGGCCTGGCCCAGGACTAGTGACGTTGCCTTGACGATGACGCACAGGGACGCAACATCACTAGTCCGGGCCCGGAGTGGAGAAGAGGGCCTCCCGGTGAAAACGGACAGCCCAGAACGACTAACCCTCCCCACAGGACGGTCCCTGCAGCATAGATGGCCCGGACATGCTCCCCCTTCCTTCCCACCGATGGGAGGTGAGTAGAAAACAAAAGGGGGGTCCAGGCATGCTGGGCATTGTAGTTTTGCAACATCTGGGGGTCCGCAGGTTGAAGACCACTGAGAAGGGATTGACAGGTGGAGAGTTCGTGCTGAAAAACTAGGCTTATACCCGAGTATATACGGTAATCATCATCTTGAGCTCTGGCGAATCTTCAATTTCCTACAGTTGTCCTACTACTTTGTTGGCAAAAACATAACACAGTATGATGTAAGCTGAATATTTTCCAGTATTTATTAACTACCCTTATGATCAGAGATTATAGCTTTAGGAGATGTAGTAATACCGCATAAAATATATTTATTCTTATGTCCTTTTTTATTACAGTGTTTATGAGAACATTTTTGTGTGTGCAATAAATAATTGGGAATTGACCTCATCACTTTTACTTATCATTGCTTACACAAATGTGGCCATGGCTGGACTGGCTATTGGGCAAGTGTGGACATTTTCCCGGTGGGCCCGGCGTCCACAGGGCTCGCCAGTCCCGGACTCGTTTAACTATAAGTGTGTCATACAGAAACGCCTATAGTTAGCTATTTGTGGTGCTCGGCACCCTGTTAATTACTCTTGTGGCTGCCCACATTATGCAGCCAGCCAGAAGAGTTCCGAGTGTCCTTCCTCCGCACTTTATGCTCCGGCGCATGAATGATGTCATCATATGCCGGAGCACAGACCGAAGGAGAAGGCAGAAGAGAGGTGCCAGGTGGATTTTTTTTAATTATTTTTTTTAATCTTGGCTACCTGAAAGGGGCTACTATGTTGCTTTTTCCACCGGAAGGCTGCTACTATTTCTACCTAAAGGGGGCTCTTATTACTACCTTAAGGGTGCTACTACTACTACCATGGGCTCCTATTACTACTGTAAGGTACTTTGAACATCTAAAGGGGGCTACTATTACTACCTTAAGGGGGCTACTATTTCTAATTAAAGGGGGTTACTATTTAATTCCATAAGGAGGCTACTATTACTATCTAAAGGGGGGATACTTTAGATAGCTAAAGGAAGCTACCATTACTACCTAAAGGGGCTTACCAATAATACCTAAAGGGGTCTACTACTACCTGAAGGTGCTGTTCACACCTAAAGGGGACTACAACTTTAATGGGGGCTGTACTACTACTACCTAAAGGTGCTGCAGCTATTACTACCTAAAGGGGGCTGCTACTACTACTACTACCTAAAGGGGGCTGCTACAACTACTTCCTAAAGGGGGGCTGCTACTAGGGATGTAAGAAAAAATCGATTCTCGCGATAATCGCGATTTTTCATTTGCCGATACAGAATCGATTCAAAATATTTTTGAATCGATTCTTTTAGGGATGTGGAATTTTTAATAAAACGCACTTTTCTTACCTGCCAACGAGCCCCCGGAGCTCCGGTACAGGTGTTCGGTCCCCGGGCTGTATTCTTCTTACTTCCTGTTAGCCCGGCACGTCACATGGAGCTTCAGCCTATCACCGGCCGCAGCGATGTCCCGCCTCCGCTGGTGATAGGCTGAAGCTCCATGTGACGTGCCGGACTAACAGGAAGTAAGAAGAATACAGCCCGGGGACCGAACACCTGTACCGGAGCTCCGCGGGCTCGTTGGCAGGTAAGAGAAAGTGTGTTTTATTTTATTTTGCAGCACCGGAGTACTAGATCGCCGCTGTCAAAGCTGATAGCGGCGTCTATTGGGATCTATGAATGCTCCCAGGTGGGCGATATATCGCGATGTATCGTCACCTAGACGGTATCGCGATATATCGCGATATATCGAATCGCCACACTGGTATCGCGATTCGAATCGAATCGCCAAATTCTTGGCGATTCACACCCCTAGCTGCTACTACTACTACCTAAAGGGGGCTGCTACAACTACTTCCAAAAGGGGGGCTGCTACTACTACTACTACTACCTAAAGAGGGCTGCTACAACTACTACCTAAAGTGGGGGCTGCTTCTACTATATATGGAGAGCTGCAACTATATTCAGGGGGCTACTATGTACAGTGGGGATCAAAAGTTTGGGCACCCCAGGTAAAAAATTTTATTAATGTGCATAAAGAAGACAAGGAAAGATGGAAACATCTCCAAAAGGCATCAAATTACAGATTAGACATTCTTAGAATATGACAACAAAAGTTAGATTTTATTTCCATCATTTACACTTTCAAAATAACAGAAAACAAAAAAATGGCATCTGCAAAAGTTTGGGCACCCTGCAGAGTTAATATTTTGTACTGCCCACTTTGGCAAGTATCACAGCTTGTAAACGCTTTTTGTAGCCAGCCAAGAGTCTTTCAATTCTTGTTTGAGGTATCTTTGCCCATTCTTCCTTACAAAAGTCTTCCAATTCTTTGAGATTTCTGGGCTGACTGTCCCACACTGCTCTTTTAAGGTCTATCCATAGATTTTCAATTATGTTGAGGTCAGGAGATTGTGAAGGCCATGGCAAAACCTTCAGTTTACGCCTCTTGATGTAATCTCCCGTGGATTTTGAGGTGTGTTTAGGATCATTATCCATTTGTAGAAGCCATCCTCTCTTTAGCTTCAGCTTTTTCACAGATGGCATCAAGTTAACATCCAAAATTTGCTGAAATGTTATTGAATCCATTTTTCCTTCTACTCGTGACATGTGCCCTGTGCCACTGGCTGCAATACAACCCCAAAGCATCATGATTGATCCTGCTTAACAGTTGGACAGAGGTTCTTTTCATTAAATTCTGTTTCCCTTCTTCTCCAAACGTACCTTTGCTCATTGTGGCCAAAAAGTTAAATTTTAACCTCATCGGTCCACAGAACTTGTTTCCAAAATGCATCAGGCTTGTCTATAAGTTCATTTGCAAAGTTCAAAGGCTGATTTTTGTGATGAGGACGTAGAAGAGGTTTTCTTCTGATGACTCTTCCATGAAGACCATATTTGTACAAGTATCTCTTTATAGTGAAATAGTGTACCACAACTCCAGTGTCTGCCAGATCTTTCTGGAGGGATTGTGCAGTCAAACGTGGGTTTTGAATTGTTTTTCTCACAATCCTGCGAGCTGTTCTGTCTGATATTTTTCTTGGTCTTCCAGATCTTGCTTTAACTTCCACTGTTCCGGATGACTGCCATTTCTTAATTACATTCCGAACAGAGGATATTGACATCTGAAAACATTTTAATATCTTCTTATAACCTTCTCCAGCTTTGTGAGCGTCAACTATTTTCAGTTTCAGATTTCTAGACAACTGCTTAGAAGAACCCATGGTGCTGATTGTTGGGGCAAGGTCAGATGAGTCTGGGCATTTAAAACCTTTGAGATTGACATCACCTGGTCTTCCCAGATGATGATTGAGAACAATCCATGACACTGGCAGGTCTCAGCTTTGCAAAGGGGACAGTGCATGCTATAAATTCTGCAGCGTGCCCAAACTTTTGCAGACGCCATTTTTTTTGTTTTCTGTTATTTTGAAAGTGTAAATGATGGAAATAAAATCTAACTTTTGTTGACATATTATAAGAATGTCTAATCTGTAATTTGATGCCTTTTGGGGATTTTTCCATCTTTCCTTGGCTTTTTTATTCTCATTAATACAAATTTTTACCTGGGCTGCCCAAACTTTTGATCCCCACTGTAGAGGGGAAATTACCTACCTACTTGGGGCACCTACATAATGGGGAAAATCATGTGAAAGGTCCTTTCTAGCTACTGGTGTGACCTAACGATTTAATGTGAGAGACCTACTTGCGACGGTCTGGGCCAGATGAAGAACAGAAAGGAAAGTGAACGACTCCTATAAGAGAAGACATCGCCTGATGTAACTGTATGTATTTACTTGTATTTAATATGAACTGCAGAGCCTGTATAGAGATTATATCTCCCACCACATGGTCACTGTATGGCTATATATATATATATATATATATATATATATATATATATATATATATATATATATATTTTCCTTTTTGAAATATGGCATTATTGAAAACATTGGTCCCAGCATACAGGAATATATACTGGTATTATTGGTAATATTGGTGTCAGTACACAGGGTTTGGTAAGTAACAGTATGATGGCGATATGTATTGCGATAATATTCCTCCTTGTATACTGGTATTATTGGTAATATTGATCTCAATTAACAGGATTTGGTCAGTAACAGTATGATGGTAATATATATGGTGATAATATTCCTATGTGTATACTGGTATTATTGGTAATATTGGTCCCAGCATACAACATATGGTCAGTAACAGTATTATGTTAATATGTATAGTAATAATATTCCTACCTGTATACTGGTATTACTTGAAATATTAGTTTCTGACCAGGGTTTGGTCAGTAACAGTAGGATGTTAATATGTATGGTAATAATATTTCCTTCTTGTATACTGGTATTATTAGTAATATTGGTCTCAGTATCCAGAATTTGGTCAGTTACAGTATGACGGTAATATGTATGGGGATAATTGTCCTCCTTTTATACTGGTATTATTTTTCTGTTATGTACCCTATTATACCCGACTATTAACAACATTTGGCCCCTCCCCTATGTGGCTCCTCCTTCACATAGCCATACCCATTACCGAAATGGGCTGCTTAGTCCAAAATGCTCGGGCCTATTTTCCGTCCCAGTCCAGCCCTGTTCTCGGCATATCCAGAAGGATATGGGGCCCTCCAGTTCTTAGGCCTGTTACTTTGTGATATTGTGTATGTTACTACATTTTATTAAAGTTTATGGGAATTCTGTACGAATCAGTGAAGGACATGTGTGGTATTAGGAGACCGGTGACCCTTGGACCCTAAAATAAAACATTAATGACTTCAAATCAATATGCCAAGATACAGCAGTGGACATAACATTTGGCTCACGGTGGTCTTACTGCGGATGGCATCCTGAAATATGTTCTCTTTCCTTTTCTTCTATGTCTTGCTCAGACCAAAATGATGACCTCCTGTAGACTATAGAGTTTGACCCCTCACTTCTCTGCAGCTATGCCTACTCTCTATAGGAACACAAATCCCTATCCTTTAATACTGCCATCCTGCTGCTAGCATCAATTGCTGTTCCTACAATGCTACTCAATAACCCATAATACTATTTGCCAGATATATGCACATAGGACTATATGGGACACCAAACAGCAACATTAATTTAGACCTTGCTTTAGACCTTGCTTCTTATTGCCCCCCTCTTACATATTCTGCTGTTTATAGCCCCCCTTACATATGCTACTGATGCCCCCCTTTCTCACACAGACTGCCATTCATGCCCCCTATCGGTCACACAGACTACCACTCATACCCCTATCGGTCACACAGACTACCACTCATGCCCCCTATCTGTCACACAGACTACCACTCATGCCCCCTATCGGTCACACAGACTACCACTCATACCCCTATCGGTCACACAGACTACCACTCATACCCCTATCGGTCACACAGACTACCACTCCTGCCTCCTATCTGTCACACAGACTACTACTCATGCCCCCTATCTGTCACACAGACTACCACTCAACCCCCCTATCGGTCATACAGACTACCACTCATACCCCTAACGGTCACACAGACTACCACTCATACCCCTATCGGTCACACAGACTACCTCTCATACCCCTATCTGTCACACAGACTACCACTCATGCCCCCTATCTGTCACACAGACTACCACTCATGCCCCTATCTGTCACACAGACTACCACTCATGCCCCTATCTGTCACACAGACTACCACTCATGCCCCTATCTGTCACACAGACTACCACTCATACCCCCTATCTGTCACACAGACTACCACTCATGCCCCTATCTGTCACACAGACTACCACTCATGCCCCCTATCTGTCACACAGACTACCACTCTTGCCCCTATCTGTCACACAGACTACCACTCATGCCCCTATCGGTCACACAGACTACCACTCATACCGCTATCTGTCACACAGACTACCACTTCTGCCTCCTATCGGTCACACAGACTACCACTCATGCCTCCTATCTGTCACACAGACTACCACTCATGCCTCCTATCTGTCACACAGACTACCAGTCATGCCCCCTATCTGTCACACAGACTACCACTCATGCCCCTATCGGTCACACAGACTACCACTCATGCCTCCTATCTGTCACACAGACTACCACTCATGCCTCCTATCTGTCACACAGACTACCACTCATGCCCCCTATCTGTCACACAGACTACCACTCATGCCCCCTATCTGTCACACAGACTAACACTCATGCCCCTATCGGTCACACAGACTACCACTCATGCCTCCTATCTGTCACACAGACTACCACTCATGCCTCCTATCTGTCACACAGACTACCACTCATACCCCTATCGGTCACACAGACTAACACTCATACCCCTATCGGTCACACAGACTACCACTCATGCCCCTATCTGTCACACAGACTAACACTCATGCCCCTATCTGTCACACAGACTACCACTCATGCCCCTATCTGTCACACAGACTACCACTCATGCCCCTATCGGTCACACAGACTACCACTCATGCCCCTATCGGTCACACAGACTACCACTCATGCCTCCTATCTGTCACACAGACTACCACTCATGCCCCTATCGGTCACACAGACTACCACTCTTGCCCCTATCTGTCACACAGACTACCACTCATGCCCCTATCGGTCACACAGACTACCACTCCTGCCTCCTATCTGTCACACAGACTACCACTCATGCCCCCTATCGGTCACACAGACTACCACTCATGCCCCCTATCGGTCACACAGACTACCACTCCTGACCCTATTGGTCACACAGACTACCACTCATGCCCCTATCTGTCACACAGACTACCACTCATGCCCCCTATCTGTCACACAGACTACCACTCATACCCCTATCTGTCACACAGACTACCACTCATGCCCCTATCTGTCACACAGACTACCACTCCTGCCTCCTATCTGTCACACAGACTACCACTCATGCCCCTATCTGTCACACAGACTACCACTCATGCCCCTATCGGTCACACAGACTACCACTCATACCCCCTATCTGTCACACAGACTACCACTCATACCCCTATCGGTCACACAGACTACCACTCATACCCCTATCTGTCACACAGACTACCACTCATACCCCCTATCTGTCACACAGATTACCACTCATACCCCCTATCTGTCACACAGACTACCACTCCTGCCTCCTATCTGTCACACAGACTACCACTCATGCCCCATCTGTCACACAGACTACCACTCATACCCCTATCTGTCACACAGACTACCACTCATACCCCTATCTGTCACACAGACTACCACTCATGCCCCATCTGTCACACAGACTACCACTCATACCCCTATCTGTCACACAGACTACCACTCATACCCCTATCTGTCACACAGACTACCACTCATACCCCTATCGGTCACACAGACTACCACTTATACCCCTATCTGTCACACAGACTACCACTCATGCCCCTATCTGTCACACAGACTACCACTCATGCCCCATCTGTCACACAGACTACCACTCATACCCCTATCTGTCACACAGACTACCACTCATACCCCCTATCTGTCACACAGACTACTACTCATGCCCCTATCTGTCACACAGACTACCACTCATACTCCTATCGGTCACACAGACTACCACTCGTGCCCCTATCGGTCACACAGACTACCACTCATGCCCCTATCGGTCACACAGACTACCTCTCATGCCCCCTATCGGTCACACAGACTACCACTCATGCCCCCTATCGGTCACACAGGCTACCACTCATGCCCCTATCGGTCACACAGACTACCACTCCTGCCTCCTTTCTGTCACACAGACTACCTCTCATGCCCCCTATCGGTCACACAGACTACCACTCCTGCCTCCTTTCTGTCACACAGACTACCACTCCTGCCTCCTATCGGTCACACAGCCTACCACTCATGCCCCTATCGGTTACACAGGCTACCACTCATGCCCCTATCTGTCACACAGACTACCACTCATGCCCCTATCTGTCACACAGACTACCACTCATACCCCTATCTGTCACACAGACTACCACTCATGCCCCTATCGGTCACACAGACTACCACTCATGCCCCTATCGGTCACACAGACTACCACTCATGCCCCCTATCGGTTACACAGACTACCACTCATGCCCCTATCGGTCACACAGACTACCACTCATACCCCCTATCGGTCACACAGACTACCACTCATGCCCCTATCTGTCACACAGACTACCACTCATACCCCTATCTGTCACACAGACTACCACTCATACCCCTATCGGTCACACAGACTACCACTCATACCCCCTATCGGTCACACAGACTACCACTCATACCCCTAACGGTCACACAGACTACCACTCATACCCCTATCTGTCACACAGACTACCACTCATACCCCCTATCGGTCACACAGACTACAACTCATACCCCCTATCGGTTACACAGACTACCACTCATGCCCCTATCGGTCACACAGACTACCACTCATGCCCCCTATCTGTCACACAGACTACCACTCATACCCCCTATCTGTCACACAGACTACCCCTCATGCCCCCCATCTCTAGCAGAGACTATTTCTAATGGTTAGCCTTTCCTAGACTACAGCTCATGGCCCTTTCTCCTTCTCGCAAAGTAGAAATGATGTCTAATGTGATGGTAAAGTTTCATCTTAAAGGGGCTTTAAGATATATGGTCACTTTATGATCAGTGAGGGTCCCACCTTTGGGACACCGGTCAATTGTGAGGATGAATGGGAAGCAGTTCTATGTACCAATGTGTCCCCTTCACTGCTTTTACCTTGCATAGTTGTCCAAATTGAGCCTGTCTGATAATTGGAATACCCCTTTAATCCCCTCATGCTCCTCCTTTGGAGTACTGAATCTAATCCTGTGTATACTCTAGTTTTCTCAGATTGGAATACCCCTTTAAATGGAGTAACATTAATGTCCTATGCTGTACAGGTCATGGTCCGGATGGCTACTTTAAGTTACTTAAAAGGGTACTCCAATCATAAGGAGAGAACACAGACAAAACGTCTGTCACCTGAAGGTCCCCATGGGCACTGGATTGTGGGATACTGCGTGGCTGACCTGGGTATGGGAGAAATTATGGGACTTGAGTTTTAAAGGGGTACTCCGGTGGAAAACATTTATTTTCTTAATTAATTGGTGCAAAAAAGTTAAACAGATTTGTAAATTACTTCTATTTAAAAATCTTAACTCTTCCAGTGCTTATCAGCTGCTGTATACTACAAAGAAAGTTCTTTTCTTTATGAATTTCTTTTCTGTATGACCACAGTGCTCTCTGCTGACACCTCTGTCCATGTCATGAACTGTCCAGAGCAGAATAGGTTTGCTATGGGAATTTTGCTCCTGCTCTGGACAGTTCCTGACATGGACAGAGGTGTCAGCAGAGAGCACTGTGGTCAGACAGAAAATAAATGCATAAAGAAAAGAATTTCCTTTGTAGTATACAGCCGCTGATAAGTACCTCCATGGGTTGATAAATTTGATCTCCATTGATAATTTTTGTGTGATTTTGTTGTCAGCACATTCAACTATGTAAAGACAAAAGTATTTCATACGATTAGTTCATTCATTCAGATCTAGGATGTGTTATCTTAGTGTTCCCTTTATTTTTTTTGAGCAGTGTATTGAGCAATGCAGAACATGAGAGTTTCTTCAGTCGAGCTCAAATTTTGCTGTAATGCGCCACCTTGTGGTAGAAATATTAAGTGCAGTAAATATGCCTTACTGTAAAGAGGAAGCTTTGTTCTTCCCCTGTTATGGAAAGTGTGACATGTTTTAACCTCAACCCTCAATGGATGATAGATACAATCCATCAAGATTTATACAAAAAAGGATTTAAACTGAGAGCAATTGCTACTGAAAAATATGCAAATTTTATTAGTATATCCAAAAAGTTAAAAACGCCACACACTTGTGACAAAAATGCAATAAAGATAGAATACGAGATGTGTATGTATAAAGAAATACAAAATGAGATGTATCAGATACAACCAAAATACGTAGGTGGATCAGGTACAGCAATCGTTGTAATCACAATGGATCTATATATATAGTGAGGTCAATGAAATGATATGATATCAATGGCTCTTATTCAACAAAGAGTGAACAGGGGTCAGAAGGCCCCAATATATGTGTATGAGAGCTGCCTGCTCTATCACATTTTAACTGGTGATATGAAGAGCATGTCCAAAGTAAATAATGATCCTCACTTACCCATAATGGTTACCTGTCGCCACCGTCCCAACGTACGTTTCGTCACCCGACTTTCTCAAGGGACGCTCATCAAGATTGTAGCACCCTAGTAGTTCCAGTAGTTCTCACCGCGTTATAGCTGTCTGCAGGGCCAGATTGAGGCTGGAAGATGGAGCACTTCATTATGATGCCCCCCCCCCCCCCTCTACCGACCAGTGGCGGATCCAGGGGGGGGGCAACGGGGCAATTGCCCCCCCCGAGATTGCTGTCCCCTGCCCCCTAGAATGGTGGAGCCGAAGCTGTAAGCTTCCGCTCCACCATTCACTAACCTAGGCAGTCACACGCTGTGAGTACACAGCGTGTGAGCTGCGGGGACGCGATCCTCTGCAGGCCGGCACGATGACGTCACATCATCGCGCCGGCGCCCGGAAATCCTGTCCCCGCAGCCCGCATACAGTAAGTATGAAGAGTATGCTCAGGGCCCAGGGGATTTGGGATTTGGAATATGTGCCACTGTTAAGGGCACTGTATCGGAGGGGGAGGGGATTTAAAAACTTAGGGGGGGGGGAGAGAAAGGGGAATTTTTAATGTGAGGTGCTGCAGGGCAAAGCACTGGGGGCACTATATGTTAAAAGCACATGACAGGGGGGGGGCCCTGTGCTGTGCCCCTCACATATAATGCCCCCCTGTGCTGTGCCCCACACATAATGCCCCCTGTGCTGTGCCCCACACATATAATGCCCCCTGTGCTGTGCCCCTCACATATAATGCCCCCTGTGCTGTCCCCACACATATAAATTATATGTGTGGGGGGCACAGCACAGGGGGTATTATATGTGTGGGGCACAGCACAGGGGGCATTATATGATATAATGCCCCCTGTGCTGTGCCCCACACACATAATGCCCCCTGTGCTGTGCCCCACACATATAATGCCCCCTGTGCTGTGCCCCCCACACATATAATTTATATGTGTGGGCACAGCACAGGGGGCATTATATGTGAGGGGCACAGCACAGGGGGCATTATATGTGTAGCGCACAGCACAGGGGGCATTATGTGTGGGGCACAGCACAGGGGGCATTATATCATATAATGCCCCCTGTGCTGTGCCCCACACATAATTCCCCCTGTGCTGTGCCCCACACATATAATGCCCCCTGTGCTGTGCCCCACACATATAATGCCCCCTGTGCTGTGCCCCACACATAATGTCCCCTGTGCTGTTCCCATCACATATAAAGCCCGTGCTGTGCCCAACACATATAATGCCCCTTGTTCTGTGCCCATCACATATAATGCCCACTGTGCTGTGCCCCACACATATAATGCCCCCTGTGCTGTGCCCCTCACAAATAATGCCCCCATCATGCGCCCCTCATATATAATGCGCCATCATGCGCCCCTCACATATAATGCCCCCTGTCCTGTGCCCCTCACATATAATGCTCCTGTCATGTGCCCCAAACATATAATGCCCCCTGTGCTGTGCCCCTCACATATAATGCCCCCTGACTGGACAGGACAGGGGGCATTATATGTGAGGGGTGCATGATGAGGGCATTATATGTGAGGGGCAAAGAACGGGGGCATTATATGTGAAGGGCACAGCACGGGGCATTATATGTGTGGGGCATATGACAGGAGCATTATATGTGAGGGGCACAGCATGGGGGGCATTGTATGAGAGGGGCACAGCACAGGGGGCATTATATGAGAGGGGAACAGCACAGGGGACATTATATGTGAGGGGCACAGCACGGGGGGCATTATATGTGAGGGGCACAGCACAGGGGGCATTATATGTGAGGGACGCATGATGGGGGCATTATATGTGAGGGGCAAAGAACGGGGAATTATATGTGAAGGGCACAGCACAGGGGGCAATATATGTTAGGGGCACAGGGCATTATTATGTGGGGGGAACAGGACGGGTCATAATTATTATATGTAGGGGCACAAGATGGGGCATTATTACTATATGTGAAGGCACAGAGTGTTTTGCATTTCAGAAGTATAGTGTATATTACGAGGAATTTCTGGGGTGGTACATTTTTTTTATGGGCCACAATACATTTGGGTATTTTATTCAGAGGGTGCACTGCACAGCAAGTTATATTCAGAGAGTGCAGTGTGTGGTAGTATTAAATTTAGAGGGTACAGTGTGTGGTAGTATTATATTCAGAGAGTGCAGTGTGTGGTAGTATTATATATAGAGGGTACAGTGTGTGGTAGTATTCTATTCAGAGAGTGCAGTGTGTGGTAGTATTAAATTTAGAGGGCACAGTGTGTGGTAGTATTATATTCAGAGAGTGCAGTGTGTGGTAGTATTCTATTCAGAGAGTGCAGTGTGTGGTAGTATTAAATTTAGAGGGCACAGTGTGGTAGTATTATATTCAGAGAGTGCAGTGTGTGGTAGTATTATATTCAGAGAGTGCAGTGTTTGTTAGTATTAAATTTAGAGGGCACAGTGTGTGGTAGTGTTATATTCAGAGGGCACAGTGTGTGGTAGTATTATATTTAGATGGCGCAGTGTGGGGTAGTATTATATTCAGAGGGTATGGTGTGTGATAGTATAATATTCAGAGGGTACGGTGTGTGGCGGTATTATATTCAGAGGGTACAGTGTGTTGTATATTCAGGAGGTACAGTGTGTCAGAATTATATTCAGAAGGTATGTTCCAGTATTATATTCGAAGAATACAGTGTTTGGCAGTATTATAATCATTATTGTTTTCATATAGAGGATCAGAATCCGCTGACATAGTGAGGAGACGTCTGGGCATCAAGTTCTGCAGAGAGAAGATTTAGCTGGAACAAGTCCCGGTGGTATGTACTATCTGAATTAGATAAGGAAAGACTATAGAGAAGACGTCACCTGTAATCACTGATATCATTGTGTATTCTCCTCACTATAGAGAAGACGTCACCTGTAGTCACTGATATCATTGTGTATTCTCCTCACTATAGAGAAGACGTCACCTGTAGTCACTGATATCATTGTGTATTCTCCTCACTATAGAGAAGACGTCACCTGTAGTCACTGATATCATTGTGTATTCTCCTCACTATAGAGAAGACGTCACCTGTAATCACTGATATCATTGTGTATTCTCCTCACTATAGAGAAGACGTCACCTGTAATCACTGATATCATTGTACATTCTCCTCACTATAGAGAAGACGTCACCTGTAGTCACTGATATCATTGTGTATTCTCCTCACTATAGAGAAGATGTCACCTGTAGTCACTGATATCATTGTGTATTCTCCTCACTATAGAGATGTCACCTGTAGTCACTGATATCATTGTGTATTCTCCTCACTATAGAGAAGACGTCACCTGTAATCACTGATATCATTGTGTATTCTCCTCACTATAGAGAAGACGTCACCTGTAATCACTGATATCATTGTACATTCTCCTCACTATAGAGAAGACGTCACCTGTAGTCACTGATATCATTGTACATTCTCCTCACTATAGAGAAGACGTCACCTGTAGTCACTGATGTCATTCTGTATCCTCCTGTGTGTGTCCCATCAGAGCTGTAGTCACTGAAGAAGTTCTGCAGTAATGATGGGTGAAACAACAACTCCCAGCATCCCCTTACTAATGTTGAGCGGCATAGGCCATATTCGAATTCGCGAATATTCGCGAATATATGGACGAATATTCGTCATATTTGCGAATATTCACATATTCGTAATATCCTCGTTTTATTTTCGCATATGCGAATATTCGCATATGCGAAAAATAACATATGCGAAAATTTGTATACACAAAAATTAGTATAAGCGAAAAATCGCATATGCGAAAATTAGCATATGCAAATTTTCGCTTATGCGAAAATTCACACACCAGTCTCACACAGTTGTATTAGAGCCTTCTTACACCACATAAGCTGGAGGCAGAGAGGGATGATCACTGTGATGTGTACTGTGAAAAAAAAAACAAAACAAAAAAACGAATATTCGTAATTACGAATATATAGCGCTATATTCGCGAATATTCGCGAATATGCGATATTCGCGAATAAAATTCGAATTGCGAATATTCGCGAGCAACACTACCCCTTACCACTACTTAGGTCATACTGGAAGCTGTAGTTTTAAATGGTAAAAACTTCTTTAGCACTTTCCCATTCTGTGGCAATTATTATTTGATTATTATACTGACATGTGAGCACGGCCTAAGAGTCTTAACCCCTTCAGGACGAAGACCATTTTGGAGTTAAGGACCGGAGCGTTTTTTGCACATCTGACCACTGTCACTTTAAACATTAATAACTCTGGAATGCTTTTAGTTATCATTCTGATTCCGAGATTGTTTTTTTGTGACATATTCTACTTTAACATAGTGGTAAATTTTTGTCGATACTTGCATCCTTTCTTGGTGAAAAATCCGTAAATTTGATGAAAAATTTGAAAATTTAGCATTTTTCTAACTTTGAAGCTCTCTGCTTGTAAGGAAAATGGATATTACGAATACATTTTTTTTTTGGTTCACATATACAATATGTCTACTTTATGTCTGCATCATAAAATTGACTTGTTTTTACTTTTGGAAGACCCCAGAGGGCTTCAACGGTCAGCAGCAATTTTCCGATTTTTCACAAAATTTTCAAACTCAGTATTTTTCAGGGACCAGTTCAGGTTTGAAGTGGATTTGAAGGGTCTTCATATTAGAAATACCCCATAAATGACCCCATTATAAAAACTACACCCCCCAAAGTATTCAAAATGACATTCAGTCAGCGTTTTAACCCTTTAGGTGTTTCACACGAATAGCAGCAAAGTGAAGGAGAAAATTCACAATCTTCATTTTTTACACTCACATGTTCTTGTAGACCCAATTTTTGAATTTTTACAAGGGGTAAAAGGACAAAATTTTTACTTGTATTTGTAGCCTAATTACTCTCGAGTAAGGACATACCTCATATGTCTATGTAAAGTGTTCGGCGGGCGCAGTAGAGGGCTCAGAAGGGAAGGAGCGACAAGGGGATTTTGGAGAGTACGTTTTTCTGAAATGGTTTTTGGGGGGCATGTTACCTTTAGGAAGCCCTTATGGTGCCAGAACAGCAAAAAAAAAAAACACATGGCATACCATTTTGGAAACTAGACCCCTCGGGGAATGTAACATGGGATAAAGTGAACCTTAATACCCCACAGGTGTTTCACGACTTTTGCAAATGTAAAAAAAAAATAAAAAATTTTACCTAAATTGCTTGTTTTCCCAAAAATTTTTTATTTTTAAAAAGGGTAATAGAAGAAAATACCCCTAAAAATTTGAAGCCCAATTTCTCCCGATTCAGAAAACACCCCATATGGGGGTGAGAAGTGCTCTGCTGGCGCACTACAGGTCTCGGAAGAGAAGGAGTCACATTTGGCTTTTTGAAAGCAAATTTTGCTCTGGGGGCATGCCGCATTTAGGAAGCCCCTATGGTGCCAGGGCAGCAAAAAAAAAACCACATGGCATACCATTTTGGAAACTAGACCCCTCGGGGAACGTAACAAGGGGTTAAGTGAATCTTTATACCCCACAGGTGTTTCACGACTTTTGCATATGTAAAAAATTTTTTTTTTTTTACCTAAAATGCTTGTTTTCCCAAAAATTTTACATTTTTAAAAAGGGTAAAAGCAGAAAATACTCCCCAAAATTTGTAACACAATTTCTCCCGAGTGCGGCGATACCCCATATGTGGCCCTAAACTGTTGCCTTGAAATACGACAGGGCTCCAAAGTGAGAGCGCCATGCGCATTTGAGGCCTAAATTAAGGATTGCATAGGGGTGGACATAGGGGTATTCTACGCCAGTGATTCCCAAACAGGGTGCCTCCAGCTGTTGCAAAACTCCCAGCATGCCTGGACAGTCAACGGCTGTCCGACAATACTGGGAGTTGTTTTGCAACAGCTGGAGGCTCCGTTCTGGAAACAGTGGCATACCAGACGTTTTTCATTTTTATTGGGGAGGGGAGGGGGGCTGTGTAGGGGTATGTGTATACGTAGTGTTTTTTACTTTTTATTTTATTTTTTGTGTTAGTGTAGTGTAGTGTTTTTAGGGTACAGTCACATGGGCGGGGGTTCACAGTAGTTTCTCGCTGGCAATTTGAGCTGCAGCAGAAAGTTTGCGGCAGCTCAAATTTGCAGCCAGATACTTACTGTAATCCTCCGCCCATGTGAGTGTACCCTGTACATTCACATTGGGGGGGGGGGAACATCCAGCTGTTGCATAACTACAACTCCCAGCATGCCCGTTGGCTGTCGGTGACTGCTGAGAGTTGCAGTTTTGCAACAACTGTAGGCACACTGGTTATGTATCACTGAGTTTGTGACCTAACTCAGTGTTTCACAACCAGTGTGCCTCCAGCTGTTGCAAAACTACAACTCCCAGCATGTACGGTGCATGGTGTACGGTGACTGCTGAGAGTTGTAGTTTGCAACAGCTGGAGGCACACCGGTCGTGAAACACTGAGTTAGGTAAAAAAAAAACTGAGTTTCACAACCAGTGTGCCTTCAGCTGTTGCAAAACTACAACTCTCAGCAGTCACCGACAGCCAACGGGCATGCTGGGAGTTGTAGTTATGCAACCAGCAGATGCACCACTACAACTCCCAGCATGCACTTTAGCTGTTTGTGCAAGCTGGGAGTTGTAGTTATACAACAGCTGAAGGTACACTTTTCAATAGAAAGAATGTGCCTCCAGCTGTTGCAAAACCATAAGTCCCAGCATGCCCATAAGGGAATGCTGGGAGTTGTGGTGGTCTGCCTCCTGCTGTTGCATAACTACAGCTCCCAGCATGCCCTTTTTGCATGCTGGGAGCTGTTGCTAAGCAACAGCAGGAGGCTGTCACTCACCTCCAACGATCCAGACGCTGCAGGTCAGTCCCTCGTCGTCTCCGCCGCCGCAGCTGCTCCTGGGGCCCCCGATCCCAACAGGGGCGCCGGGGATCGGGGTCCCCAGCACCCGGGGTGCACGTCCCGCACCCGCTGACATCCTCCAGAAGAGGGGCGGAGCGGGTGCGGGAGTGACACCCGCAGCAGGCGCCCTGATTGGTCGGCCGGTAATCCGGCCGACGAATCAGGGCGATCGTGAGGTGGCACCAGTGCCACCTCACCCCTGCAGGCTCTGGCTGTTCGGGGCCGTCAGAGACGGCCCCGAACAGCCAGTAATTCCGGGTCACCGGGTCACTGGAGACCCGATTGACCCGGAATCGCCGCAGATCGCTGGACTGAATTGTCCAGCGATCTGCGGCCATCGCCGACATGGGGGGGGACATAATGACCCCCCTGGGCGATATGCCGGGATGCCTGCTGAACGATTTCAGCAGGCATCCGGCTCCGGTCCCCAACTGGCTAGCGGTGGGGGCCGGAATTCCCACGGGCGTATGGATACGCCCTCGGTCCTTAAGGACTCGGGATGCAGGGCGTATCCATAAGCCCTATGTCCTGAAGAGGTTAAACAAGGTTAGGACTGTATGATACATTTAATAATATTGTAAGTTCCGTAAGCAACATCTTATTTTCTGTCCGCCAACACAAAATACTCTAATAGTGCCCCTCCCGAGACTCGACTCTGGATCCGCCCCTGCCCCCGACAGTCCCTCTTCCCTTCCACTGAGACCTGTGGCGGGTCTGTCAAGTAAGGAACAGACTGAGACCAAAAATAGGCCTGGGTATATTTGACTATGTCCCCCTTTTTTTTTTTTTTTGTGGGTGTCACAGGAGTCAGGCCCCCGTTAAAATAAAATGGGCTGCATGGTCTAAAATCACTTTAGTTCAGGTCACTCTTTCCAGCTGTTGCAAAGCTACAATTTGGTGCAGAACAGTCCCCACATTAGATGAAGTATACAGGGTGGGCCATTTCTATGGATACACCTTAATAAAATAGGAATGGTTGGTGATATAACTTCCTGTTTGTGGCACATTAGTATATGTGAGGGGGAAACTTTTCAAGATGGGTGGTGACCATGGTGGCCATTTTGAAGTCGGCCATTTTGAATCCAACTTTTGTTTTTTCAATAGGAAGAGGGTCATGTGACACATCAAACTTATTGGGAATTTCACAAGAAAAACAATGATGTGCTTGGTTTTAACGTAACTTTATTCTTTCATGAGTTATTTACAAGTTTCTGACCACTTATAAAATGTGTTCAATGTGCTGCCCATTGTGTTGGATTGTCAATGCAACCCTCTTCTCTATATACTGCTATATACTACTATATGCACTGCAGGAGAAATGCTAGCACAGGCTTCCAGTATCCGTATACACTGCTATATACTACTATATACACCACAGGAGAAATGCTAGCACAGGCTTCCAGTATCCGTATACACTGCTATATACTACTATATACACCGCAGGAGAAATGCTAGCACAGGCTTCCAGTATCCGTATACACTGCTATATACTACTATATACACCGCAGGAGAAATGCTAGCACAGGCTTCCAGTATCTGTATACACTGCTATATACTACTATATACACCGCAGGAGAAATGCTAGCACAGGCTTCCAGTATCCGTATACACTGCTATATACTACTATATACACCAAAGGAGAAATGCTAGCACAGGCTTCCAGTATCCGTATACACTGCTATATACTACTATATACACCGCAGGAGAAATGCTAGCACAGGCTTCCAGTATCCATATACACTGCTATATACTACTATATACACCGCAGGAGAAATGCTAGCACAGGCTTCCAGTATCCATATACACTGCTATATACTACTATATACACCGCAGGAGAAATGCTAGCACAGGCTTCCAGTATCCGTATACACTGCTATATACTACTATATACACTGCAGGAGAAATGCTAGCACAGGCTTCCAGTATCCGTATACAGTGCTATATACTACTATATATACCGCAGGAGAAATTCTAGCACAGGCTTCCAGTATCCGTATACACTGCTATATACTACTATATACACCGCAGGAGAAATGCTAGCACAGGCTTCCAGTATCCATATACAGTGCTATATACTACTATATATACCGCAGGAGAAATGCTAGCAGAGGCTTCCTGTATCCATATACACTGCTATATATACTACTATATACACCGCAGGAGAAATGCTTGCACAGGCTTCTAGTATCCGTATACACTGTTATAAACTACTATATACAACGCAGGAGAAATGCTAGCACAGGTTTCCAGTATCCGTATACACTGCAATATACTACTATATACACCGCAGGAGAAATGCTACCACAGGCTTCCAGTATCCGTATACACTGCAATATACTACTATATACACCGCAGGAGAAATGCCAGCACAGGCTTCCAGTATCCGTATACACTGCTATATACTACTATATACACCGCAGGAGAAATGCTAGCACAGGCTTCCAGTATCCGTATACACTGCTATATACTACTATATACACCGCAGGAGAAATGCTAGCACAGGCTTCCAGTATCCATATACTGCTATATTCTACTATATACACCGCAGGAGAAATGCTAGCACAGGCTTCCAGTATCCGTATACACTGCTATATACTACTATATACACCGCAGGAGAAATGCTAGCACAGGCTTCCAGTATCCGTATACACTGCTATATACTACTATATACACCGCAGGAGAAATGCTAGCACAGGCTTCTAGTATCCGTATACACTGTTAGATACTACTATATACACCGCAGGAGAAATGCTAGCACAGGCTTCCAGTATCTGTATACACTGCTATATACTACTATATACACCACAGGAGAAATGCAAGCACAGGCTTCTAGTATCCGTATGCACTGTTATATACTACTATATACACCGCAGGAGAAATGCTAGCACAGGCTTCCAGTATCCGTATACACTGCTATATACTCCTATATACACCACAGGAGAAATGCTAGCACAGGCTTCCAGTATTTGTATACACTGCTATATGCTACTATATACACCGCAGGAGAAATGCTAGCACAGGCTTCCAGTATCTGTATACACTGCTATATACTCCTATATACACCACAGGAGAAATGCTAGCACAGGCTTCCAGTATCCATATACACTGCTATATACTACTATATACACCGCAGGAGAAATGCTAGCACAGGCTTCCAGTATCCATATACACTGCTATATACTACTATATACACCGCAGGAGAAATGCTAGCACAGGCTTCCAGTATCCGTATACACTGCTATATGCTACTATATACACCGCAGGAGAAATGCTAGCACAGGCTTCCAGTATCCATATACACTGCTATATACTACTATATACACCACAGGAGAAATGCTAGCACAGGCTTCCAGTATCCATATACACTGCTATATACTACTATATACACAGCAGGAGAAATGCTAGCACAGGCTTCCAGTATCTGTATACACTGTTATATACTACTATATACACCGCAGGAGAAATGCTAGCACAGGCTTCCAGTATCCGTATATACTGCTATATACTACTATATACACCGCAGGAGAAATGCTAGCACAGGCTTCCAGTATCCGTATACACTGCTATATACTCCTATATACACCGCAGGAGAAATGCTAGCACAGGCTTCTAGTATCCGTATACACTGTTATATACTACTATATACACCGCAGGATAAATGCTAGCACAGGCTTCCAGTATCTGTATACATTGCTATATACTACTATATACACCGCAGGAGAAATGCTAGCACAGGCTTCCAGTATCCGTATACACTGCTATATACTCCTATATACACCGCAGGAGAAATGCTAGCACAGGCTTCCAGTATCCATATACACTGCTATATACTACTATATACACCGCAGGAGAAATGCTAGCACAGGCTTCCAGTATCCATATACTGCTATATTCTACTATATACACCGCAGGAGAAATGCTAGCACAGGCTTCCAGTATCCGTGTACACTGCTATATACTACTATATACACCTCAGGAGAAATGCTAGCACAGGCTTCTAGTATCCGTATACACTGTTATATACTACTATATACACCGCAGGAGAAATGCTAGCACAGGCTTCCAGTATCTGTTTACATTGCTATATACTACTATATACACCGCAGGAGAAATGCTAGCACAGGCTTCCAGTATCCGTATACACTGCTATATACTCCTATATACACCGCAGGAGAAATGCTAACACAGGCTTCCAGTATCCGTATACACTGCTATATACTACTATATACACCGCAGGAGAAATGCTAGCACAGGCTTCCAGTATCCGTATACACTGCTATATACTCCTATATACACCGCAGGAGAAATGCTAACACAGGCTTCCAGTATCCGTATACACTGCTATATACTACTATATACAGCACAGAAGAAATGCTAGCACAGGCTTCCAGTATCTGTATACACTGCTATATACTACTATATACACCGCAGGAGAAATGCTAGCACAGGCTTCCTGTATCTGTAGTTTCAGGTGCTGCAGAATGGGCAAAACAAAAATTGGAACAGGACCCTCAGTTTACGCAGAAGATTTTGTTCAGTGATGAGGAAACTTTTATGTGATTGGTGAAGTTAACAAACAAAACCACCGCTATTGGTCTGACACTAACCCACATTGGATAGATCCCTCCAAGACTGTTGGAACACAAAAATTGATGGTATGGTTTGGTATATGGGGTACAAAGATAGTGGGGCCATTCTTCATCAATGGAAACCTCAAGGCCACTGGATATGCAAAATTGCTACATGATATTGTGTTTCCCTCTTTATGCACTGAAGCTGCACGTTCCCTGAGTTTTTCCAGCAAGATGGTGACCACCACATTATCAGGTCCGAGCATTCCTAGATGAACAGTTTCCTGGAAAGTGGATTGGCCGTCGTGGGCCAGTTGAATGGCCCCCAATGTGTCTCCCGATCTGACCCCCTTAGACTTTTATCTTTGGGGTCATCTGAAGGCAATTGTCTATGCTGTGAAGATACGAGATGTGCAGCACCTGAAACTATGTATACTGGAAGCCAGTGCTAGCATTTCTCCTGCGGTGTATATAGTAGTATATAACAGTGTATACAGATACTGGAAGCCTGCGCTAGCATTTCTCCTGCTGTGTATATAGTAGTATATAGCAGTGTATACAGATACTGGAAGCCTGTGCTAGCATTTCTCCTGCGGTGTATATAGTAGTATATAACAGTGTATACGGATACTGGAAGCCTGTGCTAGCATTTCTCCTGCGGTGTATATAGTAGTATATAGCAGTGTATACGGATACTGGAAGCCTGTGCTAGCATTTCTCCTGTGGTGTTTATAGTAGTATATAGCAGTGTATACGGATACTGGAAGCCTGTGCTAGCATTTCTCCTGCGGTGTATATAGTAGTATATAGCAGTGTATACGGATACTGGAAGCCTGTGCTAGCATTTCTCCTGCGGTGTATATAGTAGTATATAGCAGTGTATACGGATACTGGAAACCTGTGGTAGCATTTCTCCTGCGGTGTATATAGTAGTATATAGCAGTGTATACGGATACTGGAAGCCTGTGCTAGCATTTCTCCTGTGGTGTTTATAGTAGTATATAGCAGTGTATACGGATACTGGAAGCCTGTGCTAGCATTTCTCCTGCAGTGTATATAGTAGTATATAGCAGTGTATACGGATACTGGAAGCCTGTGCTAGCATTTCTCCTGTGGTGTATATAGTAGTATATAGCAGTGTATACGGATACTGGAAACCTGTGGTAGCATTTCTCCTGCGGTGTATATAGTAGTATATAGCAGTTTATACGGATACTGGAAGCCTGTGCTAGCATTTCTCCTGCGGTGTATATAGTAGTATATAGCAGTGTATACGGATACTGGAAGCCTGTGCTAGCATTTCTCCTGCGGTGTATATAGTAGTATATAGCAGTGTATACAGATACTGGAAGCCTGTGCTAGCATTTCTCCTGCGGTGTATATAGTAGTATATAGCAGTGTATACGGATACTGGAAGCCTGTGCTAGCATTTCTCCTGCGGTGTATATAGTAGTATATAGCAGTGTATACGGATACTGGAAGCCTGTGCTAGCATTTCTCCTGCGGTGTATATAGTAGTATATAGCAGTATATAGAGAAGAGGGTTGCATTGACAATCCAACACAATGGGCAGCACATTGAACACATTTTATAAGTGGTCAGAAACTTGTAAATAAATCATGAAAGAATAAAGTTACGTTAAAACCAAGCGCATTGTTTTTCTTGTGAATTTCCCAATAAGTTTGATGTGTCACATGACCCTCTTCCTATTGAAAAAAAAAGTTGGATTCAAAATGGCCGACTTCAAAATGGCCGCCATGGTCACCACCCATCTTGAAAAGTTTCCCACCTCACATATAATAATGTGCCACTAACAGGAAGTTACTATCACCAACCATTCCCATTTTATTAAGGTGTATCCATAGAAATGGCCCACCCTGTAGTTCCCCCACAGACATACAGCCTTCAGCCATATACAGTGTATAGCTGGAGGCTGTATGCCTGTGTACTGCCCCACTTCAGTGTTCCGACCACTGCTCCTCCGGTCAGGGGTCAGGATCTACTGCTATGGCCTATGTGCCATAGCAGTAGGTCCCGGGACCGGAGGAGCGGTGGTCGGAACACTGAAGATGACGTGCCGGTGACTTACCATACCCGCGCATCCTCCTCACTGCTCCGCTCCACTCTGCTCTTCTCCTATGGGCGCACGCCAGTGACATCCCTGCGTGCGCTACCCCCTGACGACCCCTGCGTTTTTTAAGTTAACACGGGCCCGCAGAGACGCAACAGGGACATCCTTGTGTCCTGAAAAGATTTTTCGGGACACAGGGATGTCCCGAATGTGACTGGCCCCCCCTGCAGGTGCTCCAGGAGCGCCAATAATGATCCGGCCCTGGCTGTCTGTCTAACTGAGTGTTTTTAAAACAGCGTGTCTCCAGCTGTTGCAAAATTACAACACCAGCGTGTCAGGAACTGTCCAGAGCAGGACAGGTTCACTATGGGGATTTGTTCCTGCTCTGGACAGTTCCTGACACAGACAGAGGTGTCAGCAAAGAGCACTATAGTCAGTCAGAAAAGAAAATAACTATACAACTTTCTCTGGAGCATACATCAGTTGATAAGTGCTGGAAGGATTAAGATTTTTAAATAGAAGTAATTTACAAATCTGTAAAAAGATTTGGCACCAGTTGATAAAAAAAAAATAAAAAATAAAAAAACTTTCCACCTGAGTACCTGTCATAGCGGGTCGATCCCGGTGGCTAATGAAAGCCGGGACCCTGGGCTAATAACGTGCGGCACCGATCTTTGTGCAGCAAGCTATTTACTCTTTAGATGTTGGATTCAAAGTAGTGATGAGCGGCATAGGCCATATTCGAATTCGTGATATTTCGCGAATATATGGACGAATATTCGTCATATATTCGCTAAATTTGCATATTAGTAATATTCACATAAAATTTTCGCAGGTGCGAAATTTCGAAAATGCGAAAAATTGCATATGCAAAAATTTGCATGAAGGAAACTTCGCATGTGTGAAAATTAGCATATGCAAAAATTAACATAAGCAAAAATTCGCATATGAGAAAATTAGCATATGCAAATTTTCACATATACGAAAATTCGTACGCCAGTCTCACACAGTAGTATTAGAGCCTTCTTTACACCACACAAGCTGGAAGCAGAGAGGGGTGATCACTGTGATGTGTACTGTGAAAAAAAAAAGAATATTCGTAATTACAAATATATAGTGCTATATTTGCGAATATTCGCGAGCAACACTAATTCAAAGTTGATCGCCGCATCTTAAGTAACAAAAATACACCCCCGGCAGCTCAGTCGGGCTGATCAGGACCATCGTGGTGAAATTGCGATGTCCCAATCAGCTAGAATGTGAGCAGAGTGTCCATTACCTGCCTCCGATAACACTGATCAATGCCATGTTAATGCATAGCAGTGATCTGTGTATAAGATCAGTGAATGCAGTGTTATAGCCACTAGAGGAGGCTATAATATTGCAAAAGAAAAGTGTGAAAAAAAAGTTAATAAAGATCGTTTAACCCCTTCCCTAATAAAAGTAAGAATCGCCCCCTTTTCCAATAAAAAAAAAAAAACTGACAATAAAAATAAACATATGTGTTAAAAAATTCGAAAGTTCAAAATAGTGTATTTTTGGTCACTTTTTAAATGAAAAAATTTGTAAAAAGTGATCAAAAAGTCTGATCAATGCAAAAATGGTACCGCTAAGACTTCAGTTCACGGCGCAAATAATGAGCCCTCATACCGCCCTGTACGTGTAAAAAATAAAAAAGTTATAGGGGTCAGAAGATGACAATTTTCCTGCATGTAGTTAGGATTTTTTCCAGAAGTACGACAAAATCAAACCTATATAAGTAGGGTATCATTTTAATCGTATGGACCTACAGAATAAAGAAAAGGTGTCATGTTTACCAAAAAATGTACTGCGTAGAAACAGAAGCCCCCAGAATTTACAAAATTGCATTTTTTCTTCAATTTTGTCGCACAATGAATTTTTATTCTGTTTCGCCATTGTTTTTTTTTCTGTAAAATGGCTGATGGCATTACAAAGTAAAATTGGAGGTGCAAAACATAAGCCATAATATGGAATTTTAGGTGCAACATTGAATGGGTTATGAGGTAAAGAGGAAAAAACTAAAGTGCAAAAACGTAAAAACCCTGATTCCTTAAGGGGTTAATGCTTTTTTTTATTTTTATTTTGATACCTTTCGATTTTACTATCTATATTTTAAAATAATCCTGAAATCTTGCAATATGTTTTCTGTCCACTAGGCCTAAAACTAAGCTGAGGCTTCCTTTTCTGTACAGATCATTTCCCAGCAGTATCATCCCAGACAGGAGTATAGTGAAAGGTGACACCAGTATATACATAACAGAAGTACACACAAGAGTCGTCAGCGTCCCCCTCCCTGTGAAGTCATCGCCGAAAAGGTCACAGAGAATGCCTAGTAAGGTTTCCAATTCATGTGAATGGCACAGCTTCAGTCCATTGTTGCCTATGTCCATGGGTTCTGCAGTAAAGCAAATCTCTAAATGCTGTTTGGGTAAGATGGCTTCTCCCATAATGATGATCCAAAAAATAAAAATAGAAAACCTGACAAGATCCGATGAGTGTTACTAAGCCCTGTTACGGTTTAGATGTCGTGATCAATGATGTCCACCATTACTGTCGGGTCCCCGGCTGAAGAGAGATTTTCTGCACTTCTTTAGTTGTTATGACATGGTTTTCTGTTCACCACATCTATACGTCATGTTAATATTTTGTACAAAATTAAATAAGTGTCCATTATATACACAATATTGTGCTCTTAAATAGACCCCCCCTCTTCATTCACATGTTCTCTGAGCTTTGACATCTGTTGGTAAACCTCCTCACAAATAGGCTTCATTATCACATCCCGACATGGCTGTCACACTTGGTATCTCCACATCATTCTTTACTCCGGTGTTGTCAATTATATGTTTGTAACGTTCTCCTCGATACTGAGCCAGCGCTGGTCCCCAGTTGTCAGCTGGTCTGCAGGTCTAAGAGATTACATATAAGTGATTATTATATGATATCTTGAGGATTAAAGGGGTACTCCCGTGGAAAACATTAAATTACTTCTATTAAAAAATCTTAATTCTTCCAGTACTTATTAGCTGCTGAATACTACAGAGGAAATTCTTTTCTTTTTGGAACTTTTTTGAGCTCTCTGTTGACATCACAAGC
The DNA here is from genome assembly GCF_029499605.1 of Hyla sarda. Classification (NCBI taxonomy): domain Eukaryota; kingdom Metazoa; phylum Chordata; class Amphibia; order Anura; family Hylidae; genus Hyla; species Hyla sarda. The sequence goes on along the minus strand of NC_079197.1, from coordinate 132,820,046 downwards.
ACAGTGCTCTCTGCTGACATCTCTGTCCATTTTAGGAACTGTCCAGAGTAGGAGAAAATCCCCATAGCAAACACATGCTGCTCTGGACAGTTCCTAAAATGGACAGAGGTGTCAGCAGAGAGCATTGTGCTCATGATGTCAGCAGAGAGCACTGTGTTCCAAAATGAAAACCATTTCCTCTGTAGTATTCAGCAGCTAAAAAGTACTGGAAAGATAAAGATTTTTTAATAGAAGTAATTTACAAATCTGTTTAACTTTCTGGCACCAGTTGATTTAAAAAAAAAAAAAAAAAAAGGTTTCCATGGGAGTACCCCTTTAAGATGTAGTGTACATAGAACAAACATTAAAGGGTAGACATCTTATATCCTATCTAAAGGACCCCTGCGATCTCCGGCCCAGCCCCCTTGGCATTCTGGACATTTATGTTCAGAACACCAGCTGTGCTGGGCTTTATCTAGGCTAGGCTTGGTCACCACACCCCCTTCATTTATGTCTATTGCAGATATATAGAGGGGGCGTGACGGCTGTGGTCACTTGTAATCCAGTAAATCCACTTCATCCATGCAAATTACTGGGGTGCTGGGACCCCCCGCATTCAGACATCTTACCCCTTATCCTTCAGATAAGGGGAAAGATGTCTAGGGGCGGAGTACCCTTTTAAGTTACCTGCCTGTTTATTACCCCCCTGCCCTTACAGAAAGGTCTCTTTTCCCCCTTTTTCCTTTTCCATGACTCTTGACCAATTTCCTACCTTCTTACTAACACTGTAGTTCCTCTATAGATGGGAGTGCCGTACAGGGTCTGCAAAAAGGATGGGGCCCCCTCTCTCCAAGAGTGAAGTAGCAGCCCCCTGGTCTGTCTCTACGATAGATGTGCCCTTGACTCCAAGTTGTTATTGCACTCTGAGTAAGTTGTTTTTGCACTTAAATGCAGGACCGATTTCAGACTAAGTGTGGCCCTGAGCAAAAAAATAAATAAAATGGGGCCCCCAGATAGCGTGACAAAAGATCACTATGTTGCGCTCCCTGAATTGTGCTGCATCTTGGTTAATGTGAGTAAATGAGACTGCGCTGCAAACCACAAATGGCTACAACATGACCAACGTAATAATCCCATCCAGGATGAATTTGTGGCTGTGGTAATTTGGGGGGGTCACGACTTGACCCTATTGAGTGCAGATTCGCTCAGCTCCCCCCTCTGCAAGAATGAAGTGCAAGGACAGCTGTAGAGCAACAGCAACTTGTAAGGACACATGTAGAAAAAGCCCAGCGCAAAATGGCTGTCACGATGCCGGCTGGCAGGTAGTCAGGGGCAACGGCAGAAGGTCTGGAATCACAGGCAAGGAACACACAAGGAACGCTTTCACTGGCACTAGGGCAACAAGATCCGGCGAGGGAGTGAAGGGGAAGTGAGGTGATATAGGGAAGTGCACAGGTGTAAACACTAATTGGAACCACTGCACCAATCAGCGGTGCAGTGGCCCTTTAAATCGCAAAGACCCGGCGCGCGCGCGCCCTAGGGAGCGGGGCCGCGCGCGCCGGGACAGAACTGACGGGGAGCGAGTAAGGTACGGGAGCCGGGGTGCGCATCGCGAGCGGGCGCTACCCGCATCGCGAATCGCATCCCGGCCGGAGGTAGTAACGCAGCGCCCCGGGTCCGTGGAACCGACCGGGGCGCTGCAGTGAGGGAAGTGTAGCGAGCGCTCCGGGGAGGAGCGGGGACCCGGAGCGCTCGGCGTAACAGTACCCCCCCCCTTGGGTCTCCCCCTCTTCTTGGGGCCTGAGAACCTGAGGATCAGACTTTTGTCCAGGATATTGTCCTCAGGTTCCCAGGACCTCTCTTCTGGACCACAACCCTCCCAATCCACTAAAAAAAAAGTTCTTCCCCTGACCTTTTTAGAGGCCAAAATCTCTTTGACAGAGAAGATGTCCGAGGAGCCGGAAACAGGAGTGGGAGGAACAGATTTAGGAGAAAAACGGTTGAGGATGAGAGGTTTAAGAAGAGAGACGTGAAAGGCATTAGGGATACGAAGAGAAGGAGGAAGAAGAAGTTTGTAAGAGACAGGATTAATTTGACACAAAACTTTAAAAGGACCAAGATAGCGTGGTCCTAACTTATAGCTCGGGACACGGAAACGGACATATTTAGCGGAGAGCCATACCTTGTCTCCAGGGGAAAAAATGGGAGGAGCTCTTCTTTTCTTATCTGCGAATCTCTTCATGCGAGAAGAAGCCTGTAAGAGAGAATTTTGGGTCTCTTTCCATATGGTGGAAAGATCACGAGAAATTTCATCCACAGCGGGCAGACCAGAGGGCAAGGGGGTAGGGAGGGGGGGAAGAGGGTGACGGCCGTACACCACGAAAAACGGAGATTTGGAGGAAGATTCAGAGATTCTGAAATTATACGAGAATTCGGCCCAAGGTAGAAGATCTGCCCAGTCATCCTGGCGGGAGGAAACAAAATGTCGTAAATAGTCACCCAAGATCTGGTTAATTCTCTCTACTTGTCCATTGGATTGAGGATGGTATGCAGAAGAAAAATTTAATTTAATCTTGAGTTGTTTACAGAGAGCCCTCCAGAATTTAGACACAAATTGGACGCCTCTATCCGAGACGATCTGTGTAGGCAACCCGTGAAGACGAAAAATGTGTACAAAAAATTGTTTAGCCAACTGAGGCGCTGAAGGAAGACCAGGAAGAGGGATGAAATGTGCCATTTTGGAGAATCGATCAACGACCACCCAAATAACAGTGTTGCCATGGGATGGGGGTAAGTCAGTAATAAAATCCATACCAATCAGAGACCAAGGTTGTTCGGGGACAGGTAGAGGATGAAGAAAACCAGCGGGCTTCTGGCGAGGAGTCTTATCCCGGGCACAGATAGTGCAGGCTCGCACAAAGTCCACCACATCAGTCTCTAGAGTCGGCCACCAATAGAAGCGAGAGATGAGTTGCACAGATTTCTTGATGCCCGCATGACCTGCGAGATGGGAGGAGTGACCCCATTTGAGGATCCCAAGGCGTTGGCGTGGAGAAACAAAGGTCTTTCCTGGAGGAGTTTGCCTGATGGAGGCTGGAGAAGTGGAAATCAGGCAGTCAGGAGGAATGATGTGTTGAGGAGAGAGTTCAATTTCAGAGGCATCTGAGGAACGAGAGAGAGCATCGGCCCTAATGTTTTTATCAGCAGGCCGAAAGTGAATTTCAAAATTAAATCGGGCAAAGAACAGAGACCACCTGGCCTGACGAGGATTCAGCCGTTGGGCAGACTGGAGGTAGGAGAGGTTCTTGTGATCGGTGTAAATAATAACTGGAAATCTTGATCCCTCCAGCAGATGCCTCCATTCCTCAAGTGCTAATTTAATGGCTAGAAGCTCTCGATCCCCGATGGAGTAGTTCCTCTCCGCCGGAGAGAAGGTCCTGGAAAAAAAAACCACAAGTAACAGCATGCCCGGAAGAGTTTTTTTGTAGAAGGACAGCTCCAGCTCCCACTGAGGAGGCATCAACCTCCAATAGGAAGGGTTTAGATGGGTCAGGTCTGGAGAGCACGGGAGCCGAAGAAAAGGCAGACTTGAGTCGTTTAAAGGCGTCTTCCGCTTGAGGAGGCCAAGACTTGGGATCGGCATTTTTTTTTGTTAAAGCCACAATAGGAGCCACAATGGTAGAAAAATGTGGAATAAATTGCCTGTAATAATTGGCGAACCCCAAAAAACGTTGGATGGCACGGAGTCCGGAGGGGCGTGGCCAATCTAAGACGGCAGAGAGTTTATCTGGGTCCATTTGTAGTCCCTGGCCAGAGACCAAGTATCCTAGAAAAGGAAGAGATTGGCATTCAAACAGACATTTCTCTATTTTGGCATAGAGTTGATTATCACGAAGTCTCTGAAGAACCATACGGACATGCTGGCGGTGTTCTTCAAGATTGGCAGAAAAAATCAGGATATCGTCCAGATATACAACAACACAGGAGTATAGTAGATCACGAAAAATTTCATTAACAAAGTCTTGGAAGACGGCAGGGGCGTTGCATAGACCAAAGGGCATGACCAGATACTCAAAGTGTCCATCTCTGGTGTTAAATGCCGTTTTCCATTCATCCCCCTCTCTGATGCGGATGAGATTATAAGCACCTCTTAAGTCCAGTTTGGTAAAAATATGGGCACCTTGGAGACGATCAAAGAGTTCAGAGATGAGGGGTAGGGGGTAGCGGTTCTTAACCGTGATTTTATTAAGACCGCGGTAGTCAATGCAAGGACGTAGAGAGCCATCTTTTTTGGACACAAAGAAAAATCCGGCTCCGGCAGGAGAGGAGGATTTACGGATAAAGCCCTTTTTTAAATTTTCTTGGACGTATTCAGACATGGCAAGAGTCTCTGGGACGGACAGAGGATAGATTCTGCCCCGGGGTGGAGTAGTGCCCGGGAGGAGGTCAATGGGACAATCATAAGGCCTGTGAGGAGGTAGAGTCTCAGCTTGTTTTTTGCAAAAAACGTCCGCAAAGTCCATATAGGCCTTAGGGAGACCGGTTACATGAGGAAGCACAGGGACACGGCAAGGTTTACTGGGAACCGGTTTTAAGCAGTCCTTGGAACAAGAGGGCCCCCAACTCTTGATCTCCCCAGTGGACCAATCCAGGATTGGGGAATGGAGTTGAAGCCAGGGAAGTCCAAGAAGGATTTCAGAAGTGCAATTGGGGAGGACCAACAGTTCAATCCTCTCGTGATGAGATCCGATGCACATTAGAAGGGGCTCCGTGCGGAAACGTATAGTACAGTCCAATCTTTCATTGTTTACACAATTGATGTAGAGGGGTCTGGCGAGACTGGTCACCGGGATGTTGAACCTGTTGACGAGAGAGGCTAAGATGAAATTTCCTGCAGATCCAGAGTCCAAGAAGGCCACAGCAGAGAAGGAGAAGGCAGAGGCAGACATCCGCACAGGCACAGTAAGACGTGGAGAAGCAGAGTAGACATCAAGGACTGTCTCACCTTTGTGCGGAGTCAGCGGACGTCTTTCCAGGCGGGGAGGACGGATAGGACAATCCTTCAGGAAGTGTTCGGTACTAGCACAGTACAGGCAGAGATTCTCCATGCGGCGTCGTGTCCTCTCTTGGGGTGTCAGGCGAGACCGGTCGACCTGCATAGCCTCCACGGCGGGAGGCACAGGAACAGATTGCAGGGGACCAGAGGAGAGAGGAGCCGGGGAGAAGAAACGCCTCGTGCGAACAGAGTCCATATCCTGGCGGAGCTCCTGACGCCGTTCGGAAAAACGCATGTCAATGCGAGTGGCAAGATGGATGAGTTCATGTAGGTTAGCAGGGATTTCTCGTGCGGCCAGAACATCTTTAATGTTGCTGGATAGGCCTTTTTTAAAGGTCGCGCAGAGTGCCTCATTATTCCAGGATAATTCTGAAGCAAGGGTACGGAACTGTACGGCATACTCGCCAACGGAAGAATTACCCTGGACCAGGTTCAACAGGGCAGTCTCAGCAGAAGAGGCTCGGGCAGGTTCCTCAAAGACACTTCGAATTTCCGAGAAGAAGGAGTGTACAGAGGCAGTGACGGGGTCATTGCGGTCCCAGAGCGGTGTGGCCCAAGCCAGGGCTTTTCCAGACAGCAGGCTGACTACGAAAGCCACCTTAGACCTTTCAGTGGGGAACTGGTCCGACATCATCTCCAAGTGTAATGAACATTGGGAAAGAAAGCCACGGCAAAACTTAGAGTCCCCATCAAATTTATCCGGCAAGGATAGTCGTATTCCAGAAGCGGCCACTCGCTGCGGAGGAGATGATTGCTGGAGCTGTGGTAGTAACTGTTGTAGCATAACAGTCAGTTGAGACAGCTGTTGGCCTTGTTGCGCAATCTGTTGTGACTGCTGGGCGACCACCGTGGTGAGGTCAGCGACAACTGGCAGAGGAACTTCAGCGGGATCCATGGCCGGATCTACTGTCACGATGCCGGCTGGCAGGTAGTCAGGGGCAACGGCAGAAGGTCTGGAATCACAGGCAAGGAACACACAAGGAACGCTTTCACTGGCACTAGGGCAACAAGATCCGGCGAGGGAGTGAAGGGGAAGTGAGGTGATATAGGGAAGTGCACAGGTGTAAACACTAATTGGAACCACTGCACCAATCAGCGGTGCAGTGGCCCTTTAAATCGCAAAGACCCGGCGCGCGCGCGCCCTAGGGAGCGGGGCCGCGCGCGCCGGGACAGAACTGACGGGGAGCGAGTAAGGTACGGGAGCCGGGGTGCGCATCGCGAGCGGGCGCTACCCGCATCGCGAATCGCATCCCGGCCGGAGGTAGTAACGCAGCGCCCCGGGTCCGTGGAACCGACCGGGGCGCTGCAGTGAGGGAAGTGTAGCGAGCGCTCCGGGGAGGAGCGGGGACCCGGAGCGCTCGGCGTAACAATGGCATCATAAAATGTATGGTCACAGGGAACCACAGGGTCATAGGGAACCACAGGGTCATAGGGAACCACAGGGTCACAGGGAACCACAGGGTCACAGGGAACCACAGGGTCATAGGGAACCACAGGGTCACAGGGAACCACAGGGTCACAGGGAACCACAGGGTCACAGGGAACCACAGGGTCACAGGGAACCACAGGGTCACAGGGAACCATTAGCTGATATTCAGGGAGAACAACATGGCGATCTTTGACAGTGCGACCCATTTTTGCCATGTAGCCTTAGCCCCCTGAAAAGCTTTAGCCTATACTCACACTACTGTATTTGCAAATTGCGGCAAAATGCAGAAGTCTTAGTATAGACCTAAAGCTTTTTAGGAGGCCTCCTTTTGGATGGGGGCACTGGACAACTGCCCAGATTGCCCCTACTCCCCCCCCCCCCTTAGCATCTATTCACATGGCAGAATTTTTGCTTGCGGAATTCCACCTAAAAATGAAAGCCCATAGACTTCTATGGGATTCCGCACTCCCATTCACACTTGCGAAATTCCGCTAGCGGAATTCCGCAAGTAGAAATTCAGAAGTGTGAATGGGAGTGCGGAATCCCATAGAAGTCTATGGGCTTTCATTTGAGGCACAATTCCGCAAGCGGAAATTCTGCTGTGTGAATAGACCCTAAGGCTAGGTTCACACTGCGGAATCTCCGGGCAGAAAATTCTTCGGGCAGAAGATTCTGAGTGCGGCCAGCGCTGACTGAATCAGTCGGCGCTAGGACCGCACGGACACCGCAGTCTCCAATAGTCTGCAATGTGTTCCATGAGCATTTCCGCCTGAAGCATGAGCAACGCCATTCTTCAGGTGGAAATTTTAAAGCGGATTTTCCGTTCACAAATGAAGTGTGAATTTGTGAATGGAAACCCATTCACTACACTATATGTTTTAGTAATCGGAATTTCTGCCTGCAATTTGAAAGCGGAATTGCAGGCGGAAATTCTGTAGTGTGAACCTAGCCTTACGCCAAGCCCTACATAAATGACTATGGTATTGGGTGCTCACAAGTTCAACATTTTGGTGCTGCACAGGAGCTGCTGTGAGGAGAGAGCAGAGATATAAATGTCTAGACCCAAACCTCTACCACTGACTGTAAGAACATAGAAATCAATGTAGGTAGGTTCTTTTTTTAGAGGTTATTAACATTTTCATTGTGATTTTCGAAAGATTGGGACCTAAAGTGCATGATAATAACAATGAGTTCACACTACATCTGATACATTCTCAGTTTTGGGAAGTGTTATTGAGGGAAGAGTTTGTAAATCTCCGCGTTTACATTTTTCCAGCTGGGCACCCTAGAATTTTAGAGCAGTTTCTTCCTCTGTCAATAACAAAATGTTCAATTGATTCATTCACTTACTTTCAAAAAGTTTCCTTTGGCTCGGATAATTTTTACTATGGCTACGATCGGAATCCATATAAGGCAGAATATGATCATACACCAGCCCAGAGCCGTCCCCCAGGTCGGATACTTGATGGAGCCATAAGTTGGAGCTTCAAAGGTTATCAATGACCACAAGAGGATAGCCTGCAAAAAAGAGGAAGACTTATTGGAATGTCAATGTTCCAAATTATGACTTTTTCTTTAAAGAAGCCCTCCAGGTTTTTTTTTTTTTTTGTTTTTTTTTTCATATCATGCACATCACTATCACTAATCCTACAGCGCCATTTGTTTTATTTCAGCACATTTACGTCTGTGTGTTTCATTAGTATAATGTGATCACCAGTCTGACTCTTTAAATGGGCACTGTCAGATACAAAAACTTTTGATATGTTGTAAAGCAAGCAAAACAAATAGGTTTTGCAATTGCTTTCATTAGAAAATGTTCAGTATTTCATACAGAAAAAAACAGTCAAACAACTGCCCCCCCTGCCTGCTTGGAGACGTACTGGTCCTGCTGTGTCCATGCATCATCACCTATGTCATGGACACACTTCCTTGATTGACAGCTGTGAGTGCAGGGCTCAGAGCTGGAGGAAAAATCCTCCCACTGTCAGCTTGTGTCCCGCTACTGTCAAAGAGGACAAGCTGGGAGTTGTAGTTTTGCTAATGCTAGGGGAGATGTAAGCAGACAGCATACTGAGGGAGGGGGCGGAGCCAGCACAGTGAGGCCACACCCCCCTCCCTCTGAAAGGAATTCAGACTAGTGAGCTAAATTAAATGTGTAATAAAAAAAAAAAATAAAGGAGCTGAAAGTTAAACAGATTTATAAATTACTTCTATTAAAAAATCTTAATAATTTCAGTATTTATGAGCTGCTGAAGTTGAGTTGTTCTTTTCTGTCTAAGTGCTCTCTGAGGACACGTGTCTCGGGAACTGTCCAGAGTAGAAGCAAATCCACCTAGCAAACCTACTCTGTGAAGTTCCTGTGACAAGCAGAGATCTCAGCAGAGTACTGTTGCCAGACAGAAAAGAACAACTAAACTTCAGCAGCTGATAATTATTGGAAGGATTAAGATTTTTTTAATAGAAGTAATTTACAAATCTGTTTAACTTTCTGGCAAGTTTTTTTTTCCTGGAATACCTCTATAATGGAACAAGATGTCAGATCTGGGTTGTAATCTACAAGATGATATCATCACCTACCAGATCCCTTCCCTCCCAGCTCTGTCTGCCATCTCTATGGGATCAGAAATGTATAATTGTTACACACATTTGTGTTTTTGTACCTTTTGATCAAAATGTATACTAACAACCTGTTAGTTTTTGAATTTATACTGAGAAGCAAGTAGATTAAAATGCAATATGACTGTTTTCTACTTGAATTAACATTTTTGTTTTTTGCTGCAGTTTTTCTGTTTTGCTGTGATTTTCCTAACATGGTTCTAGACATAATGGGATATTGCTGACTGGAGTAGTCAAAACGTTTATGGAATTCATTAGGTGAGACTATTACATACCAGTAATAAGGCTGGAGAGATAAACATCCAACAAGCCCTCCAAAATAACCAGAAACTCCAGTGTTTTTTTCCAATCATCATTTCAATGTCTTGAATGAAATTATTAATTCCTAAAGGATAAGATAAGCTTACGATTTTTGCATTGAGAAACATATAGATACATAGATAAAATGAAAACCAAAACCAAAGAGTCCTCATGGTGTAAGTAATAGTGGCCAGCAGGTGGCGGTGTAACGCTATCATTCCTGATGTTCCGTTCACTATGACTCTTTTTTCCGGACAGATTTATGATAACGAGAACAAATCTAATGGGAAAATACATCAGACGTCCTTCCCATTTGTTTTTATAGGCCATACCAAGGTTAAACATTTTTTACTGTAATGGAACTTTATGTACTTTATGACATATGAAAAGTTTTATTTTTATGACAGATACACTTCAGGGTTATTTATTCATTTACCTTTTTGAAAATAAAGGACAATGCGGGAGATTTATCAAAACCTGTCCAGAGGAAAAGTTGCAGAGTTGCCCATAGCAACCAATCAGATCGCTTCTTTCATTTTTAAGAGGCCTTTTCAAAAATAAAAGAAGCGATCTGATTGGTTGCTATGGGCAACTCTGCAACTTTTCCTCTGGACAGGTTTTGATAAATCTCCCCCAATGTCATTATCTTTAAATGCAGTGGAGTTGATTTATGACAGATATTGCATATTGGAGCCGCATTTCATAGCAACTAATCAAATTGTTATATTTTTTGCAGACATTTGAACCTCATTGGCTATTATGGGCACTTTTTTGGATAACTCTCCATTTATGATCAACTTTTGCTGGTGAATCCAATGAGCGTTGTTTGGGCCTTTTCCTAGGCTCTGATTTATGACATGCAAAAGTCGCACAATTTGGTCAAACCAGGACCAAGACCAGGACCAGGCAGCCGCACCGGGCTGACTGACAAGTGAGCTCCACATTAGGATTGCGTTCACATGGGGGCAGGTTTACAACGAGTTTCTCGATGCCACAGCAGATTTTTTGCAGCGGAGTTTCCACAGTGGAAAATTCACAACAGACCCTATTGAAGTCAATGCAATCTGCTGCAGCACAGTTCCAACTCGCTGCAAACTTTCTTGCGTGAACGTACCCTAGTATAGGCGTCTTGATAAATTCCAACCGGTGCGCTGTACAGGTGGACAAAAAATGTAAACAAAAGTTGCATGTGTTAACCCCTTAAGGACCGGGGGTTTTTCCGTTTTTGCATTTTCGTTTTTTGCTCCTTGCCTTTAAAAAATCATAACTCTTTCAATTTTGCACCTAAAAATCCATATGATGGCTTATTTTTTGCGCCACCAATTCTACTTTGTAATGACGTCAGTCATTTTACCCAAAAATCTACGGTGAAACGGAAAAAAAAAATCATTGTGCGACAAAATTTAAAAAAATACGCAGTTTTGTAACTTTTGGGGGCTTCCGTTTCTACGTAGTACATTTTTCGGTAAAAATGACACCTTATCTTTATTCTGTAGGTCCATACGATTAAAATTATATCCTACTTATATAGGTTTGATTTTGTCGGACTTCTGGAAAATATCATAACTACATGCAGGAAAATTAATACGTTTAAAATTGTCATCTTCTGACCCCTATAACTTTTTTATTTTTCCGTGTATGGGACGGTATGAGGGCTCATTTTTTGCGCCGTGATCTGAAGTTTTTAACGGTACCATTTTTGCATTGATAGGACTTTGGAATTTTTTTGCGCGCACGCCATTGACCGAGCGGTTTAATTAATGATATATTTTTATAATTCAGACATTTCCGCACGCGGTGATACCACATATGTTTATTTTTATTTTTATTTACACTGTGTTTTTTTTTTATTGGAAAAGGGGGGTGATTCAAACTTTTAATAGGGGAGGAGTTAAATGATATTTATTCCCTTTTTTTTTTCACTTTTTTTTTTGCAATGTTATAGGTCCCATAGGGACCTATAACACTGCACACACTGATCTTCTATGTTGATCACTGGTTTCTCATAAGAAACCAGTGATCAATGATTCTGCCGCTTGACTGCTCCTGCCTGGATCTCAGGCACTGAGCAGTCATTCGGCGATCGGACAGCGAGGAGGCAGGTAGGGGCTCTCCCGCTGTCCTGTCAGCTGTTCGGGATGCCGCAATTAGCCGCGGCTATCCCGAACAGCCCGACTGAGCTAGCCGGCCACTTTCGGTTTCACTTTTAGCCGCGCAGCTCAGCTCTGAGCGCGCGGCTAAAGGGTTAATAGCGCGCGGTGCCGCGATCGGCGCTGCACGCTATTAGAGGCGGGTCCCGCTATGACGGTTACTGTGTAACCCCGCGTTATATCAGGAGAGCAGGACCAAGGGCGTACCTGTACGCCCTTGGTCCTTAAGAGGTTAATAGATGACCCCCAAAGTCTCCATTAAAAATTATGTTCGTACTGCCACCCACAAAAAACAAATGACACCAATGTAGAGGGATCATTTCTGGCTATACTGGCGTCTTCATGTGTAACAGAGAGGCCTTTGACTTGCTGTAACATATGTTATATAGAAAAATCTAAATGTGTTATTGTATTATTAATGGACTTAACTGATGACAGGTTCATTTCAAACCCGAAACGCGTCAAATATTTTGCACTAGTTTATAATGAAGAAAGTAGAACGGTACACATAGTGTCCATTTCTGTGACCTGTGTTGGCACTGAGGTGATGTGAGGTCCATGTTTTTTAGTGAACGTCATGGTATAAATCCATTTGCTTATTGTATATTAATAAATATATATAATAATAATAATAATAGAATAAGAAGAATTTACCATAAATCCAGCATACACCGATTAGTTCGAGCACCGCAGCAAAGAGCAGGGCCCATCCGCTACAGAAGTAATCAATCAGGTTTACCCAATAAATTCCTGCCTATAGGAAACAGGAAAACATATTCTGCATACTGGTACATGAGTTTTTAAGACCCATAAAACCCATCCGTTGTACAATGCAGTGTCTGGGGAATTTGGTCAGACAGGTTTCGTGGGACCTCCCAGGGCAATGGTGACCTGCAGTGAACTGCAATATGGATGCAAAAATGTGTCCTTATTTCTCTAGTTCGGTGTTTCCCAACCAGGGGTACTGTCTGCCTTCTAGGGGGAGGGGGTTAATCTGGGGGTACTACCTTCCTACTGGGGGGAGGGGGTTAATCTGGGGCTACTACCTGCCTACTTGGTGGGGGAGGGTTAATCTGGGGAGTTTATTTCTTCTTCCTTCATGCTGCATTTTTATTTCATTTACTCATTCGTTCAGCCTCAGTCAGACCCATCTGTGTCACATATTAAAGGGGCAGATGGCCACCTACTGATACAGATTGTTCTGATTTATTGTTTTAAACTTGCCTGATACTACATATTGGGGGACATGTATCAATAATGGTGTAGCAATGTGTGAATTTATGTATGTTTGTTTGCGTCAAATGGAGCATATTTGCGCCAAAATTATCAATTGTCATACGCAAGTTTGTAATTTTGGCACAAATGTAGCCCTACAAAAGGCGCAGACCCCAGAATTCCAGGCAGTAAATCTGACTTTGGGACATTCTATTGTTGTAGCTATTTTCTCTGTCACTTTATTCATGGTGTATATTTGCGCCTAAATGAAGGTATTTGCGCCTAAACTTGCGCAAAATCGAAAAGTCGCAATTAATGAATTCCAGACCAAAGAATGATTGTGACTGAAATCACAGCTAACAAAGAGAAATCAGTGATTTTGTTCTAAACCATTTGGCGCAATTGTTTGTCGCAAAAAGTGACATAAAAGGAAATTTTAGACACATCACAGTCAAAAAAACAGGGTAAAAAGCTTCATACATACATACATTGTTCCCACAGAGCACCTGACCTGGACTGGTTTACTGAGTGCAATTCACATAGAGATCAGGAGCATATTGTGCAGATCTGTTTATGTATGTGTGCCTGCAAGCAAGAGTGTATTTGTGCGTGTATATATATATATATATATATATATATATATATATATATACACACACACACACGTGTGGCGTGAGTTTGTGCTTTAGGGGGCACATTCTAATGCAAAAGGTTGTCTGGGCATGCTGGGAGTTGTAGTTTTGCAACAGCTGGAGGCACCCTAGTTCATAAACACTACTCTTATATGAACCCAGCCTTAAAGGGGTACTCCACCCCTAGACATCTTATCCCCTATCCAAAGGATATGGGATAAGATGTCTGATCGTGGGGACCCCCGCAGTGTAGCATGCGGCACCCACCTGTTTCTTGTCCAGAAGCGCTGGAGGGTCTGGGTCGCGACCACGGGAACGGAAGTCCGTGACGTCATGTCCCGTCCCCGTCCATCGCTTCTGGACAAGAAACAAGTGGGTGCCGCATGCTATACTGCAGGGGTCCCCAGCAGCGGGACCCCCGTGATCAGACATCTTATCTTGGATAGGGGATAAGATGTCTAGGGGTGGAGTACCTCTTTAAGGTGGCAGTCAGTAAAGAACAGAATAGGCACTGGTGGAGCTCAAACCAACAAGAAAACCGCTGGTGACAGCATTATATAAACTGGGATAGCTAGTAGCCACTTAAAAGCAAGAGATGACTACATCCCGGCTATAAGAACCTTGGCTATCAGACTCTTTTGGCTAGAGAATTTGCAGCGCACTACCTGTTCTATATAATAAAATCCAAGAGTACACATAGTCAGAGCTGGTGCTCTTCTAAAAGATAACTCCCTCCCCCCCCTCCCCCAATGCATTAATTCACATAGATCAATAGTACAAGCGAATATATAAACTTTGTATTATATATTAGACAAAAATGCTTCTTGTTCTCTAGCTTCTTTCCTCGCTCCCCTCCTTTCTGTTCATTTTTTTTTTCTAAAAAAGGGGAAAGGGGGGAAGCTCTGTCCACCAGCTCTGGGAGAACTGACAATTAGAGATTCAGCCTGCAGAGCAGAAATCTGCTAAAAAATGCCATATACAAGTTATCTAATTGGGTCTATGGTAGGTAAAGTGAAAGGTACTCACGGTTCGTAGTTCTGTGCAGATTTCTTTATTTTCAAGTGCTTAGGATATAAGCGGTACCATGGCTCAAACCTGACTCTGCTCTGGCGTCCCGCTAATGCTCTAAGCACTTGAAAATAAAGAAATCTGCACTGAACTACGAACCGTGAGTGCCTTTCACTTTACCTACCATAGATGTGCATTTGCCTAGCTCTAACGAAAAGAGCAGCACATCACTTGTGCAGTGTATCCGCGACACCTCGCCCATACCACCTGCCTATACTAATCAGCAGTCTGCATAGCGCTCCATAAGTGCATCTCAGAGCCCATCCTACCTGCTACTCTGTACAAGTTATCTAATATCCAGAAAATAGTAATAGCTCCTCAAGTACACACACAGGACAGCTTATCCTGAAGTCATCTTCACCTACACTTTAACATCAACATGCTTTCCACTCAGTTTCCTAAATGTTATCCCTATAAACAATGAGTTATGCAGGTTCTATATGGAAGTGACAACATTTTGTGGAATGTTTAGTGAATGAACAATTGAAACAATACCTGTGTAACACAAACCAATCCTAGAAGATACAGAATACAACAACAGCCCATGGTGACCGGGATCCGATATTTCTTCATGACTTGAGGATATGCATCAAGTAGGGATGTTGTGATGGTCTCTGAAAGAGAAGTTATTGGTGTCACTAAATCAGCCTAGATATACTGTAATCTGCATTCAGCACAAAATGAATAGCTCCAACAACGTATGGACATCCTGTGCGCAAGGGGCTTTGAAGCAAGTTCAGAAGCTGAGCTCACTTCCTACATGGTGAGTATCGGCTGCTATCAGCTGACTGGTAATGCTGGATATTAGAGATCACACTGATGTCCAGCATTAAAGGATAAGTGTCATGAAGAAAAACTTATTATGCTTCGGACAGGGGATATGTTTTAGATCATGGGGGGTCCGAATGCTGGGGCCCCCTGCAATCTCCTGTTTGGAGCCCTGTTTCTACAGCACAAGAGTGCGTCACGACCCCCACCCGAAGCACTATGGGAGAGCCGCTTTGGGCAGGGTTCATGACACGCTCCTGTGCTGGAGAACCGGGGCTCGAAACAGGAGATTGTGGGGGCCCCTGCGCTCGCACCCCCCAAGGTCTAAAACAAGGTCTCTTTCAGACATTATGCCCAATTCTATTATGAATAGGGCCTAAACATAATCAGTTTTATAATCTTAAAGAAACACTTTTTTTTAATTGTCCATATTATGCACACTCACCATCACTAGTCGTACAGCGACAACTTTTTTATTCCTGCACAGCTGCACTCACGCATTTTATTACTATAACTTGGTCATGTGATCACTAGTTTGGCTCTCACAAAGTCACAGTGCTTTATGTGTGTCAGAGGTTATCAGTTCTAGGTCACCTGACTTCCTACGAACTACAGGATGACATAATCACCTACCAGATTTCCTCCTGCTTACTCTCAGACCCCTTCCCTCCTAGCTCTGTATGCTGCTGCTATTTCTATGGGATCAGGATATATAATGTGTTTTCACACATTGCTGCCTTTATTCTGTATTTGCCATGGTTTTCCCAACAACGTGGCAAAAATGGTTATATTTTACTGCAGTTGTGCAAAGTAGGGTAAATACAAGGATGCATCAAAAATGCTGTAAGAATTTAACTTATGAACACAAACTAAAGGCTGGTTAATCTTTTTTATCTAATACAATATATCTCAATTGTGATTTTAGGTCAATGGACCTTTGGCATCATTTCTCTAAAAAATGCACTTTGAATAAGAAAATGCATCATAACTGCACATAATGTGAACTGACCACTTCTCAATTATGAGCCTAAGAAGTACACCTGGGTGACCACACACCAGTGTCCTGATTAGATGACTAGGTGCAGTGACCAAATGCCACACCCTCAGCCAGAGTATTCATGGGAAATGTAGGCTGCATTATAGAATCACTTTTGTGTGCAACATGGAGCCAATCTCGGAACGGCTATGTCAGCTAAAACAGGTAAGCACAAGTCATACAACAGAACCTATGCTGCACAATGTAAGGAAATAAAATCTTAGAGTCAAATCCTGTAAGTTTAGGTCTTCTTACCTACTATTGCAAATTGGGAGTCCAGACCTAATGTAAGTAGCATGAAGAAGAACAGGAACGACCAAAGAGGGGAAACTGGAAGCTGGGATAAAGCTTCTGGATATGCAATAAACGCCAAACCAAAGCCTAAATCACATTGGAAACAAATGTATTAAGAAAGCAAGTTACAGAAAGATCAAAACACTTCAATTAGTAAAGTTACTTATTATCTTGATGCACATTTTTAGATAATTTTTAACTTGTGTACCCTATATATGAATGACTCTCCTGAAACAGACCATTATAGTTAACAATTATCTTTTCTTCAAAACCAATATCATAGTGTCTACCCCTGAGTTCTCCCCCCTGAGAATAAACTGATCAAGGGGTCTCCTAATAATAGGACTACCTGTAAAGTGCATACAACTGCATTGCGACACACGCTTAGATCCTTATCAATACAATCTACCAGAATAGAACATATAGAAAGCCCATTTAAAGGGGTGCTTCACCTCTAATCGTCTTATCCCCTATCCAATGCATAGAGGATAAGATGTCTGATTGTGGGGAGTCTGACCGCTGGGACCCTCTGTGATCTCCGGGCCAGCACTGCGGACATACTGAACATGGAAGCTTTGGGTTTCCGTGTGCATGACGTCATGTCCCCTCCATTAATGTCTATGGACTTTAATGGAGCACTTTAAAAGGGGAACTAATTTAATCAGGCTAAACTATTCAACAGCTGATCTGCAAGATTCAAATTTGGCCAATGTTACTATACAGTAGATTGCAGCACCCCTACAGGTGCAATGAAGAATTACACATTTCTCATTGAAAGGATGTGAATAGATGTGTTTTCTCCACCAGAGCAAAAGATACACTTTGCTCTGGCTGATTGTTGCAGGTTTTGAACGGGGAACCACTATCTATTAAGCTATATAGTATTCAATGTGTTTTTTGTAAATGAGTATTTTTGGATTATCATCCATGTTTTTTATGGTTCTTAGTGACAAATCTGCCGGTAGTGGGGGACATACCACTGCATCACTAAAAATATGTCAAAAAAGGGTCAGGGAAAGCTGTATTATCCTTTTGGGAACCATAATACACGTGTCGTGGCCATAATACAACAAATTAAAAAAAAATGTTTATTGTATAAATATTTTTGCTTCTACGTGAAAAGACACAATACTTAATTGAAAAAGTTGTGGACACACTTGTGGCCTGTAAAAAGCAGCAGAACTGGAGCGGGGCACAATGCAGTAACAGGAAATATTATGTTTTTTGCTTGTACCGAAGGCAATGGCATTAAAGGAAAACTGTCAGCTTGCTCCCCCTGCACTAACCAGTGGTACTGGCTGGTAGTGCGGGGGACGCTGATCAGTTTGAGGCCTACCATGCCCGGATCCGCCCTGCCGTTCAGCCAAAATCTTTGACTATCTGTATGTGCTAATTATACCCGCTCTGAAGAGGGAGAGACGGAGGGAGGGGAGGAATATTAATGAGCTGGGCGGTGCTGCAGCCATCATCGCTGATGTCAGAATGCCAGTAACCCCGGCCTGTGCCAATTAGCACCTAATAAGCATATACAGAAAAACGAAGATTTCGTCCAAAAGGCGGGGCAGATCCGGGCACGGTAGGCATCCAACTGATCAGCACCCCCCGCACTACCAGCCAGTACTGCTGGTGAGTGCAGGGGGAGCAAGCTGACAATTTTACTTTAATAGGTAACAATCTAGTCATATTTGGTTACTGAAATGTTCATTGAAATGCAAATCCTTATCGTGTAAAACTTACAAAAGTTCAAGGATTTAACTTTTGGGTAAAATTCTTTTGCTCTAATGTAGGAAATAAAGGCTTATTTTTAGGAATTAGTGCTTTTGCCTGATCAGTCTACAAGTATTACACTGGTTTTATAGCTTTAGTTAAAGGGGTACTCCAGCCCTAATACATCTTATCCCCTATCCAAAGGATCGGGGATAATATGTCTCATCTAGGGGGTCCCGCCACTAAAGCTGAACTTTCGAATGTTGCCATGTTCGGTTAGTGCAAACTTGGCAACATCAGACCTAGCTGTGCTCGCAGCTGACAGCCACAGGGACAGTTCAGCCCAGCAAGGAGGGAGTTAATTAGCGCTGCTGGGAGGAGGGGTATCTAATTAACAACTGTCTTCCTTTATTCTGGGACTCTTATTCTGTAGCCCGCCTCTTATTATGACATCTCTAGAGGCTGAGCTACAGTAGAAGCCCAGGAACCAGGTTGGTAAGTATTGTGCGTTTTTAGCATGCCGTTTTGTTTTAAAAATGTATAATGTAAACAGATCCTTTCTGGCAGTGTCTTCCCAAACAGGGAGCCTCCAGCTGATGCTAATCTACAACCTCCATCATTCCCAGATAGCCCAAAGCTCTCTGAGAATGATGAGGGTTGTAGGTTAGCAACAGCGAGCCTCCAGCCAAACTACATCTGACTGGAGTCTCACTGTTGCTAAACTGCAACTTCCATCATTCCTAGACAGCCAAAGACTGTCTGAGAATGATGGGGGTTGTAGTTTAGCAATGGATGGAGGCACCCTGTTTGGAAACACACACTTTATGGAGAAGTCGAGCAGCGATAACACTGATCAATGCTTTGCGATTGCATAGCAGTGATCAATGTAGGAAATCAGTGTGTTCAATGTTATAGTCCCCTATGGAGGCTATAACATTGCAAAAAAATAAAATAAAATGTTAATAAATGTGATTTAACCCCTTCCCTAATAAAAGTTTGAAACTCCCCCCTTTTCCCATAAAAAAAAAATGTAAATAAAAATAAACATATATGGTATCATCGCGTGCATAAATATCCAAACTATAAAAATATATAATTAATTAAAGCGCACGGTCAATGGTGTACATGTAAAAAAGTTCCAAACTCCAAAATAGCATGTTTTTTGTCACTTTTTATACCATTAAAAAATGAATAAAAAGTGATAAAAAAAATTCAGATAAAAATAAAAATGGTACCGATAAAAACTTCAGATCATGGCACAAAAAATTAGCCCACACATCACCATATGCGGAAAAATCTAAAAGTTATAGGGGTCAGAAGAGGACATTTTTAAACATATACATTTTCCTGCATGTAGTTTTGATTTTTTCCAGAAGTGCGACAAAATCAAACCTATATAAGTAGGATATCATTTTAACTGTATGGACCTACAGAATAAAGAGAAGGTGTCATTTTTACCGAAAAAGGTACTGCGTAGAAACGGAAGCCCCCAAAAGTTACAAAATTGCGTTTTTTTTTTTCAATTTTGTCGCACAATGATTTTTTTTTGTTTCGCCTTAGATTTTTGGGTAAAATGACTGATATGATTACAAAGTAGAATTGGCGGCGCAAACAATAAGCAATCATATGGATTTTTAGGTGCAAAATTGAAAGGGTAGGATTTAAAAAGTTAAGGAGGAAAAAACTAAAATGCTAAAACTGAAAAACGCTGAGTCCTTAAAGGGGTACTCCCCCTAGACATCTTCTCCCCTATCCAAAGGATAGGGGATAAGATGTCTGATCGCGGGGGTCCTGCCACTGGGGACCCCTGTGATCTTGGCTGCAGCACCCCATTGTCATTACTGCACAGAGCAAACTCGCTCCCTGCGTAATGATGGGCAATACAGGGGCCGGAGCATTGTGACATCACGGCTCCGTCCCTTGTGACATCACGGTCTGCCCCCCTTAATAAAAGTCTATGGGAGGGGGCATGGCGGCTGTCATGCCCCCTCCCATAGACTTGCATTAAGGGGGCAGGCTGTGATGTCACAAGGGGCGGAGCCGTGACGTCACGATGCTCCGGCACCTGTATCCCCCCGTCCCTGTATCGCCAGGGAGCGAGTTTGCTCTGTGCAGTAATGAGAGCGGGGTGCTGCAGCCGAGATCACTGGGGTCCCCAGTGGCAGGACCCCTGCGATCAGACATCTTATCCTCTATCCTTTGGATAGGGGAGAAGATGTCTAGGGGTGGAGTACCCCTTTAAGGGGTTAAATTGACTTAGTGGCTTAGTGACTATAGACTTAGTGGTTGTCTAGCAATGATGGGTGTTGTAATTTTGCTACAGGGAGCCTCCAGCTGTTGCCAAACTACAACACCCATCATTACCAGACAGCTAAGGGTTGGAAAGGTCAGAGAAAACTGTTATCTTTTTGGGAAATGTAATATGTGTGTCTTGGCCATAAGACAATAAATAAAAAAAATATTATTGTATAAATATTTTTCTTTCTACGTGTAAAGACACAATACTTAATTGAGAAAGTTGTGGACACACTTGTGTTCTGTAAACAGCAGCAGAACTGGAGCGAGGCACAATGCAGTAACAAGAAATATTATGGTTTTTGCTTATACTGAAGGCAATGACATAAATAGATAACCATCTTGGCATATTTTGTGTCAGAAATGTTCATTGATTTGCAAAACCTTATCTGGTAAAACTTACCAAAGTTCAAGGATTTTACTATTGGGAAAAATGTTCTCACTCTAATGTAGGAAATAAAGGCTTATTCCTAGGAATCAGTGTTTTTGTCTGATCGGTCTACTAGTACTACACTCGTTTTATGGCTTTATTTAACCCCTTAAAGGGGTATTCCAGGCAAATACTTTTTTTTATATATATATCAACTGGCTCCAGAAAGTTAAACAGATTTGTAAATTACTTCTATTAAAAAATCTTAATCCTTTCAGTACTTATGAGCTTCTGAAGTTAAAGTTGTTCTTTTCTGTCTAAGTCCTCTCTGATGACACCTGTCTCGGGAACCGCCCAGTTTAGAAGAGGTTTGCTATGGGAATTTGCTTCTAAACTGGGCCTGGAATACCCCTTTAAGGACACAGGGCGTACCTGTAAGTCCTGAGTCCGCTCCAGTTCTATAACGGGTCGGCTGCGGGTAGGGCCCGGTACCTAGGAACGGGACCCGTGCCATGCGCTATTAATCCTTTAGATGCGGCATTCAAAGTTGACCGCCGCATCTAAAGTGAAAGTAAAATGTTGCCGGTTAACTCAGGGGGCTGTTCAGGATCGCCAAGGCGAAATCATGGCATCCCGAACAGCTGTAAGACACGAGGAGGGTCCCCTTACCTGCCTCCTCGCTGTCCGATCGCCAAATGACTGCTCAGTGCCTGAGATCCAGGCATGAGCAGTCAAGTGGCAGAATCATTGATCAATGGTTTCTTATGAGAAACCATTGATCAATGTAAGAGATCAGTGCATGCAGTTTTATAGCCACAAGAGGGAGCTTTAACACTGCAAAAAAAGTGAAAAAAAAGTGAATAAAGTTTATTTTAACCCCTTCCCTAATAAAAGTTTGAATCACCCCCCTTTTCCCATTTAAAAAAAAAACTGTGTAAATAAAAATAAAAACATATGTGGTATCGTCACGTGCAGAAATGTCCGAATTATAAAAGCATATCATTAATTAAGCCATATGGTCATTGGCGTGCACGCAAAAAAATTCCAAAGTCCAAAATAGTGCATTTTTGGGCACTTTTTACATCATGAAAAAATGAATAGAAAGCGATCAATAAGTCCGATCAATGCAAAAATGGTACCACTAAAAACTTCAGATCATGGTGCAAAAAATGAGCCCTCATACCGCCCCATATGGGGAAAAATAAAAAAGTTAGGCTGGGTCCACACTACGTTTTGTCCCATACGGGAGCGCATACGGCAGGAGGGAGCTAAAACCTCGCGCTCCCGTATGTGACCGTATGCGCTCCCGTATGCCATTCACTTCAATGAGCCGACCGGAGTGAAACGTTCGGTCCGGTCGGCTCATTTTTGCGCCGTATGCGCTTTTACAACCGGACCTAAAACCGTGGTTGACCACAGTTTTAGGTCCGGTTGTAAAAGCGCATACGGCGGCTCATTGAAGTGAATGGCATACGGGAGCGCATACGGTCACATACGGGAGCGCGAGCTTTTAGCTCCCCCCTGCCGTATGCGCTCCCGTATGGGACAAAACGTAGTGTGGACCCAGCCTTATAGGTGTCAGAAGATGACAATTTTAAACGTTTGGGGGGATGGGGATGGGGGTTGTAGTTTAGCAACAGCTGTAGACTCGCTGTTGCAAAACTACAATTCCCATAATTCCCAGGCAGCCTTTAGCTGTCTGGGAGTGCTGTTGGTTGCAGTTTAGCAACACCCTTATGCTCACTCTTGCTAAACAACAACTCCCATCATTCCCAGACTGCCTTTGGCTCTCTGTGAATGATGGGGGTTGTAGTTTAGCAACAGCTGCAGGCTCCCTGCTGCAAGCAGAATATTGCAAAGCCTCATTTTTCTTAAATATCAAGTACCTGAGTCTACAACTTCTGAAACAGATTTCTCAGACACATGAGCCATGTGTCCCAAGATAGAAAATATGGCAAATCCGGCAAAAACACTGGTGACGCAGTTGGTCACACAGACTATGATTGCATCGGTGTAGCAATTGTTGCGAAATTTGTTGTAGGAAGACAGAGCAATAAGTCCACCCCAGGCTGTGGAGAGGGAAAAAAATATCTGCGTAGCAGCGTCTTTCCAAGTCTGCAAAGAATAAAATATGACATTGATTTAATAGTGAGAACAGCAAGAACTAGTCTACACATATAGATCATCATAGGAGCTGAAAATGCAACAAAAGCACTTTCTACATTTATTGTAAGGGTAGAGTCTCACGTAGCGTATACGCAGCATATTTCACACTATGCAAAATCCTCTGCGCAGTGGGAAATAAGCTGTGTATTCTCCTATGAGCAGACACAGAGGGCTACCCGCGGCAGACCTGTGTGTGCGGTGAGGTTTGAAAGGTTTGTGTGCCACGGTCACGTGGGCCCGCTGAGCTCGCTTCTAAAACTCACCGCGCTCGCACAGTGCTGCCACCAGGTAGTCCTGCGTATCTGCTTACAGGAGAATACACAGTGTATTTCCCGCTGCACTGCGCGAAATATGCTATATAAGCTATGTGTGACCATACCCTAAATCAGACTTAATGGGGTACTCCTTCCCTAGACATCTTATCCCCTATCCAAAGGATAGGGGATAAGATGCCTGATCGCGGGGGTCCCGCCACTGGGGACCCCCGTGATCTTGCACGCAGCACCCCAGTTAAAATCAGTCCCCGTTGCATGTTCACTCCGGGTCTGATTACCGGCGACCACGGGGCAGGCGGCGTGTGACGTCACGCCTCCGCCCCCGTGTGACGTCACGCTCCGCCCCTCAATGCAAGCCTATGGGAGGGGGCGTGACAGCTGAGCGCCGGAGTACCCCTTTAAGTATAAAACTTATCGCGGGGGTCCTGCCGCTGGGAACCTCTGCGATCTCTCTTGCAGCCCCCCTGTCATCTGGTGCAAGGAGAGAGCTTCGCTCCCTGCCTGATGACTGGCGATGCAGGGGCCAGAGGATTGTGACATCACGGCCCCACCCCCTCAATGCATTTCTATAGGAGGGGGCGTGGTGTCTGCCACGCCCCCTCCCATAGACTTGCATTGGGGGGGGGTGGGACCGTGATGTCATGATGGGTGGGGCCATGAAGTCACGATACTCCAGCCCCTACATCGCCCATCATCAGGTGGAGCCATGAAGTCACGATACTACAGCCCCTACATCGCCCATCATCAGGTGGAGCCATGAAGTCACGATACTCCAGCCCCTACATCGCCCATCATCAGGCACGGAGCAAAGCTCTCTCCTTGCACCAGATGACAGGGGTGCTGCAGGAGAGATCACGGGGGGTTCCCAGCGGCGGGACCCCTGCAATCAGACATCTTATCCCCCTATCCTTTGGGTAGGGGATAAAATGTCAAGGGGCGGAGTACCCCTTCAAATGGCTTAAAGGGGTTATCCAGGAAAAACTTTTTTTCTTATATCGACTGGCTCCAATAAGTTAAACAGATTTGTAAATGACTTCTATTAAAAAATCCTTTCAATCCTTTCTATCTTAATCCTTTCTATCTTAATCCTTTCAATAATTATCAGCTGCTGAAGTTGAGTTGTTTTCTCTCTGGAAACAGTGCTCTCTGCTGACATATCTGCTTGTTTCGGGAACTGCACAGAGTAGAAGAGGTTTGCTATGGGGATTTGCTTCTAAACTGGGTGGTTACCGAGACACGTGGCATCAGAGATTACTTAGACAGAAAAGAAGAACTCAACTTCAACATCTCATAAATACTGAAAGAATTAAGATTTTTTTATAGAAGTAATTAACAAATCTGTTTAACTTTCTGGAGCCAGTTGATATATAAAAAAAAAAGGTTTTCCTGGATAACCCCTTTAATGTTGAATTTTGCAATTGTATATTGTTCAATCATTGTCAATATGTAAGGAATCTGGAGTAAGACGTGTTGTTTATCTATCACACCCAGAACAGATTTTTTACGCATGGGCAGCTGCCAAGGTAATAATTATTAACATTTGCATATATTGAGACAAAAGCTTAAAGTGACCTCAACATTCAAGTGTTTTGTAATAACATAAGAACAAATAAATGTGGGTGAGACTAGAAAATTGTCCATCAATTGGCAGTGAAGGTTTTCTTCATTGTACATGTAGTAGTGAGAATTCAACTAAACCTTCTTAGAAGTCTCGAAGTCTGTCTTGGTTTAAAGAGGTACTCACGTGGAAAACTTATTTTTTAAATCAACTTGTGCCAGAAAGTTAAACAGATTTGTAAATCACTTCTAATAAAAAATCTTAATCCTTCCAGTACTTTTTAGGGGCTGTATACTAAAGAGAAATGCAAAAAAGAAAGGCATTTCCTCTGATGTCATGACCACAGTGCTCTCTGCTGACCTCTGCTGTCCATTTTAGGAACTGTCCAGAGCAGCATATGTTTGCTATGGGGCTTTTCTCCTGCTCTGGACAGTTCCTGAAATGGACAGCAGAGGTCAGCAGAGAGCACTGTGGTCATGACATCAGAGGAAATGCATTTCTTTTTTGGATTTCTCTTTAGTATACAGCAGTTGAGTACTGGAAGGATTAATATTTTTTAATAGAAGTGATTTACAAATCTGTTTAACTTTCTGGCACCAGTTGATTTAAAAAGGCAAAGTTTTCCACGGGTGTACCCCTTTAAGCAAATAGCAGGGATGTGTTTTTTCTGCAATACTGGTAAGGTGGAGAATGCATCCAATATTCTTACAAAGCACTCCAAGTAAAAAATATCAGGAAAGGTGTAAAGGGTCAGTTATATTACAGCATCTGTAGACATCTATAGGACACTATAGATGTATTGATGGAGAGCCATGCTGGGAACTAGAAATGAGAGGGAAGATTTTTTGTATAAATCAACTGGCTCCAGAAAGTTAAACAGATTTGTAAATGACTTCTATTAAAAAATCTTAATCCTTCCAGAAGTTATCAGCTGCTGTTATGATCCACAGGAAGTTATTTTCTTTTTTAATTTATTTTCTTTCTGACCACAGTGCTCTCTACTGGCACCTCTGTTCATGTCAGGAACAAAAGCAAATCCTCATAGCAAACCCCTCCTGCTCTGGACAGTTACTGACATGGACAGAGGTGTCAGCAGAGAGCACTGTGGTCAGACAGGAAAGAACAACACAACTTCATGTGAAGCATACAGCAGCTGATAAGTACTGGAAGTATCAAGATGGTTTAATAGAAGTCATATACAAATCTGTTTAACTTTCTGGTACCAGTTGATTTGGAAAAAAATGTTTTTTACCGGAGTACCCCTTTAATCCTTTCAGTACTTGTGAGCTGCTGAAGTTGAGTTGTTCTTTTCTGTCTAAGTGCACGCTGATGACACCTGTCTCAGGAATTGTCCAGAGTGGAAGCAAATCCCCATACTCTGTGCTGTTCCTGAGACAAGCAGAGATGTCAGCAGAGAGCACTGTTGTCAGACAGAAAAGAACAACTCAACTTCAGCAGCTGATAATTATTGGAAGGATTAAGATTTAATAAAAGTAATTTACAAATCTGGAGCCAGTTGATATATATATATTAAAAAAAAGTTTTTTCCTGGAATACCCCTTTAAGACCAGAGAAGCAATAGAGAGCCATACTGTACCAGGAATCAAAGAGGAGCCATGGTGTGGACTAGTAATGGGAAGCCATACTGTAGACCAGGGATGAGATGGGAAGCCATACTGTAGACTAGGGATAAGATGGGAAGCCATACTGTAGACCAGAGATGAGATGGGAAGCCATACTGTAGACTAGGGATAAGATAGGAAGCCATACTGTAGACCAGGGATGAGATGGGAAGCCATACTGTAGACTAGGGATAAGATGGGATGCCATACTGTAGACCAGAGATGAGATGGGAAGCCATACTGTAGACTAGGGATAAGATGGGAAGCCATACTGTGCACTAGAAATGCACTGAAGAGCATTGCTGGGGTCTAGGAATGAAAGAGGAGCCATGGTGTGGACTAGTAATGGGAAGCCATACTGTAGACCAGGGATGAGATGGGAAGCCATACTGTAGACCAGAGATGAGATGGGAAGCCATACTGTAGACTAGGGATAAGATAGGAAGCCATACTGTAGACCAGGGATGAGATGGGAAGCCATACTGTAGACTAGGGATAAGATGGGATGCCATACTGTAGACCAGAGATGAGATGGGAAGCCATACTGTAGACTAGGGATAAGATGGGAAGCCATACTGTGCACTAGAAATGCACTGAAGAGCATTGCTGGGGTCTAGGAATGAAAGAGGAGCCATGGTGTGGACTAGTAATGGGAAGCCATACTGTAGACCAGGGATGAGATGGGAAGCCATACTGTAGACCAGAGATGAGATGGGAAGCCATACTGTAGACTAGGGATAAGATAGGAAGCCATACTGTAGACCAGGGATGAGATGGGAAGCCATACTGTAGACTAGGGATAAGATGGGAAGCCATACTGTAGACTAGGGATAAGATGGGAAGCCATACTGTGCACTAGAAATGCACTGAAGAGCATTGCTGGGGTCTAGGAATGAAAGAGGAGCCATGGTGTGGACTAGTAATGGGAAGCCATACTGTAGACCAGGGATGAGATGGGAAGCCATACTGTAGACCAGGGATGAGATGGGAAGCCATACTGTAGACTAGGGATAAGATGGGATGCCATACTGTAGACCAGAGATGAGATGGGAAGCCATACTGTAGACTAGGGATAAGATGGGAAGTCATACTGTGCACTAGAAATGCACTGAAGAGCATTGCTGGGGTCTAGGAATGAGAGGGGAGCCATGCTGGGAACCAAGAATGCCATGCTGGGGGGGGGGGGGGGGGTTAGAGAACTAGGAATAACGTTGGGAGTCAAGTATAAACTGGTGACATCAGGATCATCGTTGCAGTATCTTTGGGGGCTTGGATGAGTGAGTATAGCTTTTATTTTATTTTTATTTTTTTATGCCCTCCCGAGCCCTCTACTGTACACTGTGCGGCAGTGCAAACTTTATAAACCTTGATAAACCAAGTTCTGGGAACTGTATTTTACAAAATTTGGCATAGCTCATCTCCATTGAGGTACACATAATATAATTCACAGATATGTTCTTACTGTCAACAACATTATTATTGTGTTTACTGTACTGTGTATTTGTACAGGTATGTATTAGCTCACAGAAAGTCATAATTCCTAATAGAATTTAAAAAAACAGATAAATGTCAAATAATACCATGCATGCAGTTTAGGAGGTAAACCAGTAAACCAGTCAATAAACCAGTGGTCTGGGTTACTAGGGGTCCTTAAGGTTGGGACTTCTGGATAAAACTAACTCAGTAATGTTGAGCGGTGTATAGTGCTATTTAAGTAGGATTATTTGACTACTGATGATTGTTTGGATGCTGTATATTGGTGTTATGTGGGCTGTATATGACACTGTTATGTTGGCACTATATGGCATTATTGTAGTATTGTGCGTTCTGAAGTACACTGTCGACACTGTTTTGCTGGCTACACATTGGCCCAGCATGAGTGAGAAGATACGCTGAGGTTATACACTTGCCTCTGCTTCCATTAGTTTGGTAAAGTTTGATTGGGATCCCATGTAATAGTCAATTCCGTCGAATGCACCTTCTAGAGTTGCTCCTCGAATCAACAAGATGAGAAGGACTATGTAAGGGAAAGTTGCAGTAAAGTACACCACCTGGATTTATACATAAGAAGATCCGTCAGGACATTATGGAGCACAAACTACTGACACATTTAAATATATACAAAAGTTGTTTTTTGGAATGCAACGGGGATCAATTAGATTTATTCTGAAGAATAAAAACATGGAAGATCAATGCTTTGTGTGAAAAAACGATAAGGAGCAACTGATATCATTTCTAATATCATTTCTAATATTACCTTCCCAGATGATTTGATTCCTTTAAATAGAGAAGCTCCAACAATGATCCAAGCTAAGAGTAGACACAGAGCCAGGTACCAAATCACTTCCCCAGTCACATCCATACCACTGGACTGACGGAGGGTAACTTTCCTACAGACAGAAGAAGTATCATTGAGAAGAGGTGCCAGTCCTCAGCTGTCACTAGAGGCGTACAGACATATGGCAGGGAGGGAGCCTGTGTGGATTTTAGATTTATGCCATTGTCAATAGCAATTCATTTACTATTATATTTATAGACATGTGCTACACAAGCAGGGAACAAAGGGAGCAGGGACTCGACTAGACTACAGGATAAAACTTGTGGTAATTACCGGATAAATAATGCAATGTATTTACATTATGGATTTAGGTCCCTCACCCGTATTTTTATATGTTGACTGTGAAATGCTGTTGAATATATACTTTTAAAGGGGTATTCCGGGCAAAAACATCTTATCCCCTATCGAAAGGATATGGGATAAGATGTCTGATCTCCCTACAGCAGCCCACATTTTATGCCTAGCTGCGCCTGCAGTTTCGGAAACCGCCGGGCTTCCGAGACGGGGACATGACGCCACGCCCCCTTCATGCGTTTCTAAGGGCATAATGGCCGCAACGCCCCCTCCCATAGACATGAATGGAGGGGGCGTAGTGTGACGTCACGTTCCCGTCTCGAAAGGCCGGCGGTTTCCGAAACTGCAGACGCAGCTACACATAAAATGCGGGCTGCTGCAGGGAGATCGCGGGGGGGGGGGGGGTCCCAGCAGCGGGCCCCCCACGATCAGACATCTTATCCCCTATCCTTTCGATAGGGGATAAGATGTTTTTGCCCAGAATACCCCTTTAAGTATACATTTTGATAGGTCGCAAAGACCTAACAAAAGTTTTTATTGATCAGGGACTGAGTGTTCAGAACCTGACCAATCATGATAACAAGTCAGGAAAAGTTCATGGTTAGAACATTTTCTCCTGTGTCACGTGACCAGGATGGACGCATTATGTAAGTCTATAGGGCTGTCCTGGTTTAATAGTGGGGATTAAACGGAGAGAAAAGCGCTATAGCACACTTCTCTCCCCACTCATTCTTATGAATACTCAGACCCTGACCGATAAAAACTTTTGACCTGTCCCTAGGAGTGAGATCTGGAAAAAAATAAATAAAAATGTTCAGGGTATGCATCATAGGCTGTATGAAAAAGTAAATTAGGGGGAAAGTCTATTTTCTCCATGAATTTTTCCTAGGCATTCATAATCTCCCTTTGATTTCTTAAAGGAGATCTGTATTGATCAGAACTTATCCCCTGTCCAAAGCATAGGGGATAAGTTATAGATCGCGGGGGGTAGTTGGACAGTTGAAATCCAACAAACCAAAATTGACAAGTTCATCCGACACTGTTCTAATGTGTTTGGCCAGCTTTAGACTCAACCAATGTTTGTTTCTTTGGCAATAGTTAGACATAAACTTTGGTACTTTCTTGTAAAGTGCTTTGACTAATACTATGACATATACAACAATAAAGATAATCATGTTGGGACAGAAGCCAAATTAAATATCACATATTTTTTTACTTACTCCCAGTACTGCCTGCTTGGCAATTCCACATCCTCCAGTACAGTGGTGTTCGCTATGCAAGTGTAGTTATTATCTTTCACCCAGGTTAAATTGTGTGTAAATATGGTTCCATTTACTATTACATCGCAGAATCCTAAAATAAAATACACAATTACTATAGGAATATGATAAAGAGTAAATAAGTACCCATGTTACAGTCAATTGTGTGTAACCTAAGCATGAAAAGGGATATTATACTGTATCCAAAAAGATGATTGGAGAGGCCTTGCATATGTAGGACTTGCTGTTCCATTCGTAACAAAGAGCTGGAGCCATGTCCTGGTGATCTGAAACTTATTGGGGGACATTGATCAAAGCATTTAGTAGATTTTTTTTTGCTTAAAATTGTCGCAAAAAAGTCGCACGTGCGACTACTCTCTTTTTTTCTGCGACTTTTTGCATGTTCAGTGTCCTAAGCAAAAAATAAAAAACTTGCTAACCAAAGCAAAAAGGGATTTTTGACTTGCAGTGGTCAGAGATTTATCAAGTGCGAAAGTCGCAAAAAAGTCGCATCGCATGAAAAAACCTACAAAATTTACTCCAGCTCAGACATGGAGCAGAAAAAGTCACTACCAAAGCAAAAAAAGAAAAAAATTGCTTATGCGAAAGAAATTTATCAACAGGCTGAAAGCAGTTGATAAATAAGACGCACATACGCAAAAAAAAATTGTAAGAAAAAATTTACTAAAAAAAGGAATTCATAAGCAAACATTGATAAATGTCCCCCATTGTCTTTAAGTTTTTGATTTTAAGTATCCTTCGAGATCCAAAACAAAAATTAGCTGGTATGGGTCCATAGGCTCTTCTACTGTCCAGACGTCCATAGGCTTTTTGCCTGGAAGTACCGTATTTTCCGCCCTATAGGACGCACCTGCGTATAAGACGCACCCAATTTATAGGTGCAAAATCTAAAAAAATAAAGATTTTGAACCCAATAGTGGTCTTCAACCTGCGGACCTCCAGATGTTGCAAAACTACAACTCCCAGCATGCCTGGACAGCCGTTGGCTGTCCGGGCATGCTGGTAGTTGTAGTTTTGCAACATCTGGGGGTCTGCAGATTGAAGACCACTGCAGGAGGAGGTAATACTCACGTGTCTTCGCCGCTCCGGACCCGTCACCGCTGCCCTGGATGTCACTCTATCGCTGTCGCCGTGTCCCCGTCGCTCCAGAAC
Source organism: Hyla sarda (assembly GCF_029499605.1). Taxonomy (NCBI): domain Eukaryota; kingdom Metazoa; phylum Chordata; class Amphibia; order Anura; family Hylidae; genus Hyla; species Hyla sarda. The sequence continues at coordinate 132,788,446 of NC_079197.1, read as the reverse complement.
GTCTCTGCTGCCGGCCGGGTATCCTCGCTCTCCGTCGCCGCCATCACGTCGTTACGCACGTACGCGACGACGTGATGACGAGAAAGGAGAGCGCCGGCCATATAGGGGATCCCTGAATGGAGAAGACACCGAGGAGGCAGGTAAGGTCCCTCCCGGTGTCCTGTAAGCACTAACCCGGCTATTCAGTCGGGCTGTTCGGGACCGCCGCGGTGAAATCGTGGCGGTCCCGAACAGCCCAACTGAACAGCCGGGTTAGTGTCACTTTCCCTTCAGACGCGGTGGTCAGCTTTGATCGCCGCGTCTGAAGGGTTAATACAGGGCATCACCGCGATCGGTGATGTCCTGTATTAGACGCGGGTCCCGGCCGTTGATGGCCGCAGGGACCGCCGCGATAGGGGTGTATTCGCCGTATAAGACGCACTGACTTTTTGCCCCCAGTTTTGGGGAAGAAAAAGTGCATTTTATACGGCGAAAAATACGGTAATTGTCAATTATTCCCCTCCCGCCTGTGCTACATGGAGCATGCATGCTTATGAAAACTCCACCGGCGTCTGACTGAGTTTCCTTGAGTTTCCACAAGAGGAAATGATTCTTCATTCCATGTATACAGAATTCTACCCTCTATCTTTAACCATTGACTTTTAATTACATCATAATCTTTAGTCAAATACGTTGTTAGTAAATGGACCCCTAGGAAATAGACCCTCATACACTTCAGTCAGTTCCCAATGGGGTTGCCTTCTGCTAGACCAATAAATCAAATACAGTGTCAGAGCCTGGGTCCATTGAAGAATCATCTGGTACCCTAGTGGGCTAGCCCAACCCGATGTCTTTAACAATTTATTATATATAATTTCTGCTTTAACCATGAAAGTAAAGGTTACCTCGTGTAGTCTTGCTGCATTTGTCATCAGACCAGCTGAAGCAATCTGACCAGGGTAGGACGCTTTGAAATGAAGCAAACATGTAATAGAGACTGTAGGCAATGATGACGTTGTAGTAGATGGATACCATTGTACTTATAAGCACCATCAGAATGCCGACACCTAGAAAAAAAAGAGTAATTGTTTCTGTGTAACCTAATATGACTTAAATACTCTACACTGATGAATAAACAGTCAGCATGTTATGCCAAAAATTATATGAAGATTCCTCCATTGTTAAACGGCAAATATAGATGGCCCCATACATGACATATGTGTCAATTAGACTCTAATTAAACTAACACAATTTTTTTTTTTTTTTTATACACTGAGCACAAACATCACAAAAAGCTCCCAATGTCTACACTGAATGTATAGCCCTGACATATAAAGCTACATTTTCATACAGGTTGTCCCCATTATAGTGAAGCGTATACAGCTCTCTATATCCGAGCACCACAATTTGCTGTCTTGGGTGCACATGTTTAGGATAACCATGGCTAAATCTGTATATTGTGAACATAGCCTAAGATGTATGTGCACTGTCCATCTATGATTCCTAAAGGGCATGCAGTTGGGTGTCTGTGTCTTCTGGAAAGTTTATACAGTATATCTTTTTGATATTTTTATCATGAATTTGCACAATTTTAGGCTTTTTTATACTGTTCGTATTGTTTACACTGTAATTTACCAGTCATGGTTGTGAGCAGTGAGGGGTTAATATAAACACACATTCTGTAATACTAAAAGCCTTACAGAGGGAAGAGAGAAACTTGCTCTGGTCCAGCCTCACTACTAAGAGGAAGAGGAAGTCAGTTCAGTGTAGCTTCTCCCTGTAATATATCAGTAAAAAGCTAGCCTCTCAATTGAGAGAATGTTTTTAAGCAACTTGTCTGCTGGGAAGTAATCTTCTCCATGTGAGAGGAGAGGTTAGTTGCTACTAAGTGCTGTAGACACTGTTGGATAGCTATTAGGGTATAGCTGACTGATTTATAGAGCCCATAGTTAATGAGGAGCTGGGAGGTGAGGGCGAGCAAGGAGTTTTGCAGGTCACGACAATTGAGCATTTCATAACACTTTGCTGTAAAAACCAAAGTCATTTTTGACAACAACCCTCAGATCCAGAGAGGGAGAGTTTGCTTTATTTCCTAACAACTATCCAACAGTGTCTGCAGTACAACTCTTAGCAGTAAATAGAGCTGACAGATTGCCTTAAAGGGATACTCCGGTGGAAAAACATTTTTTTTCTTTTTTAAATCAACTGGTGCCAGAAAGTTAAACATATTTGTAAATTACTTATATTAAAAAATCTTAATCCTTCCTGTATTTATTAGCTGCTGAATACTACAGAGGAAATTATTTTCTTTTTGGAATGCTCTCTGATGACATCACGAACACACTGCTCTCTGCTGACGTTATAATAATAATAAGTCTTTATTTATTGTTGTCCATAGTGGGATTTGAACCCAAGGCCCCAGCACTACAAGGCAGCAGTGCTAACCACGGAGCCACCATGCTGCCCTTAGCATACATCTGCTATGCACGGTTGCTAAAATGGACAGAGATGTCAGCAGAGAGCACTGTGGTCGTGATGTCATCAGTGTTCCAAAAAGAAAGGAATTTCCTCTGTAGCATTCAGCAGCTAATAAGTACTGGGAGGATTGAGATTTTTTAATAGGAGTAATTTACAAATATGTTTAACTTTCTGGCTCCAGTTGATTTAAAAAAGAAAAAAAATGTTTTTCCACTGGAGTACCCCTTTAAGGTAGCTGTTTTGTAGTTCCTTGCTTTTCCTCTAAAACCCTTCTTCTGGTTGGGTACAACAATGGTCAATTCTAATCAATACGAACATCTACTGATAGAAAGGATTGTTTATGCAGACCACTCAGGATTTCACCACCCACAGCTCTTTAAAGGGATTATCCACCATAAAGTGATTCTAGAACTTACCTGCAAGACAGTAATGGACATGCTTAGGAAGGATCTGTGCTTGGCCATGGGCTAAATGGCTATGCTGTGAGATTACCATAACACTGAAGCTATTTTTGTGGACTGGCTATTTCCTGTTAAAGTTTGTTGCCTCAAACTACAAGCCCCATGATTCCTTGTTTGTAAGTGTGAGGTCTCTTTTCTCCCTCACACACATCAGCCATCCCACCCATTGAAACACACCTATGATCCTTTCCATGCAACAGATCAGTGTTTCTGACCAGGGTGCCTCCAGCTGTTGCAAAACTACAATTCTTGCAGAATGATATCCCACCCACCCAGCGATCAGTCCACCCAATGAAGCAGAGACAGGCTCCCTCTAAAAGCCTTACTAGTGATGTAATGTCTCGAGCCGCACTGCAACCTGGGAAAAACCTGGGAGACGACTTTTGTATGTTAAAAATAAACATTGGGGAAAAAATCCCAAAATAATTGTGAGACCTCCATGAAACACAGGTACAGACACTATACTATGAACTACACTAACTTTACAGCCCCTGTGGCATAGTCAAAAAAATATAAATAAATCCAGGATTACCCCTTTGATACCATCTGGACCCATTTTCTAATTTAGCTTTAGGCAAGTTCCCTTAAACATTAGCCTCTGACAATACTGGAGCTGAATCCATACAACTAAACAAACACCATACACAGACATAATGGGAAAATATACCAAGGCTTTTATGTCAGTTTTCTAGCATGAAAAAGTAGCAGTTTTTTGTGCAAGCTTCATTTTGCGAAAAAAAAAACAACTAAAATAAAAAATAATTCTGTATTTCCGCGCCTCCTCTGCCAAAGAAGCGTTGCTTTTATTACTATAGCGGTGTGGTTTATGAGTAGCGCGTTTAGCCATATTTTTTATATCTGTGACTTTTTAAAAAGCTGCAAAATGTTTGCACAATTCAATAGGAGGCGTACAACCCACTAGTCAATAAAGTGTATAGCTCACTTCTGCTGCTTTATTACCTTACACTTTTATTTATTTAATTGAAAAAAAAATATTTGTCATTTTGTAATTTTGTTTATTTGTCATCCTAAAATTTAATTCTTTGGTTGTTGTATAGGATTGTTCACAGTCTGTATTCAAAGAAAGCCATAAACATGGGAGGTAACTGAATCTAAATTTTCCTTCACCTGTGCGGTGAAATAAACAACCTGGTGTCAAAATTCTTTTTTTTTTTAAAGTAACGTATAAATATATAGTGTTATGAGCTACAGTGCAGAGATCTTCCATTGTCAGCTGTGGTGTCTGGCTTGTAGCCTTGACAACATTTCACACTCTCTGAATGCAGAGCTTTCATCCCTGCTTTCCCCTCCCCTCTTGTCTGCTCAGGACAAGATCAGTGATGTGAAGAGGGAGCCCAAATCAATGTAAGGCAAGTTGAAGTCATCCAGAATTTTGATGTCTCCCTTGTGGTGAAGATGGGGCAGAGAGGGGAGCCAATCATATAAATAAAATGTTTTGTTATGAAATGTTTCATCTCTATGCTAACAAATTGGATCACAAAAGGCTGTAACATGGCTTTGTGCGCTCAGTGTGGATTACTGGGATTATAGAAACTAAACCCATGGGCAGCGCTACCATGTTTTGCCAACTTCCTCATGCTTCTACTAAAACAAAAACTAAGAAGCATGATAGCTCACTTAGTAAATATATACAGGTGAATATCAATAAGGTCCATTGTTCATGTCGAAAGGCTGATACAAATAATTTTCACAAAACAATCCATTGATGTTGCAATAGGGACAGAGGCTACTATACTAGATGTGTTCAGAGATTGTTAAGTGATGGTTAAGAGAACTGAAAGGCTATGAATTTTCCCATTGTTTATTTGTTTTCTGGATGGAAAATGAAGCATTAGAAATTAGAAATTTCATATAATTTAGAAGCTTCTTAGAGAAAGATAAGATAAATCAGTCCAATGGACGTTCTGCTCTCTCAGTATAGAGGTAGCAGCAGGGGAGGGGATTGCACTCTAGCTTAACTAAATAGATACGTGAAAAAGAATTCTTGGAGGACACAAGCTGTAGATAGTGAGAAGAGCAGCTACATGGCAGTTTACAGGGGGGGGAATCATAAGGAGGTGTACAAGTGTAGAGGGAAAGCACTTTTTAATAAAGACCTATAGAAGTTTTTTTTAAACCATAATATCCTTTAATATATTCATATATTAATATATTCATATTATCAGTGAGGATCCAACTTCCAGCATGTCTGTCGATCAGCTGAATAATGGGGCCGAGGTGCTCGTATATAGGGAACATATGTAGCTCTGTCTCTTACTGTATATCACTGCCGCTCCCTCCTATTTAAATGTTTTCTGGGACTTACTGGACTGGGCCATCAAGAATAGATCTGTGGTAGCCTGACTGGTAAACACTATGGGTCTATTCACACGGCAGAATTTTCGCTTACGGAATTCCACCTCAAATGAAAGCTCATAGACTTGGATGGGATTCCGCACTCCCATTCACACTTCTGAATTTCCGCAAGTGGAAATTCAGAAGTGTGAATGGGAGTGCGGAATCCCAATGAAGTCTATGGGCTTTAATTTGAAGTGGCATTCCTCAAGCAGAATTCCGCAAGTGGAAATTCTGCCATGTGAATAGACCCTATGGTCTCTTTATTACAAGGCACAGCTCCGTAAATTTTAAAGAAGCTGTTAATGTTAATACATCGGTCATACAAACAAAAGAGTGAAGTCAACAATATGAAGTGATAAGATGTTTGCTAACATTTTGATTCTGTCGTTTTCAGCAGCAATATTACATATTACAATGACCTTGCACTGTACTACAAAAAAGTAACATGTCAATAAACCATTTTATACTTCTAGAAAAATAACTAGGATGACCGTTCTACAGTACTGCAAATGTTTAGATACCTTGTAAGATTGGTACAACCCGCCAAACTGAGACTGGACCCAAGCTGGAGAACTGTCCCATTGAGCATTCCAAGAAGAAGGTTGGTAGGCCAGAGAATGCAAGCATAATTGTATAAGGGATAAGAAATGCCCCTGTAAAAAATAATTATTGACATTAATAAATGACATTACTATATTTATATAATAAGAAATGTATATAAATCAGTGTTAGAGTAAAAAGTTAAACATAAAAAACTAATGGAAATTCACTTAACCTTTCTCAACATAGCTTGGATCAACATAGCTAGAAACCGTAATGGGTAAAACTAACACTTAAATATTTCCCCAATTACAATCTTTGTATTATTTATAGTGTCATGTTTTTTTTTTTTTTGTTTGTTTGTTTTAAGTGTTTTGATTTTTTTTTTTACTTTATTAATACTTTTTTTTCCATACAAAAGAATTTAAAAACCCCTTCGCCTTAATCTTAGTTTACAAAATCCGCTATATATCTTATCAATATATACAATTCATTACTAGTATATTTTCCATTTGTTTCTCCCTCCCTTCCTTACATAATCAAATTTTTTTGTCCGGGGCGTGCCTCCTCTTCAAAAACCTCTGTCTGCACCCCTACCCCTGACCAACATAAATTTGCAATGATTTTCATAGGAAGCGAAGAGGCACAAAAAAGATGGTACAAAGAAGAGAAAAGGAGAGAGAGAGAGAAGAAAAGAGAAGAGAAAAAAAATAGTGTCATGTTTAACCCCTTAAGGACTCAGGGTTTTTCCGTTTTTGCACTTTCGTTTTTTCCTCCTTACCTTTTAAAAATCATAACCCTTTCAATTTTCCACCTAAAAATCCATATTATGGCTTATTTTTTGCGTCGCCAATTCTACTTTGCAGTGACATTAGTCATTTTACCCAAAAATGCACGGCAAAACGGAAAAAAAATAATTGTGAGACAAAATCTAAGAAAAAACGCCATTTTGTAACTTTTGGGGGCTTCCGTTTCTACGCAGTGCATATTTCGGTAAAAATTACGCCTTATCATTATTCTGTAGGTCCATACGGGTAAAATGATACCCTACTTATATAGGTTTGATTTTGTTGTCGCACTTCTGGAAAAAATCATAACTACATGCAGGAAAATGTATACGTTTAAAAATGTCATCTTCTGACCCCTATAACTTTTTTATTTTTCCATGAGGGCTCATTTTTGCGCCGTGATCTGAAGTTTTTATCGGTATGATTTTTGTTTTGATCGGACTTTTTGATCACTTTTTATTTATTTTTTTATGGTATAAAAAGTGACCAAAATACGCATTTTTTGACTTTGGAATTTTTTTGCGCGTACGCCATTGACCGTGCGGTTTAATTAATGATATATTTTTATAGTTCGGACATTTACGCATGTGGCGATACCACATATGTTTATTTTTATTTTTTTACACTGTTTTATTTTTTTTATGGGAAAAGGGGGGTGATTCAAACTTTTATTAGGGAAGGGGTTAAATGACCTTTATTAACACTTTTTTTTTGCAGTGTTATAGGTCCCATAGGGACCTATAACACTGCGCACACTGATCTCTTATGCTCCCATAGGGACCTATAACACTGCACACACTGATCTCTTATGCTCCCATAGGGACCTATAACACTGCACACACTGATCTCTCCCATAGGGACCTATAACACTGCACACACTGATCTCTCCCATAGGGACCTATAACACTGCACACACTGATCTCCTATGCTCCCATAGGGACCTATAACACTGCACACACTGATCTCTCCCATAGGGACCTATAACACTGCACACACTGATCTGCTATGCTCCCATAGGGACCTATAACACTGCACACACTGATCTCTCCTATAGGGACCTATAACACTGCACACACTGATCTCTCATGCTGATCACTGGCGTGTATTAACACGCCTGTGATCAGTGTTATCGGCGCTTGACTGCTCCTGCCTGGATCTCAGGCACGGAGCAGTCATTCGCCAATCGGACACCGAGGAGGCAGGTAAGGGCCCTCCCGGTGTCCGGTCAGCTGTTCGGGACGCCGCGATTTCACCGCGGCGGTCCCGAACAGCCCGACTGAGCAGCCGGGTCACTTTCACTTTCGCTTTAGAAGCGGCGGTCAGCTTTGACCGCCGCTTCTAAAGGGTTAATACCGCACATCGCCGCGATCGGCGATGTGTGGTATTAGCCGCTGGTCCCGGCTGTTGATGAGCGCCGGGACGACGCAATATGATGCGGGATCGCGGTGCGATCCCGCTTCATATCGCGGGAGCCGGCGCAGGACATAAATATACGTCCTGCGTCGTTAAGGGGTTAAAGGGGTACTCTGGTGAAAAACTTTTTTTTTTTTTTAAATCAACTGGTGCCGGAAAGTTAAACAGATTTGTATTACTTCTATTAAAAAATCTTAATCCTTCCTGTACTTATTAGCTGCTGAATACTACTGTGGAAATTCTTTGCCGTTTGAAACACAGTGCTCTTTGCTGACATCTCTGTCCATTTTAGGAACTGTCCAGAGTAAAAGGAAATCCTCATAGCAAACATATGCGGCTCTGGACAGTTCCTAAAATGGACAGAGATGTCAGCAGAGAGCACTGTGCTCATGATGTCAGCAGAGAGCTCTGTGTTTCAAAAAGGAAATAATTTCCGCTGTAGTATTCAGCAGCTAATAAGTACAGGAAGGATTAAGATTTTTTAATGGAAGTAATTTACAAATCTGTTTAACTTTCTGGCACCAGTTGATTTTTTCACTGGACTACCCCTTTAATGGAGAAAATCTGAAACTTATAGTTAGGGAGGCCCCGCAGTACCAGACTTCCCCTTATACTTTAAAGTGAACTCACCATTTCAGGTGATGTTTTTTTGGTTAAGCTATCCTTCCACATGAGGCACTATTTAATTGGTATTTCCCAGCAGATTTCTGCTCTGCAGGCTTCATCTATAATTTGCAGTTCTTCCAAAGCTGATGGGCGAGCCCCCCCTTCCCTCTCCACAGACTTGTATTGCTTGTCTTGCAGACACAGGACAAAACTAGACTGATTTTCAGAAAAAAAAATTCAAAAATTTGAGCAGCAGGAGGTGGATGATAACAGGAGAAAGAAGCATTTTTGTCTAATAAGATACATTAAACAGTTTCTTAGCACCGCAAAGCACTGATACCCCAATGGGGCTAATGGTAATTTTTGGCCCTTTTTTTCTATATATGCCACTGGTCACTGCATATAGATAGGAAGCACATTGCCGTTAATGCTGCTAGTACAGGTCAGTGCTTGAACTCACTGGCTGAAGTCCCTGCTGTGGCCTCTGCTGATCATTGCTGCTGGAGCATAGGGAGATGGACAGAATATGCTGTGGCCATGTGGTGTAGAAAGTGCCCATTGCCACAGCACAGCTCTGTACTAGTGTTGCTCGCGAATATTCACAATACAAATTTTATTCGCGAATATTGCATATTCGCGAATTCGTGAATATTCGCGAATATAGCGCTATATATTCGTAATTACGAATATTGTTTTTTTTTTCACAGTACACATCACAGTGATCATCCCTCTCTGCTTCCAGCTTGTGTGGTGTAAAGAAGGCTCTAATACCACTGTGTGAGACCGGTGTGCGAATTTTCGCATATGCGAAAATTAGCATATGCAAATTTTTGCATATGCAAATTTTTGCTTATGTTAATTTTGTATATGCTAATTTTCGCATATGTTGTTTTCGCATACGCGAATTTTCGCATATACGAAAATAAAACGAGAATATTACGAATATGCGAATATTCGCGAATATTTGTCCATATATTCGCGAATATTCGTGAATTCGAATATGGCCTATGCCGCTCAACACTACTCTGTACAGAGGATACTCGAAGTCTTCTCCCTCTGCAGAGTGTGCACATATCAACACTCAGCTTCACCCTTAAAGGGGTACTCTGGTGGAAATTTTTTTTTTTTAATCAAATGGTGCCAGAAAGTTAACCCCTTAAGGACTCAGCCCATTGGGCCTTAAGGACGCAGACAATAAAAAAAAATTCCACCTCGCCTTCAAAAAATCTTATATATTTTCATCCACAGACTAGTATGAGGGCTTGTTTTTTGCGTGACCAGTTGTTTGTTGTAATGCCATCACTCACTTTACCATAAAACTTATATTGCAACCAAAAAAATACTATTTGTGTGGGGAAATTAAAAAGAAAACCGCAATTTTGGAAATTTTGGAAGGTTTAGTTTTCACGACGTACAATTTACGGTAAAAAGGACATGTGTTCTTTATTCTTTGGGTCAATACGATTAAAATGATACCTATGATAACATACTTTTCTATTACTGTAATTAGTACGTTTAAAATCCGCCTGCTTTGAAGACCTCTAACTTTTTCATTTTTCCGTACAAGTGGTGCTATGAGGGCTCATTTTTTGCGCCATGACCTTTACTTTTTATTGATACCATATTTGCTTATATAAAACTTTTAAATAAATAAAATGTTATAAAAAAATCAGCAATTTTGGACTTTTTTTTTTTACATTCTCCGTACGGTATCATTAACACTATATTTTAATAGTTTGGATATTTATGCAAGTGGAAATACCAAATATGTATATAAAAAAATGTTTTTACACTTTTTGTGGGTGAAATAGGGAAAATGGGACAATTTACGTTTTTATTGGGGGTGGGGGTTTTTCATATTTTTTTTAAACTTTTTTTAACATTTGTTTTTACACTTTAACAGTCCCCATAGGGGAATATTTATTGCAATTGCTAATACTGTTTAGTGCTATGCATAGAGCACAACATTGATCAGTGTTATCGGTCATCTTCTGCTCGATCGCAGACCAGAGCAGAAGACCCATGAAAGGCCGCAGAGGCAGGTGAATGGACCTCCGTCTGACGTTCTGGATGATTGGATCACCGCAGCGGCGATCCAATCATCCATTTTAGTGTCCGCAATGCTGCAGATGCCGTGATCTGTATTGATCACGGCATCTGAGGAGTTAATGGCAGACATTCACACAATTGCGTACATCCACCATTACCGGTGGGTCCCTGGCTGCTATCAGCAGCCGGGACCTGCTGCGCATGATCCGGGCATCGCGGTTATGTATAGGACGTAAATGTACGTCCTGGTGCATTAAGTACCACCTCATCAGGACGTACATTTACGTCCTGCGTCGTTAAGGGGTTAAACAGATTTGTAAATAATTTCTATTAAAAAATCATTATCCTTCCAGTTCTTATCAGCGGCTGTATATTACAGAGAAAGTGCTTTTGTTTTTGGATTTCTTTTTTTTTCTGTCCACAGTGCTCTCTGCTGACACCTCTGTTTGTATCAGGAACTGTCCAGAGCAGCATAGGTTTGCTATGGGTATTTGCTCCTGTTCTGGACAGTTCCTGATATTGACAGAGGTGTCAGCTGAGAGCACCGTGGACAGAAAAAACAAGAAATCCAAAAAGATAAGAACTTTCTCTGTAGTATATAGCAGCTAATAAGTACTACTATAAAAAAAATATATGACCCCCGCCCCCTTCTACCCTTGAACACCAAGAAAGGAGGCACCATAGAGGCATGATTATTTTCTTTAGATGAACAAGGTTTCTATAAGTATAAAATATTATTTTTATTCCTATCTTCTCTTGGCTAAACCTAGGTGCGTCCCAGGTGCGTCTTATAATTCAGAAAATATAGTCAGTACATACTGTGCAGGAGCAAAGCCTGATATTGCAACGCACACAATGTAAGCTTGCTATAAATTTTTTCTTGGTGGCAACGATTGTATGTACTTGTGAAATCCTTTGTCTGCTACAGAATGTACCGTATTACCCAATGAGTCGGACATTAAAAGTGGATTAATGGCCATATTGAATCTTTATGGACGGCGGCATCAATTATTCCCAGACTGATAAATCTATCACTTGTTCCAGTGCTTAGTACCAAATGCATTGTAGTATGTCGACTGTCGGATGCTTATTGTGAAGGTTTAAGTAAACATGTAAAGGTTGTCACTGATTAACCGGCACCCAACAAACATACAATGTATCACCTATTGACCAGGGCTTGGCTACATTGGGATTAAATACATCATCAATCAATGCTTGGGAGAGCATGTGCCACATGATAGCTCATTCAATATTGACTGTTGTGGGTCAATGTATTCTATAGATTCTGTAGATATGGTATGGCAAGACGTAGCAAAATGTGATATCGCGAGACCCCAACATGATCTCCAGTCTTACTCACCAGAGGTCCCAATGTTCTATGTAAAGGTATGGTGGTTTGGACCCATTTGGAAACTAAAATGCAATTGTTACCCAAACGGCAAATCTGGCCGCAGCAGAGTTTTCCTGCAAAATGTTGGTGTCATCACTATGCCTAGAGAAGTCCAGTTCCCTAAATAATAAAATCAAATCAGAACTGAGTAGTTTTCTTCTGAAAAAAGGGATATTCCCAAGTTGACATTTCCACAGCCATCTGTTTTATGAAGTTTTATGTAGTTTGCCTATCTCCCATAGACATCAGAAAAAGTATAGCTGGCAATGCTGCACCATTTACATAGCTCCTATTAACCTATATAGAAATTACAAAAAATTCATAAAATAGCCTATTTGGCTGTTTTTGGCTTCCAGCCACTTCCAGCTACCACAAGCAGGCCAGAAGGGACCAGGGGTTCTTAATCTTGAGATATGTCCTAGAGGTGGGAAGGTGGGACCTGCATCTATCAGGCATTTATGGTATATCCTGTAGATATCCCATAAATGTCCAGACGGAAATACCCCATCAACATTTAAGAATATTAACAAGTACCATAAGGGAGGTTGAAGTAACTTAAACCATATGCCTCAGGTAAGTCCAAGGGCCGTCTGCCACACAAGAACCAGCTCTTTAATTGTCTTGTGGTCAATGGAGAATAGGAGAGAATGATTAACCAAATAACTTAAACTGATGCAGTCATTATTAATAAATATGAATCGTAAAGAATTTCGGGAAATTGTGAAATCACTTTCTATGATTGGGATAGGACTTTCCCTAAGATCACACCAGAGAGGCAGCGGGAGATTAAGGAGGTAAACAAGTGGCTCAGAAGCTGGAGGAGGGGTTTGGGTTCTTGGAGAAGTGGCCCGACTTCTCTGTTTGATACCAGCTCTACCGTAGGGACGCGCTGCACCGCAATGGGGAGGGGGCAGCTGTGTTTGGGGAGAAGATGGCGAGAAGGGTGGAGGAGCGTTTAAACTAGGGACTGGGGGAGGTTAGATAGTGTTGATAGAGAGGGGGGATTTATTAATTTACCTGGAGGGTGGAGCGGAGGGAGGGGTTAGAATAATTAATAGGGAAAGGCTTCATAGGAAGAAAAAACATACACCATTGAATTGCATGATGACTAATGCCAGAAATCTGTGCAATAAAACAGAGGAACTGGAGTGGTTGATGTCTGAGGAAAATTATGACATAACGGGTATAACGAAGACTTGGTTGGAGGATAGTTGTGACTGGGCGGTCAACATACAGGGTTATAGTCTATTCAGGAAGAATCAGACAAAATGGAAAGGGGGAGGAGTTTGTCTTTATGTGAAATCGAGTCTGAAGGCCGCACTGCAAGAGGATATACGGGAGGGGAAGGATAATGTGGAGTCATTATGGGTAGAAATATATGGAGATAAAAATAAAAAAAAATTCTGATAGGGGTTTGTTATAAGCCACCAAACTTAATGGAAGAGACAGAAGACCAATTACTGAGGAAAATAAACAAGGAAGCAAATCAAAACGATGTGATAATATTGGGGGACTTTAACTATCCTGAGATAAACTGGGGGACTGAGACCTGTGAATCTCATAAAGGAAACAGGTTTCTGACTAAAGACAATTATCTGTCCCAAATGGTGCAGGGCCCAACCAGAGGGGGCGCCCTACTAGACTTAATATTAATCAACAGATGTGCAAGTAGAAGGACACCTAGGAAATAGGGATCATAATATAATACATTATAACTTGTTCTTCAATAAGTGAATCTCTCGAGTGGGCACAAAAACAATGAACTTTAGGAAGGCAAAGTTTGATCAACTCAGAGAATCCCTTAACAATATAAATTGGGATAATGTCCTCAAAAACAAGAATACTGACACTAAATGGGAGAATTTTAAAATTATCTTAAATTCTCACTGTAAGAGGTATATACCTTATGGGAATAAAAGGGTCAGAAATAAAAGAAAACCAATATGGATGAATAAAAATGTTAAGGGGTCAATAAATGACAAAAATAAGGCATTTAAACTACTAAAACAGGACGGCAGTGAAGAAGCATTAAAAAGCTAGAGAGAAAAATGTAAAATATGTAAAAAACAGATAAAAGTCTCAAAAATAGAGACAGAAAGACTCATTGCCAAAGAGAGTAAAACTAACCCCAAAATGTTTTTTAACTATATAAACAGCAAAAAGGTTAAAAATGGAAGTGTAGGCACTTTAAAAAGTTATGATGAGGAAATTATAAACAGGGATCAGGAAAAAGCAAATATATTAAACAAATTCTTCTCCATTGTATTCACTAAGGAAAATGAAATGCCAGGTGAAATACAGCGAGATAAGGTAAACTCCCCAGTACAGGTCAAACCCAGGAAGAAGTACAGTGCCACCTACAAAATAAACAAATCACCAGGTCCAGATGGCATTCACCCCCGTGTTCTAAAGGAATTAGGTAATGTAATAAACAGACCCCTATGTTTAATATTCAGGGACTCTATAGTAACAGGGACTGTTGCCCAGGACTGGCGCATGGCACATGTGGTGCCAATATTTAAAAAGGGGTCAAAAGGTGATCCCGGGAATTATAGGCCTGTTAGCTTAACCTCCGTTGTATGTAAATTGTTTGAGGGTTTTATAAGAGATTCTATTTTGGAGTATCTTGATAAAAATAAATGTATAACCACATATCAGCATGGCTTTATGAGGGATCGGTCCTGTCAGACTAACCTGATCAGCTTTTATGAGGAGGTGAGCTCCAGACTGGACCAGAGGGAATCAATCGCTGGATGTCTTATATCTGGATTTTTCCAAAGCATTTGATGCGGTGCCACATAAAAGGTTGGTGAATAAAATGAGAAGGATTGGACTGAGGGAAAATGTGTGCATGTGGGTAAGTAACTGGCTCAGTGATAGGAAACAGAGGGTGGTTATTAATGGTACTTATTCTGATTGGGTGACTGTTACTTGTGGGGTACCACAGGGGTCAGTCTTGGGTCCTGTCCTATTTAATATATTCATTAATGACCTTGTAGAGGGGTTGAATAGTAAAGTAGCAATCTTTGCAGATGATACTAAACTCTGTAAAGCGGTAAACACTATAGAGGACAGTGCACTGTTACAAATGGATCTGGATAGGTTGGAGGTTTGGACTGGGAAGTGGCAGATGAGGTTCAACACTGATAAATGTAAGGTAATGCACCTGGGGAGGAAATATCCGGGCTCGGATTATGTATTAAATGGGAGCACACTTGGGACGACTGATACGGAAAAGGACTTGGGAGTCTTATTTAACAGTAAATTTAGCTGTAGTGACCAGTGTCGGCAGCTGCTGCCAAGGCAAATAAAATCATGGGGTGCATCAATAGGGGCATAGATGCCCACAACAAGGATTCAACAATTATTCTACCGCTGTACAAATCACTAGTCAGACCACACATAGAATACTGTGTACAGTACTGAGCACCAGTGTACAAGAAAGATATAGTGGAGCTGGAGAGGGTTCAAAGACGGGCAACCAGGGTAATACGGGGAATGGGAGGACTACAGTACCCAGAAAGATTATCAGAATTAGGGTTATTTAGTTTAGAAAAAAGAAGGCATAGGGGCGACCTAATAACTATGTATAAATGTATCAGGGGACAGTATAGAGATCTCTCCCATGATCTATTTATACCCAGGACTGTATCTATAACAAGGGGGCATCCTCTATGTTTTGAGAAAAGAAGGTTTCTACACCAGCACAGACGGGGGTTCTTTACTGTAAGAGCAGTGAGACTGTGGAATTCTCTGCCTGAGGAGGTGGTCATGTTGAACTCTGTAAAATAATTTAAAAGGGGTCTGGATGCATTTTTGGAGAATAACAACATTACAGGTTATGTATACTAGATTTATAGGGACAGAACGTTGATCCAGGGATTTATTCTGATGCCATATTTGGAGTCGGGAAGGAATTTTTACCTCTAGTATGAGGGTTTTTTGCAGTCCTCTGGATCAACTCAGTAGGCACTCATTAGGATTATAGGTTGAACTTGATGGACTCTGGTCTTTTTTCGACCTTTTTCGAAATATGTAAAGACGCTATCACCTGGCATCCAAAGGAGCACCCAGTCTTGGCACCAGTGTTGAACAGAACAGTGTATGTAGTATGTGGCTCTAATGGACAGCTATTGAGTGCATGCAGGGCCTGCTGACTTGCCCACCATAAACCAGTAAAGAATCACAGTGATTGGTTGGATTTTCCAGCAGCTGATATGCAACCCAGATCAGATTTTAAATTTAAAGGGGTACTCCGGTGCTTAGACATCTTATCGCCTATCCAAAGGATAGGGGATGAGATGCCTGGTCGCGGGAGTCCCGCCGCTGGGGACCCCCGGGATCATGCACACGGCACCCCGTTTGTAATCAGTCCCCGGAGCGTGTTCGCTCCGGGACTGATTACCGGCGACTACAGGGCGGGCGGAGTGTGACGTCACGCCCCCGCCCCTGTGTGATGTCACGCTCCGCCCCTCAATGCAAGCCTACGGGATGGGGCGTGACAGCTGTAGTCGCCGGTAATCAGCCCCGGAGCGAACACGCTCCGGGGACTTATTACAAACGGGGTGCCGCGTGCATGATCCCGGGGGGCCCCAGCGGCTGGACTCCCGCTATCAGGCATCTTATCCCCTATCCTTTGGATAGGAGATAAGATGTCTAAGCACCGGAGTACCCCTTTAAAGGGAAACTGCCAGGGCCATTTGCTTAATTTAAGTAACTGCAGTGTTGGGTATAAGTTTGAAGAACATGAATCAGCATGATATAACATTATAATATCTAGGGGGTACACTGCTTGGACCTGAAGTCTATTTAGCCTATTCCCTGCACAGTGGTCCTCCAATCCATCTACCATGCAGGAAAACAAACACATACCCTGTCACTCCATAACAATGAAAGAATACAGTGACCTGCTTAGAATATTCTGAAAAGTCAAGAAAGAATAAAGTGGTAAATGGTTAATTTAATAATGGCTCTATCATAATAGGTTTGTCACGTATAGGTTTTTTCAGCAAGTTAATTTTTACCCCTTTTATTTACTTTCCACTTTCCACAAAGCCATGAAGCGTAGGAGAACTCTAGTGTAGGGACGGTCTGACAGGGGTATAGACTAGTCAGCTAAGTATAGATCAGCCAGTTCATGTGTGGTTGTCTGTAAGAGGATTTTTGGTGACAGGTCCCCTTTAAGAAGGTACTGGGCATTAGAGAGCATAGAATAGTGCAGTTAGGGGTTACCTGTGGTCTGCAGGGGTGGAGCAATAGAGAGGGGTTAGTGGGACATGGAGGAGGAGCTGCTCACTTGGTGGTAGAGCAAGTTGGAGTGGGGTCCCCTCCTCCCTCTCTTTATCTTTTGGGTGTCTTGGCATGTAGGAGTTTGGGTTGGTCCCCTTGGGTGGGGTTCGCTGTTTTTCTCAGTAGCAAAGGTTACTTTTTGTAGTATTATGAGCTAATATAAGGTATTATGAGTGTTTTATGGCTGCAGCTAAGGTGGGCCGTCGGGTGGTGGTTCTGGGCCCAGGAGTTATTTGAGACATGCACTAAGATCTTACATAGGTGGCCTTAGGTCAGGTGTATTCTGCCAACGGTACGGGGGTTTAAGTGTTGGCGTGATATGTCAGTGAGAGACCTCCAGGGACACTGCCTGTTATGGGATGTTCAATTTAGGTAAAGTTATTAAATCTGACATGAATAATGTAATTTAATTCAATTCAGAATATGGGCAATTTTATGCGGAATGGTTGTGTATGATCTTAATATGTTGGAATAAATGGTCTGAAGCGGCATTTACCACATATGGTATGTTTCTTATACGCTTTCTTATTGCTTTCTTTTGGGGGTATTGTTGGATTGCTGGGTTGGTGCCCAAGTAATATGGGGTCCTAATTTTAAATCCATTCAGTTAAGGGGTTATCCAGGAAAAAACTTTTTTTTATATTTCAACTGGCTCCAGAAAATTAAACAGATTTGTAAATTACTTCTATTAAAAAATCGTAATCCTTTCAGTACTTATGAGCTGCTGTGGTTGAGTTGTTCTTTTCTGTCTAAGTGCTCTCTGATGACACGTGTCTGGGAAACCGCCCAATTTAGAAGCAAATCCCCATAGTAAACTTCTACTCTGTGCAGTTCCCGAGACAAGCAGAAATGTCAGCAGAGAGCACTGTTGTCAGACAGAAAACAACAACTCAACTTCAGCAGCTGATAAGTATTGAAAATATTAAGATTTTTTAATAGAAGTAATTTACAAATCTGTTTAACTTTCTGGAGCCAGTTGATATATAAAAAAGCTTTTTCTTGGAATACCCCTTTAAATAGGACAATAGGGGTTTTATCTTACTTTTGTCTTGCTTTGGCCACGTTTTCCCAAAATCGCAGCAAAAATTATGCTATTTTATCCAATTGTGTAAATACAGCCATTCAGCCAAAAAGACAAAACCACAAAGTGTGAACACTGCATAACTCTGTGCTATTTTTCTGATTTAAATAAGAAAACATGTGGCTAGACTTATGCAGTGTGAGGATATGTTCATACAGCGGAATGTCCAGGTGGAATTCTGCCAGATTATTCCGCATGGACATTCCCTTGCAGCAGAGTCCCATTGATTTCAAGGGATTGTGCTGCACTGTGCATGCGGTGGAATTTCCAAATTCCAAAATGCCGATTCCGGCGTCCGCAAAAACAATAAACTTGTGGACTATAGACTTTTTTTTTTGCGGATTTCACTCAGAAATTAATCGGCTCATTTCCGAGAAGTTTTAGCGCCCATCGGACGCCGGACTATTCATATGTGCGGAATGACATTCCGCACATTTTACGCCTTAGGCTCTTTTTACATTTGTGTTGGGCATGTTTTACAACATGTAGCACTATTGTTTCCTTCAAAAAGAAGGACACCGTTATGAAACTTCTACAGACTCTATTGTAAGTGAGTGGCATCCATCATGGCATAGATCCAGCATTGCATCATAGTATTTGTTTAAAATAAAAGCTGAGTGGGAAAAGAGCCTTAGTGCAAACATTACTGGTCCATCTCTCGATGAGGAAATTTTAGCCCTTGTGTATATATATATATATATATATATATATATATATATATATATATATTGCTCAATAGTAAAGTTTCCAACAGTTTTCTACAATCATTTTTTGTGATATTGTCTTTACCTCCTCCGTTTTTGTATGCAAGATAAGGAAATCTCCAGACATTCCCCAAACCTACGGCATAGCCGATCATAGACAGCAAGTAGTCGGATTTTCGGGTCCAATTTCCCCGCTCCTTGTTTTCATCATTGGAGTGCACATGAGAATCCTTGAGAAATAAGATTGTACTTTACCATATAGTATGTAATTGTTCTTCAAAACACATATATTCTTTATTAGAATGTAGCCCTAGGCTAGTGTTTCCCAACCAGGGTGCCTCCAGCCATTGCAAAACTACAACTCCCAGCATGCCCAGACAGCCAAAGGCTGTCTGGGCATGCTGGGAGTTGTAGTTTTGCAACAGCTGGAGCCACCCTGGTTGAGAAACACTGGCCTATGCAAACACTATTGACATATCTTATCAAGCCCCTAACATCCTTCTAAACTTTTACTCACGGCTAGAGATGAGCGAACTTACAGTAAATTCGATTTGTCACGGACTTCTCGGCTCGGCAGTTGATGACTTTTCCTGCATAAATTAGTTCAGCCCGTGGGCTGGAAAAGGTGGATACAGTCCTAGCAGACTCTTTCCTAGGAATGTATCCACCTTTTCCAGCCCACCGGAGAACCTGAAGGCTGAACTAATTTATGCAGGAAAAGTCATCAAGTGCCGAGCCGAGAAGTTCGTGACAAATCGAATTTACTGTAAGTTCGCTCATCTCTACTCACGGCCTTTTAGTCTTTAATAATAGAGGCAACAAGATTGAAAACAGGCGGGAATGCGGCTTAGCTACTGCTACGTAGAGGATAGAGAAAGGTAGAGAGTTTAGGCTCCCTGCAATCTGTGAGCCTGTCTGTCTTCTCCAGAGGAGCCACACTGTCTTGAAAAGGTAAATAAAGGCTTCCCTCTCAGTAGCAGCAGTTCAGTGCCAATTTTTAAAACTCTTTAGACACAACAGGATACCTTTAGTTTATTGTCATAGAAAATGGCTTCCAAGTCACAAATGGATGCATTCCCTGTTTCGCTCTGTAAACCCATATATTGAGCAACAGAGGGTTTTCTCACTGTGGCTGTGTCACAGTCCGTATTTGACATGGCTGGAGGGTAGATCCCCCCCTCTCTATCTAAGAGCCGAAGAACGTGCTTTCTAACAACCAAAGTGCAGGAAAAAGTGCAAATGTGTTACACAAAAAAAAACGTGCACAAAGGATACTGTCTATCGCAAGCCCTTCTCTGAAAGGAGAGAGGCCCCCCCAACAAACCTTCTCCTTCGGGCCGAAAGGTACCTGCGAGGTACCAGGTTCAATGTCCCTTTTTGCCGAAGCTACTAAAGAACCACAAATGCTCCCGGCATCCAACTAGGCGTTAACCAAGGTATCTGCTCGCAGAGGTGATAAACGGTCGGTACCCTGCCCATGCAGGGATGCCCAGGGTTTTTGCAGGGAGGTGCGGAACCTGAGGGCCACACACACCTCCCCTAGACCACTAGGAAGGACACCCAGAAAGGCTACCGCATCCTGACAAATCCTGTGTATAAAACACCACGTAAAAAGTAACACAAAATAAATAAATAAGTGAATGTGTGTAGATATACTGCCTGGACATCCGGCCGGATCTCTAAAAATGTCTCCAATCCTAGCTAGAAGGCCGGAAATCAAGAGGTGGGTGACACAGGTGTAGAGATTGGTGCATCCACTCAGTGAGCCCATCCTCTCAGTGGATCACCACTCCCCGAGGCACAAACGTACTTTGGCTCTAGACCCTCCAAGCCTCATGGCGAGACCCGGAGGGAACAGGTCACATCAGGGCAGCTGTTGAGCTGATTTCCGCTGTGAAACCAGACCCGGAAAGCGCCGGTACACCTACCCCCTCCATACAGCACCCATCCCCATCATTCACACATCAGTGGTGTCTGGTCTATTGACAAGACTGTTAAAAACAGATACTACACTTCATCTTAGCCAAAATGCCGAGAAGCGATACCCGAGAAGCAGGTAGATCCCCCTCTGTGCAATATACGAGTGCCCTATACATTGCACTGGGAGGGGGGGGGGTATAGACATTAGAGCCTCAGTCATAGGCCATGTGCCACCAATTTGAAGCAAACTCCAAGGATACCACAAGAAGTTACTCAACAAACTCGACATAAACCTCAGCAACCATTATCTTCTACTATGACAGGCAGTGATGTTGTCCTGGGATTCCTTCTGCCCCTTTTGCTTTTCTACTCTACCTCTTCCTGCACCCCACCTACTCTTTACATTTTCTTAATTCGTCCCCCTAATTGTAACCAAGAAAAACTCCTCCTACCAAGCCAATACAGGCAGGTCTGCCCTTATGGATCTGTGGTGACCCAGTGCAGAATCACCTGTGCTCCTGCCCATTCTGTGTGGCAGATGCTGCTTCAATGTCCGTCTTGGGCCCACTCTTCTCAGAACTCTCTATAATTCTCTATATAATGCAATGTTATATAATGGTTAATGTATGAGTATTTTCTATGCACTTGTTACTTTAAGAATCCTGTTGCTATGAACCTTGTTGTTAGGGGAATATGCAGTGGTGAACCAGGTGACTTATCCGGCCAATGGGATCTCTCCAAATTGCTCCCGTATACAGTGAGGTCAGAGTTCAGTTCCGTCTCTTGCTGTGGTACAGTTTGGTGAAGTGTGAAGTATGTCTGTGAGGTGATTCTAAAGGAGGCCTGAGGCCTAGTCCAGCAACCGCGCATCTACTACCAGTTAACCCCAGTACCCAGGGGAAAGTCAAAGCCTTGCAGTAAGCACTAAGTCTGGGGAATTCAAGTCTGGGGAAGTCAAGTGCAGCAAGTTAGTCACTAAAGTCTAGTGTGGGCTGCATAAAAGTCAAGCCAGTCATATACAGCACAATCAACTATAAGGCCCAGCAAGCCGATAAGCTCCCCAAAGTTCACCCTGCATCTGCTTCATGCTAATCTGAGCTGTAATGGATTGTACCATCCTTCCAACCTCAGTAAAGCAAACAGTTATCCATAAACTTGCGTTGGAGTGATTATTTGCCCCGTGCCAGATACAGGAGAAGCTGGTCTACCTCGAGTGGTGTATAGGTCAACCATGCCCTGGCGTCACGAAACGGTTAATTACACATTACCCTCACCCAACACCACAGATCTGCTGTCAGACTGCCTGTAGATCTGCCTTCTTATGCTCATGACACAGTATTATGGCTTGTTCGCATAATGATTCTGGTTTCCATGTCAAGTACTGTATACATTGGCAAAATGTTAAAATGGAATGCATGTGTGTACAGGTGAGGGTGAATTCACTTTAATGGCCTAAATGTAATCAACTAGTGACTATGGGGGAGATTTCTCAAAACCTGTGCTGAGGAAAAGTTGACTAGTTGCCCATAGCAACCAATCAGATCACTTCTTTCATTTTTCAGAAGCCCTTTTAAAATGAAAGAAGCGATCTGATTGGTTGCTATGGACAGCTGGTTGACTTTTCCTCTGCACAAGTTTGATGAATCTCCCTCTATGTTCCGGTCATTTTCCACATTAGAGTCCGAGTCAATACACGTATACATGCAGGGAATATCTACAACACAGTCATTAGTTGCCTACATTTGGGCCAAAAAATAAATGGGGCCTGTGCCTATACATGCTTGTATACACCAGCATCCCTTTTTGACAGCTTGCTGTCATACATGTGACACAAAAGCCAGACTCTTGATGTGAATGATCCCTACTGTGGGTACGGGAACTCATGACCATCCATAGCTTAACTCTACAGGGTACAATGAGGATGGAAGAATCACGTAGAGGAGGAGTAAGACGGAGTGGGAGCATATAATGTGCAGAAAGTTAACTATTAATGCACATCTTGCACAAGAAACAGTCGTGTTCCTTCTAAATGGACCATTGCGTTTGAAAGACATTAGGGTAATTTAAATTCTTTCTAACACATCTAATATACATATATATATATATATATATATATATATATATATATATGTGTGTATGTATGTGTGTGTATGTATGTATGTATGTATGTCAGTAGAGTAAGAAAAAAGTCGGCGACTCACCAGAGCTCTGGTGAGTCGCCGACTTTTTTCTTACTCTACTGTTATAAGACTGCTGTACCACGTCCAGTCAGAGCACCACCAAAGTTTCACTGAAGCAGCCAAGCTAGCTACCCTATGCCCACAAGTCCTAGTGTTACAGACTAAGTAGTGCCGATCTATCTGTCTACTTTATTTGCGGTATGTATGTATGTATATATATATATATGTGTGTATGTGTGTATGTTTCAGCATCACGTCCAAACGGCTAAAGATATTAACATGAAACTTGGCACACATGTTACTTATAAGTCAACAACAAACATAGGATAGGTGATTTAACCCTTATCCATCTCCATTTGCCAGGGGCAGGGTTTTTGTTTAAAGTCCCATACAAGTCAATGGGAAATATATGTTACTGCATAACTTCCAAATGGCTGGAGATATTTCAATAATACTTGGTCACATGTTACTTATATGTCCACTTAAAATATAGGATAGTTGATTTAACCCTTAACTACCCCCATTTGTGAGGGTCGGGGTTTTTGTTTAAAGTCCCATGCAAATCAATGGGAAATGTATGTTCCCACATAACTTCCGTACGGCTGGAGATATTTCAATAACTGGTACACATATTATGGGTCAGGATATGAGGACGGGATGGGAGGTCGGGATATGAGGATGGGATAGGAGGACCGAGATAGGAGGACCGGGATAGGAGGTCGGGAGAGGAGGTCGAGAGAGGTCGTCGGGATAGGAGGTCAGGATAGGAGGTCGGGATAAGAGGTCGTGATAGGAGGACGGGATATGAGCATGGGATAGGAGGACGGGATAGGAGGTCGAGATAGGAGGACGGGATAGGAGGTCAGGATAGGAGGTTGTGATAGGAGGTCGAGATAGGAGGTTGAGATAGGAGGACGAGATCGAGATAGGAGGACGGGATAGGAGGACGGGATAGGAGGTCGGGATAGGAGGTCGGGATAGGAGGTCGGGATAGGAGGTCGAGATAGGAGGACAGGATAGGAGGTCGAGATAGGAGGTCGAGATAGGAGAACGGGATAGGAGGTCAGGATAGGAGGTCGAGATAGGAGGTCGAGATAGGAGGACGGGATTTTTGTTTAAAGTTTCCATGCAAATCAATGGGAAATGTATGTTCCCACATAAATTCCGTACGGCTGGAGATATTTCAATACCTGGTACACATATTACAGGTCGGGATATGAGGACGGGATGGGAGGTCGGGATATGAGGACGGGATAGGAGGACCGGGATAGGAGGTCAGGATAGGAGGTCGGGATAGGAGGTCGAGATAGGAGGTTGAGATAGGAGGACGAGATCGAGATAGGAGGAGGGGATAGGAGGTCGAGATAGGAGGTTCGAGATAGGAGGACGGGATAGGAGGTCAGGATAGGAGGTTGAGATAGGAGGACGGGATAGGAGGTCAAGATATGATGTCGTGATAGGAGGTCGAGATAGGAGCTTGAGATAGGAGGACGAGATCGAGATAGGAGGACGGGATAGGAGGACGGGATAGGAGGTCAGGATAGGAGGTCGAGATAGGAGGACGGGATAGGAGATCAGGATAGGAGGTCGAGATAGGAGGTCGAGATAGGAGGACGGGATTTTTGTTTAAAGTTTCCATGCAAATCAATGGGAAATGTATGTTCCCACATAAATTCCGTACGGCTGGAGATATTTCAATAACTGGTACACATATTATGGGTCAGGATATGAGGACGGGATGGGAGGTCGGGATATGAGGATGGGATAGGAGGACCGAGATAGGAGGACCGGGATAGGAGGTCGGGAGAGGAGGTCGAGAGAGGTCGTCGGGATAGGAGGTCAGGATAGGAGGTCGGGATAAGAGGTCGTGATAGGAGGACGGGATATGAGCATGGGATAGGAGGACGGGATAGGAGGTCGAGATAGGAGGACGGGATAGGAGGTCAGGATAGGAGGTTGTGATAGGAGGTCGAGATAGGAGGTTGAGATAGGAGGACGAGATCGAGATAGGAGGACGGGATAGGAGGACGGGATAGGAGGTCGGGATAGGAGGTCGGGATAGGAGGTCGAGATAGGAGGACAGGATAGGAGGTCGAGATAGGAGGTCGAGATAGGAGAACGGGATAGGAGGTCAGGATAGGAGGTCGAGATAGGAGGTCGAGATAGGAGGACGGGATTTTTGTTTAAAGTTTCCATGCAAATCAATGGGAAATGTATGTTCCCACATAAATTCCGTACGGCTGGAGATATTTCAATACCTGGTACACATATTACAGGTCGGGATATGAGGACGGGATGGGAGGTCGGGATATGAGGACGGGATAGGAGGACCGGGATAGGAGGTCAGGATAGGAGGTCGGGATAGGAGGTCGAGATAGGAGGTTGAGATAGGAGGACGAGATCGAGATAGGAGGAGGGGATAGGAGGTCGAGATAGGAGGTTCGAGATAGGAGGACGGGATAGGAGGTCAGGATAGGAGGTTGAGATAGGAGGACGGGATAGGAGGTCAAGATATGAGGTCGTGATAGGAGGTCGAGATAGGAGCTTGAGATAGGAGGACGAGATCGAGATAGGAGGACGGGATAGGAGGACGGGATAGGAGGTCAGGATAGGAGGTCGAGATAGGAGGACGGGATAGGAGGTCAGGATAGGAGGTCGAGATAGGAGGTCGAGATAGGAGGACGGGATTTTTGTTTAAAGTTTCCATGCAAATCAATGGGAAATGTATGTTCCCACATAAATTCCGTACGGCTGGAGATATTTCAATAACTGGTACACATATTATGGGTCAGGATATGAGGACGGGATGGGAGGTCGGGATATGAGGATGGGATAGGAGGACCGAGATAGGAGGACCGGGATAGGAGGTCGGGAGAGGAGGTCGAGAGAGGTCGTCGGGATAGGAGGTCAGGATAGGAGGTCGGGATAAGAGGTCGTGATAGGAGGACGGGATATGAGCATGGGATAGGAGGACGGGATAGGAGGTCGAGATAGGAGGACGGGATAGGAGGTCAGGATAGGAGGTTGTGATAGGAGGTCGAGATAGGAGGTTGAGATAGGAGGACGAGATCGAGATAGGAGGACGGGATAGGAGGACGGGATAGGAGGTCGGGATAGGAGGTCGGGATAGGAGGTCGAGATAGGAGGACAGGATAGGAGGTCGAGATAGGAGGTCGAGATAGGAGAACGGGATAGGAGGTCAGGATAGGAGGTCGAGATAGGAGGTCGAGATAGGAGGACGGGATTTTTGTTTAAAGTTTCCATGCAAATCAATGGGAAATGTATGTTCCCACATAAATTCCGTACGGCTGGAGATATTTCAATACCTGGTACACATATTACAGGTCGGGATATGAGGACGGGATGGGAGGTCGGGATATGAGGACGGGATAGGAGGACCGGGATAGGAGGTCAGGATAGGAGGTCGGGATAGGAGGTCGAGATAGGAGGTTGAGATAGGAGGACGAGATCGAGATAGGAGGAGGGGATAGGAGGTCGAGATAGGAGGTTCGAGATAGGAGGACGGGATAGGAGGTCAGGATAGGAGGTTGAGATAGGAGGACGGGATAGGAGGTCAAGATATGAGGTCGTGATAGGAGGTCGAGATAGGAGCTTGAGATAGGAGGACGAGATCGAGATAGGAGGACGGGATAGGAGGACGGGATAGGAGGTCAGGATAGGAGGTCGAGATAGGAGGACGGGATAGGAGGTCAGGATAGGAGGTCGAGATAGGAGGTCGAGATAGGAGGACGGGATTTTTGTTTAAAGTTTCCATGCAAATCAATGGGAAATGTATGTTCCCACATAAATTCCGTACGGCTGGAGATATTTCAATACCTGGTACACATATTACAGGTCGGGATATGAGGACGGGATGGGAGGTCGGGATATGAGGACGGGATAGGAGGACCGGGATAGGAGGTCAGGATAGGAGGTCGGGATAGGAGGTCGAGATAGGAGGTTGAGATAGGAGGACGAGATCGAGATAGGAGGACGGGATAGGAGGTCGAGATAGGAAGTTCGAGATAGGAGGACGGGATAGGAGGTCAGGATAGGAGGTCGAGATAGGAGGACGGGATAGGAGGTCAAGATATGAGGTTTTGATAGGAGGTCGAGATAGGAGCTTGAGATAGGAGGACGAGATCGAGATAGGAGGACGGGATAGGAGGACGGGATAGGAGGTCAGGATAGGAGGTCGAGATAGGAGGACGGGATAGGAGGTCAGGATAGGAGGTAGTGATAGAGGTCGAGATAGGAGCTTGAGATAGGAGGACGAGATCGAGATAGGAGGAAGGGATAGGAGGTCGAGATAGGAGGTCAAGATAGGAGGACGGGATAGGAGGTCAGGATAGGAGGTCGAGATAGGAGGACAGGATGTCTGGAACAACGGCTGAATGATTGGGCTGGGGGTCGCTTAAAGGGGTATTCCAGTTTTTTTTTTTTTTTTACTTCTAAATATTGTTCCCCTGATGCAAAGTTATGTTGTTAGTACATTTATTTGTTTTCCCTGTAAAGTGTGAATCCCCCACTTTTTTGTATTTCCATGGCCCCGCACACGTCATCAGGGGGCTGGCTTGTACAGGAACGCAAGAAGAAGCCAAGCCTCCTGTGATCAGCTTTTGTCTTGAGCCGAACAGGATCCTGGGATGGCTTGAGATGGCAGTCATCCATACTGCAGAGGAATGCTAAATCTGAAGAACTATGCAAACACATAAAAAATGTCCCCCTCCTCCCCCCGACATCTAAAACAAATAAATGTACTAACAACACAACTTCACATCAAGGGCACCATACTTGGAAAGTAAAACAAAAACAAAAAAAACTAGAATACTCCTTTAACATCTACCGTATTTTTCGCCGTATAAGACGCACTTTTTCTTCCACAAAACTGAGGGGGGGAGTTGGTGCGTGTTATACGGCAAAAACACCTTAAACGGCCGGGACCCGCTGCTAGTACAGGACATCACCGATCGCGGTGATGCCCTGTATTAACCCTTCAGACGCGGCGATCAAAGCTGACTGCCGCGTCTGAAGGGAAAGTGACACTAACCCGGCTGCCCCGGGAGGGACCTTACCTGCTTCCTCGGTTTCTGCTCTGTGCCGGGATCCCCTGCATGGCCGGCGCTCTCCTTCGTCGTCATCACGTCGTTGCGCACGCCGTCCCGTCATCCAATAGGAGTAGCGCGCGTTGCAGCGTGTGATGGCGGCAACGGACAGCGAGCATACCGGGCAGCAGAGATGTTCCGGAGCGATGGGGCCACCCCGGGGACGCGGCGACAGCGATGGAGGGCGACATCCAGGGCAGCGGTGACGAGAGGTGAAGGGTCCGGCGCGGCGGGGACACGTGAGTATTACCTCCTATACCAGTGGTCTTAAACCTGCGTACCTCCAGATGTTGCAAAACTACAACTCCCAGCATGCTGAGAGTTGTATTTTTGCAACATCTGGAGGTCCGCTGGTTGAAGATCACTGTCCTATACTTTACATTGTATTCTAGATTTTCCTCCTTTAAAATTGGGTGCGTCTTTTATGCCGGATTGTCCTATATGGCGAAAAATACAGGAAGGTAAACAGCTAATTTATGTCCCATATTCTTAACCAATGTAACTACAATGTCATCATAGCAATGATCCTATATACCTGTCCGATATACTTCCTCTTGTATAGTCGGGAATACCTTCGCACAGTGTGGCATTCTTTTCCGAGTTATTCATTTACCGATTTCAAGCAATTTGCAAAGACTTAAGAAACTTAAGAAGTTTTGTGACTACTCACCTGAATTTCCCCAGAAGATGTTTTATTCTTAAATCTTAACATTTCTTTCATCCCCATAGCGATGAGACTTTAAGGGGTCCTCGTCGGGTCCACTGGCTAAGTGATGAGGTCTCAGCGACGCTCCTTGGGCTTCCACTCTTGGACTGTGCATGTGCGATGTGAAGCTATGTGGAGCTTTTATACCTTCAATAGCTGCCAATGTTTTCTTTGTCTTTCGTAAGGTGCAGAACTGGTGACTGGCACCTCCCCTGGTCGTCACTTACTCCAGCCAGAACCTACACCGGTGCAAAACAATTTGTAGATAAAATGAGGAGGCTATAACCTAATAAAGACATTTATGACCTACTAAATGACAGTATAATATCTACTCCATAAACAGTCTATTGCTGTTAAGGAATGTTTTCAGGAGCACCCACTGATCTTCTGTAAAGCGATGCTAAACCTTCAAGCATCTGCTCTTAAAGGGGTACTCCGAAAGGGAAAAGTATTTTTTCAAATCAATGGATGCTAGAAAATTCTGCAGATTTGTAAATGACTAAAATTAAAAAATCTTAATCCTTCCAGTACTTAGCTGCTGTATGCTCCTGTGGAAGTTGTGTAGTTCTTTCCACTCTGACCACAGTTCTCTGCTGCCACCTTTGTCTGTGTCAGGAAGTGTACAGAGCAGGAAAGGTTTGCAGTGGGGATTTGCCCCATTCTCTGGACAGTTCCTGACAGTTTTCCCCTTTGTTCCTGTGTTTAGTTACTCATTAAAAATACTCCTGAACCTTCTTTTAACCTTTACCTTAAAGGTTTTGATTTACTCTCCCCCCCCCCCCCCTTTCCCTTCTCTCAACAATACAGATTTAGGTCATTCTTGATAAGCTTTATACTTAAAGGGGTACTCCGACGCTCAGCTGTCACGATCCCTCCCATAGGTTTGCATTGAGGAGCGGAGGCGTGACGTCACACACTGCCTGCCCCGTTGTCGCTGGTAATCAGACCCGGAGTGAACATGCATTTTAACTGGGGTGCTGCGTGCAAGATCACAGGGGTCCCCAGCGGCGGGACCCCCGCCATCAGGCATCTTATCCCCTATCATTTGGATCGGGGATAAGATGTCTAAGCGCCGGAGTACCCCTTTAAGTCCTTCCACCCTTTTTGTAACCCATCTTCGGAAAGGTTCTATTTATTATTGTAGGTTTATCATTTTGTAGGTGAGTTCTCCTGAACTGACCCAGTATTCCAGATGTGGGGATCTCAATCTCCTTCTTCCTCCTGCTTATACCTTTATCTATATAGACAACTACTGGTGCTTTTCCTACTACCTGACTGCACTGTTGGCTCATTCTGAGTCAGAAATCATTATCCCTAAATCCTTCTCTTCTTAAGTCTTCGCAAATGCAGATTTGCCAATATGATACTTTAAGGATTCCTTCTCCTCATGCGTATTTCTTTGGACACATTGAACTGCAGTTTCCATTGCATTGACCATCCCATTTTCCATATTACAGACACCCCCAGGAACATCCACCCTATTGCAGCATAATGGCAAACCTTGACTACCAAACCTTCTCCTATGTTGCATACACACAAAAGAAAAAGAAAAAGACCCAGAACAGACCATTGTGGCTACCACTTACAACCAGTCTCTGCTGAAAACACACACCGTAACTACAACCTACTGAACTGCTTATGTGGAACCATATCAAAGGCTCTGCTGAAGTCCAGATAAGAAATATTTTTGGAACCACTTTCATCTAACAATTTTGTGACAAAGAGATAATTGAAATGAATAAACACTTTAGTACAATGAGATAAGCCTACACAGAAAGATCCCAAAATAAGTGTTTGCTTCAAAGCTGGCCTTACACGTATGATAAGTGTTAAGGCTAATTTATTAGCCTGTATTTGTGGGAGGGGCGGGGAGTCCCTATAAGTACCCGCGGCAGTCCCTGCACTTGACGCCGCGGGTTCGTCACGTGACAGGGGATCAGCTGACACGCGAATCAGCTGATGCACAGCAGTTCCGGGCTCAGCGTAATGGTAAGCGGCCGGGGCCGGCCGTGGTGGCGGCGTCCGCCGCAGCCCTCTCTCCGGAGGTAAGCCGGAGTATGTAGGGCACCCTCGGTCAGCCCCGGCCCTGGTTTTAGCACGGCGTTCCACGTGCTTCATGGCTCGTGGGTGCGCCCCGTTGGCAGCTGATAGCGCATGTAATCAGCATCGGGAGCCATCGTGGGTGCTCGCATTTAGGTATTTAGAAGGGGATGTCTTATGGCAAGACCTCGCTCCCCCCACGAGCCCTGCATATCTGGATCAAGTTAAAAGCAGAACGCCCCATTTCTTCAGGGAGAGGTGTGTGTGTCATGTCGGGGGTCATTGCATTTCCAGTCCCAAACCCCCCCTTCTCTTTCCTAAACCCAGGCTATATGTGTGGCAATATAAAACTGTATGTGGCCACCAGTATTGCACGTCTTAGTATATGAGGCTGTTCATTTCGCTCCTCCCTTCTTGCCACGGTTCATGCTAGTAAAAAAAAAAAAAAAAAGGTGGCAGTTGTTATCAGTATAGTCCAAATCATATGGATTCAGATGATTCCGCCTGTTTCCTTGTCATCAAGACTGTGTTACTGAGCCGGTTTCAAGCCACAACAGCATTTGTATTGTTGCTTTGTCCATCTACTTTGTTATTTAGTCCATCTACAGTGCATATAAGTTGGTCTGTGCATGTTTGTATAATTTGTTCATCCCAATAACTTATCCTACGCATACGATCATATAGTTGTTCCGTGCACATGCCCTCGTAGCTGCTGTACACACGATTGTAGCATTCATACTATACACACGTTTGCAGGATTTATGCTGTACACACGCTTGTAGGGTTTATACTGTTCACTCGCTTGTAGGATTTGTACTGTACTCACGCTTGTAGTGGTTATACTGTACACTCGCTTGTAGTGGTTATACTGTACACTCGCTTGTAGTGGTTATACTGTACACTCGCTTGTAGTGGTTATACTGTACACTCGCTTGTAGTGGTTATACTGTACACTCGCTTGTAGTGGTTATACTGTACGCACGTTTGTAGTGGTTATACTGTTCACTCGCTTGTAGTGGTTGTACTGTACACTCGCATGTAGAGGTTATACTGTACACTCGCTTGTAGTACTGTACACACACTTGTAGGATTCATGCTGTA
Organism: Hyla sarda; assembly: GCF_029499605.1. Taxonomy (NCBI): domain Eukaryota; kingdom Metazoa; phylum Chordata; class Amphibia; order Anura; family Hylidae; genus Hyla; species Hyla sarda. Next base: position 132,756,258 of record NC_079197.1, on the reverse strand, counting down.
CACACGCTTGTAGGATTCATGCTGTACACTCGCTTGTAGCGTTTATACGGCACACCTGCTTGTAGGATTTATACTGTACACATGCTTGTAGTGGTTATGCTGTACACACGCTTGTAGGATTCATGCTGTACACACGCTGGTAGGATTCATACTGTACATTCGCTTGTAGCGTTTATACGGCACACCTGCTTGTAGGATTTATACTGTACACATGCTTGTAGTGGTTATGCTGTACACACGCTGGTAGGATTCATGCTGTACATTCGCTTGTAGCGTTTATACGGCACACCTGCTTGTAGGATTTATACTGTACACACGCTTGTAGTGGTTATACTGTACACTCGTTTGTAGGATTCATGCTGTACACACGCTGGTAGGATTCTTGCTGGACACTTGCTTGTAGCATTTATACGGCACACCGGCTTGTAGGATTTATACAGTACACACGCTTGTAGTGGTTATGCTGTACACACGCTTGTAGTGGTTATGCTGTACACTCGCTTGTAGTGGTTATACTGTACGCACGTTTGTAGTGGTCATACTGTTCACTCGCTTGTAGTGGTTGTACTGTACACTCGCATGTAGAGGTTATACTGTACACTCGCTTGTAGTACTGTACACACACTTGTAGGATTCATGCTGTACACACGCTGGTAGGATTCATGCTGTACATTCGCTTGTAGCGTTTATACGGCACACCTGCTTGTTGGATTTATACTGTACACACGCTTGTAGTGGTTTTACAGTGTACTCGCTAGTAGGATTTATATTGTACACATGCTTGTAGTGGTTATACTGTACACTCGCTTGTCGGATTTTATTGTACACACGCTTGTAGGATTCATGTTGTACACATGATTGTAGTGTTTATACTGCACACTTGCTTGTAGCATTTATACTATACACGTTTGTAGGATTTATATTGTTCATACGCATGTAGCATTTATGCTGTACTCATGCTGGTATTTATGCTGTACACACACCTGTAGGATTTATATTATACATACGCTTGTAGGATCCATACTGTACACACACTTGTAGGATTTATGCTGTACACACACCTGTAGGATTTATGCTGTACACACACTGGTAGCATTTATGCTGTACACACGCTTGTTGGATATATATGCCGTACACACGCTTGTTGGATTTTGTTGGACTTGAATACTGTACACTCACTCGCAGCATTTATACAGTACACAAGCTTGGACAAGCTTGTAGGATTTATATTGTACACACGCTTGTAGGATTTTTATTGTACACACTATAGTTGGATTTATACTGTACACTCGCTTGTAGGTTTCATGCGGTACATACGCTTATAGCATTCATACAGTACACGCATTCATAGGTTTTATACTGTTTACACGCTTGTAGGATTCATACTACACATGCGCTTGTAGGATTTATGCTGTACACGCGCTCGTAGGAATTATACTGTGCACATGTTCATAGATTTATATGGTTCTCGCACTCGTAGGATTCATACTGTACATGCACTCGTAAGAATTGTGCTGCACACCCGCTCGTAGGATTATACCGTGCATGCTCGTAGGGTTGTTTTATATATGGGCTCACGGGAATCATGCTGTGCATGTGCTCGTGACGTGTGCTGTACATCCGTTTGTGGTGTTCGTGAGGTTCACACGCTCGCAGCGTTTGTGCCGCGCACACACTTGCACAGCGCATGGGGTGTGGCCCTGTGCGCAGGTATGTGGTCATAATAGTTACTTCATGCATTCATATTCTTTGTCATCAGTTGTGGTTGGCCGCACGAGCGTACGCTTTGGTGGTGCTTAGGCTCATATAGTTGGCCTGAGTATAGGTTCATCACGTTTAGTGGTACAGCCATGCATAGCTGTTATACGACAGTTTCGCACATAGTCGTTCTATACACATCTGTATATAGGCGGGAAGATACATGGCATAGTAGTTACACGTCTTCAGAACAACAATAACCCGACACACAGGTAGTGTATACCCATCATGTCTGCCACGCCTGCAGGGGGGGGGTACGTTGCATTATTGTTAATGACACGCCTTCAGCACAACAATAACACAACACATAGGTGATGTATACCCATTATCCCTGCCACATCTGCAGTGGGATACGTTGCATAGTTGTTGTTACTGACACGTCTTCAGAGCAACAATAACACGACACATAGGTGGTGTATACCCATTATACCTGCCACGTCTGCAGGGGGATGCATTGCATTGTTGTTACTGACACGTCTTCAGAGCAACAATAACATGACACATAGGTGGTGTATACTAATTATGCCTGCAACGTCTGCAGGGCGTTGCATTGCACAATTGTTGTTACTGACACGCCTTCAGAGCAACAATAACACGACACATAGGTGGTGTATACCCATTATACCTGCCACGTCTGCAGGGGGATGCATTGCATTGTTGTTACTGACACGTCTTCAGAGCAACAATAACATGACACATAGGTGGTGTATACTAATTATGCCTGCCTCGTCTGCAGGGCGTTGCATTGCACAATTGTTGTTACTGACACGCCTTCAGAGCAACGACGTTATGACACACAGGTGGTGTATACCCATTATACCTGCCATGTCTGCAGGGAGATACATGGCATAATTGTTGTTACTGACACGTCTTCAGAGCAACAACATTACGACATATAGGTGTTGTTTACTCATTATGCCTGCCTCGGCGGCAGGGATGTACGTTGCATAATTGTTGTTACTGACACATAGGCGGTGGCATACTCATTATTCCTGACTGTGTGGATAAGTTGCTCCATGTATTTGTTCATATAGTTTGCTCAGTGCATATGCTCGCTTGTGCAGTTCTTTCTAGCCACACGTTTATAGTCTGTTTGGTGTATGGGCTCAAAGCTTATACATACGCCCATATAGTTTTGACTGTGTATACGGTCGTGAGTTGTTTGAGCATGTGGTTGTGGTGTTAGTGAGGTGCATCTGGCCTTGATGATTATGCCGGGCTCATGTTTATATTGTTATGGTCTGCGTGTGGATCAAGAAGTCATGCAAAGCATATATTCTTGGGGCAGGATTGTGCTATTTGGCATAGATTCATAGGTTCACCAGGTACACGTTTCATGATATTTTGTTGTGCTATGTTACGGTATTTAGATTATACACCCGTGTCTATGATACTGCGTGGGTTTCATGGCTTTGGGCGAATCTGCACGGATAATTCCGTGGGTTACCATTTTATTAACATTTAGTCGTGCTTATGTAAATAAAGCTGGGGTTCGTTTATTACTTGCTAAGATGACAGGTCAAGCATGGTTGCGACCTGTTTCTGCTTTAGGTTGATGTCGATACTAATAGTCATGTACATTGGTTGAGGTTTTCAATTCGGCTAGATCAATCACATCTACAGATCAGTCCGGGACAACCTGACACGACTTCAGGTTGGCGACTATGTCGTCATACGTTGTGTTATTCAGTTGTTGGGTTATGCACAGGGACATAGCTTTATTTTCCAATGCGAATTGTCACGTCTATAGGTCAATCATGGTCACAACCTGTCTCGGTTTCAGGTTGACGTCGATACTAGCAGTCATATGCTGGTTGAGGCTTTAATTAAGCTAGACCAGTCACATCTGCAAGTCATTCTGGATACAATCTGACAAGACTTTGGGTTGGCGATAATGTTTTTGTATACATTGTGTTTTTTCAATAGTTGGGTTATGCTACAGGGATAGCTTTATGTTTCCATTGTTAATTGCCACGTCTATAGGTATATCATGGTTACGACCAGTTTTGGTTCAGGGTGACGGTCATACTGTTAGTTACAGGTTTGGTTGAGTCTTTCATTCATGTTTCGGCCTGTCTCGTCTACAGGGCGGTTCAGTTGCGACCTGACATGCCTTCAGGTCGGCGGCGACGTCATCATGTGCATATGTTTACTTAGCATTAGGGACATAGCTTGGTTCTGTGTGGTTGGTTTTGTTTGTCTTGACTTAGGTTGAAGACGATAGTAATCACATGTTGGTTGAGTCTCATCATCATGTTGCTGCAAAAGTGGTTTCATTGCCGTTAACGTCCACAGGCTGGGGTTGCAGTGGTAACCTGACAAAGGTTTAGGTTGGTGGTTACGCAGTCTTTGTGTATACACGCTGTTGGCACTCTGAGTTGTGTATACGGGCATAGGGTTGTACTCTGTTGGGATTTTTCACGTCTGCTGCTCAGAGCTTCCAACAGGTAGCCTGGAATACTTTCACGATATTTTACATTAGATACTTAGAGGATGTCTCATGTGCCATTTTATTCCTATTTGCATTTATCGGGTTTTGGCACTCTTTTTTGCATCCAGCATAATACTATCAAAGTATATCTGTCAGGTATCCAGCATAATATCACGTGGTCTTGCTCTGACAGGGCGTCATCGTTTGTATTCCATACCATCAAATCTGCCCTGGTGAGTGCGCAAGAGGGAGGGTCGCAAGCCCTCTAGCCATCAGCTCTGGCAGCTGGCTTAGTTAGTTGGTTGGTTAGCTGACGCTTGGGTAGTTCCCCATGGCGACATCAGGACAGCTCAACATTAGAGGCTGCGTTGTCCTTCAGTTGTCATGGTTTCCTAAGGTTTAGGGGAATTACATGCAGATGCATGGCTGTAGTTACAATAACTTTGCAAGGATGTAAATAGTTACGTATTGATGTTGTATAGAAGATAAATGTTATTGTCAGGTTATCATCATACGGTATTCTCCCGAGTCCCACGAGTGACGCTCAGCTCGAGTGTGGCTAGCTTCGCTTCCACATGTCAAGGATCCAACGGGATCAGTCACTGCTAAGTTGTTTGTCAAACATATACGTATTCTTGTTAAATTCTTTATAGTGATCCGTCCATTATATCCAGTCATTCCCTTAGCATTGTGGCTGCTGCACCGACGTCACATCATTTTGTGCCAGCATACGTGGTTAGGAATTGGGGTGCTGGGAATTCAGTACTACATGCGCTATAGTAAGTATTGCACGATGTATTTCAGTCATTGGTCACGGGGTTATTGCGCGTGTTAATAGCGCTTTGTTCTCATTATGAGTTTTGCCCTCTATTTTCAGGTGTACTCCTACGCGGCAGTATATGGCATAACTCAGACTGCTTAGATAGGTTACAGGACGTAGGAGTTTAGTAAGAGGTTAGTCAGGTAGGCTCGCTATATACGATTGAGCACCGACCACAAGTGTTAAGGCTAATTTATTAGCCTGTATTTGTGGGAGGGGCGGGGAGTCCCTATAAGTACCCGCGGCAGTCCCTGCACTTGACGCCGCGGGTTCGTCACGTCCCACCCAACCCTCCCTCAATATCATTTTCACTTCATGACTATCATTACACATCAGGGTATGCCCTCTATTTTCAGGTGTACTCCTACGCGGCAGTATATGGCATAACTCAGACTGCTTAGATAGGTTACAGGACGTAGGAGTTTAGTAAGAGGTTAGTCAGGTAGGCTCGCTATATACGATTGAGCACCGACCACAAGTATCGGTTAGAATGTGGCCGATACATTTAATGTTCCCTACTTACCCAACTATTTTGGCAGGTCAGTGGGTCATTGAAAAAAAAAACACTAAACAACGCAGTGGGCTTGTACATAGTGGTAAATTATCAGCTGCTATACACTTGTATTTTCAGTGGACAATCACTAAAGAAATCCAACCCAACATGATATTTGATGACATTTTTTGCCATTCCAAATGATCACTTGTGTATAGTTTCTAAATGATTGTTGGCAGCTTTTAATGGGTTATTTGGGGAATAAAATGTAAATCCTCTTCCCACAGGAGAGGGCATAAGTGTTTGGTGTTTGAAATCTTGGACCCCTCCAATCTGCATAATGGGGCCTATCTCTTACCTCTAAGCACTCCGGCCCCCACCTTTGGAGACTGGTCTCAGCAATGACAGACCACTCAGCCAATAACTCCTCAGCCAATGATTGGATGAGTGGTTCACCTCTACTAAGACTAGTTTGTCTCGGAAGGTGGGAGTTGGAGTGCTCAGAAGGAAGAGACAGGCCCTGTTCGGGAAATCATGGTGGTCCCAGCCATCGTGCCCCCTGCAGTCAGACTATTGTTCCCTATCCTGTGGATAGGGGATAAGTAATATTTGCAACATAACCCTTTTAAGGGGAAACAAGGCTTGTCAGATTTTCCTGCCTCAAAACTGATCATCTTTTTCTGCTCTGTAGGTACAGTAAAGAAGTGGACAAAACTAAAGAAGGAAGACCTTCCACCATGCCAGTTATCATCCAAAGTCTGCCGGTCCAGATTCCTGTACAAAATATATCCAAGATCACAGCATGCAAGGAAGCCCAGGGTAGTGTTAAAGCTGTGCTTTTTATTTGTTTCCCATAAACATGCGACTCGCATAGACTTGCATTGAGGGGGCGGGGAGTGATGCCACAAGGGGGCGGAGTCATGGCGTGATGATACTCCGGCCCCATGGTTGTGAGGCTTCAGACACGGAGCGATCATTGCTTCATTGCTTTGTGCAGCTGAGACAGGTTGGTGCTGCATGAGAGATTGCGGCGGTCCCCAGCGGCAGGACCCCCGCGATCAGACATCTTATCTCCTATCCTTTGTATAGGCGATAAGATGTCTTAGGGCCGGAGTACCCCTTTAAAGAATCCACCATTCGTAATGTTATAACATATACCGTATATACTCGAGTATAAGCCGAGTTTTTCAGCATGATTTTTCGTGCTGAAAACACCACCCTCGGCTTATACTCGAGTGAACTCTCCGCCCTCAGTGGTCTTCAACCTGCGGACCTCCAGATGTTTGAAAATTACAACTCCCAGCAGCGGGACATTATGGTGAGCTGGTCCGGGCCATCTGTGCTGCAGGACCGTCCGGTGGGGAGGGATAGTCATTCCGGGCTGTCCATCTTCACCGGGGGGGCGTCTTCTCCGCGCTTCTGGCCCGGCCCCGAAATAGTGACGTTGACGACGATGCACAGGGACGTTCATGAGCAACGTCCCTGTGCATCGTCGTCAAGGCAACATCTCTATTCTGGGCCCAAAGCGCGGAGAAGAGGGCCCCCCCGGTGAAGATGGACAGCCCGGAATGACTATCCCTCCCCACCAGACGGTCCAGCAGCACAGATGTCCCGGACCAGCTCACCCTAATGTCCCGCTGAGGGGAGGTGAGTACAAAACTAAAGGGGGGGGGGGGTCTGGATGATGACGAAGGCCGCAGTGGTCTTCAACCTGCGGACCTCCAGATGTTTCAAAACTGCAACTCCCAGCATGCCCGGACAGCCGGACATGCTGGGAGTTGTAGTTTTGGAACATCTGGAGGACCGCAGGTTGAAGACCACTGTTAAATCAGACATTGATAAGTGGTGATGATGAAGGGGGGTGGGTGGGCTAATGACAGGTGGTGATGATGAAGGGGGGGTGGGATGACGACAAGAGGATGATGACAGGCGGTGATGATGAAGGGGAAAGGGCTAATGACAGGTGGTGATGATGAAGGGGGGGGTGTGGGATGATGACAGGTGGTGATGATGAAGGGGGTGTGGGATAATGACAGGGGGATGATGAAAGGCGGTGATGATGAAGGGGGTGTGGGATGATGACAGGTGGTGATGATGAAGGGGGGTGGGTGGGCTGATGACAGGTGGTGATGATGAAGGGGGGGTGGGATGACGACAAGGGGATGATGACAGGCGGTGATGATGAAGGGGGGGTGTGGGATGATGACAAGCGGTGATGATGAAGGGGGGTGGGTGGGCTGATGACAGGTGGTGATGATGAAGGGGGTGTGGGATGATGACAGGGGGATGATGACAGGCGGTGATGATGAAGGGGTGTGTGGGATGATGACAGGTGGTGAAGATGAAGGGGGGTGGGTGGGCTGATGACAAGTGGTGATGATGAAGGGGGGGTGGGATGACGACAAGGGGATGATGACAGACGGTGATGATGAAGGGGGGGTGGGATGAGGACAGGGGGATGATGACAGGGGGATGATGACAGGCGGTGATGATGAAGGGGGGGATGGTGAAGGGGGGATGATGACAGGCGGTGATGATGAAGAGGGGATGGTGAAGGGGGATGATGACAGGCAGTGATGATGATGGGGGTCTGGATGATGACAGGGTGATGATGATGAGGGTGTTAATGACGGTGGTCTGCATGATGACAGGGAGGGATGATATATTTCCCACCCTAGGCTTATAGTCGAGTAAATAACTTTTCCTGGGTTTTTGGGGTGAAATTAGGGGCCTCGGCTTATATTCGGGTCGGCTTATACTCGAGTATATATGATCACCCCCATAGTCATACTTTTGTGGAATCTCCCGGCAATGTGCTATAACATTTTTGGACAGAATAACACTCTCCATTTCAGAATATCACTTTGCTCATAGACAAGGAACAAATATCTCCTGTTCTGAGGCGATAGTTGGGAGTAAACAGCTGCATAAATGCTCAACACATTCCTTCTTTACATGGGAATATAGCTGCCATAAAAAAAATAATATTGGGGCCACATAAAAGATACAATCAGTCAACAAACAAGTGTATATGTATTTGTTGACTAGGGCCTTTTACACTGGGCAATATCACTCAGTCAATGATTGGCCCATGATGTGAATGAACCGCACAACTGAGACTTGTGAGGAAACCTCTTCTGTGGTTGAGCAGTGTTTCTTGATTATCTAACGGGAATAAGTCCATGCCAAGGAGCATAACAATAATAAGGATGTAACATTAAAAATATTGCAATAGGTGTTTCCCAGTCTTGCTCATCATCAACTAATCCTCTTTAAGAGTTAATACATTTCCCATGAACTGGCCTTTGGTACCATCTGAAGACAAGCGTGCGGGTATGCTTCCTGTAATCTGTGCCAAGGTTTGTAGAATTATCTTTAGACTTTGATTCATCCAATAAAATAATAAAAAAACGTATCAATTTGCTTTTCTAATCAATTTTTTTTTAACCTATTCTACACATCCTGGTATGTTGACCCTCCCTATGTTATCTTTTGCCAAGCGTCAACGCCCTCATATCTTGCACACTCACCATCACTAGCCTTACAGTGCCGTGTGATCTCCAGTCTGACCCACAGAAAATCACAGTGCTTAAACAGTTGTGGTGAACCAGGAGAGTTGTGGGGTCTGGGGTGTTGCGGTGATGTAAGTGCAGGGTCTGGTGGTATTAACCCTTAGATGTTGTGACGCCAGGGTGAGGTTTCCTTAGTGTTAATGGTCCTATAACTAACCGTCCCAGAAACGATAGGAGAAATAATGGAATGTCCACAGCAGACTTTATGAATACATTGAAGAACTTTACAGTGACCCCCCGACCTACGATGGCCCCGACATACGATCATTTCAGCATACGATCACCTCTCAGAGGCCATCGCATGTTGGAGGCAGCATCAACATACGATGCTTTTGTATGTCGGGGCCATCGTATAAACAGCTATCCGGCAGCGCAGACTGCTTCAGCTGCCACCGGATAGGCGTTTACGGTGCCCCGTGTGGTCCACTGACGATCACTTACCTGTCCTCGGGGCTCCGGCGCGTCCTCTTCGGGATCCTCTGAATCGTCGGCGCTCTCCATCGTCGTCATCATGTCGCTGCGCACGCCGTCCCGTCATCCAATAGGAGAGGCATGCGCAGCGACGTGCTGGCGGCGACGGAGCGCATGGATGCCGGGGAAGCAGAGGCCTTGCCGGAGCGTCGGGGACACCTCGGGGACGCAGCGACAGTGATGGAAGGCGACATTCAGGGAAGCAGTGACAAGCGGTGACGGTCCGGAGCGGCGGGGACAGGTGAGTACAACTTCCTCTACCAGTGGTCTTCAACCTGCGGACCTCCAGATGTTGCAAAACTACAACACCCAGCATGCCCGGACAGCAAACGGCTGTCCGGGCATGCTGGGTGTTGTAGTTTTGCAACATCTGGAGGTCCGCAGGTTGTAGACCACTGTCCTATACTTTACATTGCACGGATCCCTCAACATACGATGGTTTCAACAAACGATGGTCCATTTGGAACGGATTACCATCGTATGTTGAGGGACCACTGTACTTGAAGATTTTATGCAACAGTCTTCAGACATAACAGTCTCTTACGAGGTAACCGGGATGCAGGTTCCTCACAGGTTTTGCTGGGACTCTGAAGCAATGACCTTTGATGCAGGCCACTGTGCTACTAATTATAATATTTTAGCTGGTAGTAGTCACACAGGATTTGATAGATTGAGCTTTGTAACTTACGGTTTAGTGGCTGCAGGTTCTTAGGCTGTGGCCTAGATAAATTGAGATTTCTGCTGAGATGGTTGTACTTGCTTGATAATCCGGAACTAAGAGCAGGAACTAAGAGAGTGAATTTTGTGGCTACAGCCCTTTCTATAATAAGGGGCTGGACAAAGCTCATGGGTCAGCAAACCAGTAAGTTCTGAACCCAGTGAACTCTGGGTACATCACATGACCCTGGAAGGTCCTTAAGCAATTATACATTACTACTGTACATCACGTGACCCCAAAAGGTCCTATACATATATATCCTATATATTTATATTATTTATAACTTTAAACAGGGACAGGACCAGGTCCTGTACCGGGACACCACACTGTCAGAGGAAATGTTCAGTCCTCGGTCAGCTGACTTCCTGTAAACTACAGGATAACATCATCAGATGGCTCTTGCTAGTTCTCAGGCCCTACCCCTCCCCTTCCATCTGTATGATGGATCTCTATGGGATCAGAATGTATAGTAGTTATACATCTCCCCTGAGGCCGGCTTCACGTATTGCATTTTATGCTGCATTTTTTTCCCTGCTTTTGCTGTAATTGAACTGTAATTGTACAAATCACAGTAAAAATGTCAAGTCACTCATTGCAATTAGAGATGAGCGAACTTACAGTAAATTCAATTTGTCACAAACTTCTCGGCTCGGCAGTTGATGACTTTTCCTGCGTAAATTAGTTCAGCTTTCCGGTGCTCCGGTGGGCTGGAAAAGGTGGATACAGTCCTAGGAAAGAGTCTCCTAGGACTGTATCCACCTTTTCTAGCCCACCGGAGCACCGGTAAGCTGAACTAATTTATGCAGGAAAAGTCATCAACTGCCGAGCGGAGAAGTTCGTGACGAATCGAATTTACTGTAAGTTCGCTCATCTCTAATTGCAATCATAATAAAAAAAAAAAAAAGCACTTTGAATAAGAAAATGCCTCAGAACTGCACATAATATGACCTAACCCCAACCCACTAATGAGCCTAATGAGTTTACCTGGGTTACTTCCAGCATCAGTAACCTAATAAGATGACCAGGTGCAATAATAAAGTCCCACACCCTCTCTCTGCAAAGTCAGAGAGAGTGGAAAACATTTATTTATTTATTTTAAATCAACTGGTGCCAACAATGTAAACAGATTTGTAAATTACTTCTGTTTAAAAATCTTAATCCTTCCAGTACTTATCAGCTGCTGAATGCTCCACAGGAAGTTGAGTTGTTCTTTTCTTTCTGACCACAGTGCTCTCTGCTGACACCTCTGACTGGGTCAGGAATTGTCCAGAGTAGTAGCAAATCCCCATAGCAAACCTATCCTGCTCTGGACAGTTCCTGACATGGACAGACGTGTCAGACTGAAAAGACCTATATAACTTCCTCTGTGTTATACAGCAGCTGATAAATACTGGAAGGATTAAGATTTTTAAATAGAAGTAATTTACAAATCTGTTCAGCTTTCTGCCACCAGTTGTTTAAAAAAATGTATTTCCACCAGAGTTCCCCTTTTAACCAAACTAATTTCCTTCTGAATCAGGGTCTTATTTCCTACATAAGATGAGTTTTCTCTCATCATAGCGGCAATACAGGGTTTCTTTGAGACGGCCAATAATTCCTTTCCAATGACCAGACATTTCTTAGGCTTAGGCTTAGCTAAAGATGCAACAGAAACCTTGTCTCTCTATAATCACAAGGAAGAGAAGGATCGGTACAATGCTAATGAAGACGGGCCAGGGCAAAAACAACAACCCATAGGCCTTCAGTATGGATCCTGGCCTAGATGAACGTTCCCTTTCTTGGCTAGAGTACTCAGGATACCAGACACAGCCAGTGGTGGAATCCCAACCAGAAGTGACATCAGACACCACAGGAAGTAGCAGAGCAGGGCCTGACGAAGTGCTTTGATAGCACGATACGGACCGTGGCCCGCCGCTGTCTGCTGCTCCCCCACTGTAACATCTGCCTCCGTGGTCTACATATGCACTGGCACTTTATGGAATAAAGAATATACCTTGTTGAAACCTCTCTGGTCTCGGGTGAGTTGCTCCCGTTTCTTCTTTCTTCTAATTTGCACTTAATTTACAAATCTGTTTAACTTTCTGGCACCAGTTGATTAAAAAAAAAAAGTTTTCCACTGAACTACCCCTTTTACCCCTTAACACCGCTTGTTTTTACCTTAATGACTGGGCACAATTTTTCAAATCTGTCCTCTAAGATGCTTTTATTTAGCGATGCGATTCTGAGATAGTTTTTTCATCACATATTGTACTTTATATAAGTGGTAAATCTTTGTTGATTCATGCAGCATTTTTTGTGAAAAACTCAAAAATATTGTTAAAAAGTTGAAAATGTCCAGCTTTTTTAAATGATTTTTTTTAAATAATGGAATTCACTGTATGTTAAACATGATGTTATTTATATTCTGTGGGTCAGTACAATTATAGCGATATCCAATTTATATAGCTTTTTTATGTTTTTTTCCCTTTTCTCAACAAAATCCTTTTTTCCCCTTTTTTATTTTGTCATGTTCTGACAGCCATAACTTTTTCTTTTTTAATCTTTCATCCAATTCCATTGTATGAGGAATATTTTTTATTGGTACCATTTATGCAATTCATGCTACCTTTTAATCTTTTTTATTCCACATTTTGGCCAAAAATTTGCAAATTTTTTTGTGCTTTTCTTGTTGTTTTTTTTTTGTTTGTTTTGTTGTTATGGCCCTCACCATTCGGGATAAGATACAATTATCAATTTATTGTTATTACGGATGTGGCAATACCTATTATATATAGTTTATTTTTTTGGGGGGGGGGGGGGGGGATGATATTCTATGGTTTTATTGGGAAAGTGGTATTTATTATAATTTTTTTTACTCTTTATTAATTTATTTAAAACCATTTGATTTTTTTACCTTTTTACCTGTTATACTATGCTGCTGTACATTAGTAATGCAGCACACTATAACTGTCAGTGTACACTGACTAACAGCCTGGGCGATCCAGCCTATGGCTGGTCATCACAGGCTGCCGTACTATGCAGACAGGACCCCATCAGCTGTCCTCATGTTGCCATGGCAACCAACGGGATTCCACAATGCGATAGTGGGAATGCCGTTGGTTATGGCTGTCAAAACTTGACAACACAAAAAAGGGGAAAAAGGATTTTGTTGAGAAAAGGGAAAAAGAACATTAAAAAGCGATATAAATTGGGTTTCGCCATAATTGTACCGACCCACAGAATATAAATAATGTTTATCATACAGTGAATTCCATTAAAAAAATAATTAAAGTTTTTTTTTTTTTAATTTCACAATATTGCCATCTCCATAGATTCTGTGATCAGGACTGATCACAGCATGTATGGGGTTAATGCAGCCGAGACCGGCGTGATCCCGGTCTCAGCAGCGCATCGCGCTGAGCAGGAGATTGCTAGGACGTATGCATACGTCCAGTTGTGCTAACTAGCTAGCAACTTGGATGTATGCATACGTCCTGGGGCGGGAAGGGGTTAAAGGGGTACTCCCGTGGAAAACTTTTTATTTTTTAAACAAACTGGTGCCAGAAAGTTTGACAGATTTGTAAATTACTTCTATTAAAAAATCTAAATCCTTTCAGTACTTTTTAGCAGCTGTTTGCTACAGAGGAAAATGTTAATTTTTTAAATTAATTTTTTGTCTTGTCCACAGTGCTCTCTGCTGACACCTGATGCCCGTATCAGGAACTGTCCAGAGCAAGAGAAAATCCCCATAGCAAACCCCTGCTGCTCTGGACAGTTCCTGACATGGACAGATGTGTCAGCAGAGAGCACTATGGACAACACAAAAAAATTCAAAAAGTAAAGAATTTCCTCTGTAGCATACAGCCGCTAAAAAGTACTAGAGGATTAAGATTTTTTAATAGAAGTAATTCACAAATCTGTTTAACTTTCTGGCACCAGTTCATTTAAAAAAAAAAAGTTTTCCACCGCAGTACCCCCTTTAATCCCTTAATGATGCAGGGTATTTTCCGTTTTTGCATTTTCATTTTTTCCTCATCTAAAAATCATAACGCTTTCAATTTTTCACATAAAATTCCATATGATGGCTTATTTTTTTGCGCCACCAATTCGACTTTGCAGTGATATTAGTCATTTTACCCAAAAATCCACAGCGAAATGGAAAAAAAATCATTGTGCAACAAAATTGAAGAAAAAATTCAATTTTGTAACTTTTGGGGGCTTCCGTTTCTACGCAATACATTTTTCGGTAAAAATGACCCCTTATCATTATTCTGTAGGTCCATACGGTTAAAATTACACCCTACTTATATAGGTTGGATTTTGTCGCACTTCTGGAAAAAATCATAACTACATGCAGGAAAATGTAAACGTTTAAAAACGTGTACGGGGCGATATGAGGGCTCATTATTTGCGCCGTGATCTGAAGTTTTTATTGGTACCATTGTTGTTTTGATAGGACTTTTTGATTGCTTTTTATTCACTTTTTAATAGTATAAAAAGTGACCAAAAATTCGCTATTTTGGACTTTGGATTTTTTTTTACGTGTACGCCATTGACCATGTGGTTTAATTAATGATATATTTTTATAGTTTGGACATTTACACACGCGTTACAGTTCTGTGAGATGCTGGAATAAATGTCTGTCTGTTGCGGTTAAAGGGGTACTCCACCCCTAGACATCGTATCCCCTATCCAAAGGATCCCCCCGTGATTTCTCAGGGGCTGGAGGATCGTGATGTCACGCCTCCCCCCTTTAATGCCAGTCTATGGGAGGGGGCGTGGCGGCCATTACGTCACGATCCTCCGGCCCCTGCTCGCTCCATGCATCAGATGACAGGGGTGCTGCAGGAGAGATCCCGGGGTTTCCCAGTGGCGGGACTCCCGTGATCAGGCATCTTATCCCCTATCCTTTGGATACGGGATAAGATGTCTAGGGGCGGAGTATCCCTTTAAGTTTCTACATAACACAAAGTCACTAGGAAGTAACTTGAAGTAATTGTGAAGTTATTTGTGTCATTCTCTCGGTCATAGCACGCAGGTAAGAAGAAGGAGCAGGGATCCTGCTGGCAGAAAGGACTAAGCTGCACTGACCCTGTAAACAGTAAACTTATAGTTTTATAAATCTTATTGGACAACAGTGAAGGAATTGTAATTTACATGTTGCAATATATAAGCATTTAAACCTTCTCTCATCACTAGAATAAAGGAGCCTTAGAACTAATTTGACATCCATGATGGCACCAATGGTTGTACCAAAGAACACAGAGATTTGTAAGCTTAGAAGAAGATTTATCAACCTGTCGGATTTGCCCATAACAACCAATTACTTTTATTTTACTGGAGCTCCTTAGATTATAAAGCTGAACTGCGATTGGTTGTTGTGGACAAAAACAGAGCAATAAAAGTACAGAACACCAGACAAAGGCATAGTCAGGTCACAGGCAAGGGTCAGGTACAGCAGATTAGGTGAGAAAAAGGTATGGATATAAAAGGTAGTGGAGGGCAAAGACCACTTACACAGGCAGGTGAGTCACAGACTAAGTGAGGTTACATAGCCCATCTGAGAAGGACGTGGATGCTGAGGCCAAATGTAATTGGTTTGTTGTACAAGCCTCCTGATTGGCCTGAGCATTGTCACAGCAATGAAGGATACATTAGCCAAATACAGGAGGAGTTAACCAAATTCACCCAAGACACTTGGCCATTTATTTTTGGAAGAGCTTCCCACCTCATTAAATGTTGTAATACCGTATTTACTCGAGTATAAGCCGAGTTTTTCACCACGATTTTGCGTGCTTAAAACGTCCCCCTCGGTTTATACTCGAGTGAACTCTCCGCCTGTCAATCCCTTCTCAGTGGTGTTCCGGGCATGCTGGGAGTTGTAGTTTTGAAACCTCTGGAGGTCCGCAGGTTGAAGACCACTGCCGCCTTCGTCATCATCCAGCCCCCCCCCCACTTTTGTTTTGTACTCACTTCCCCTCAGCGGGAAGGAAGGGTGAGCTGGTTGGGGCCATCTATGCTGCAGGGACCGTCCGGTGGGGATGGTTAGTCGTTCCGGGCTGTACCTTTTCACCGGGAGGCCCTCTTCTACGCTCCGGGCCGGCCCCGGACTAGTGACGTTGCCTTGACGACGATGCACAGGGACGTTGCGCATGAACGTCCCTGTGTGTCGTTGTCAAGGCAACGTCACTAGTCCGAGGCCGGGCCCGAAGCGAGGAGAAGTGGCCCCCCCAGTGAAAATGGACAGTCCGCAACGACTAACCCTCCCCACCGGACGGTCCATACAGCACAGATGGCCCGGATCAGCTCACCCTTCCTTCCCGCCAAGGGGAGGTGAATAGAAAACTAAAGGGGGGTCTGGATGATGACGAATGCCGCAGTGGTCTTCAATCTGTGGACCTCCAGCTGATAGCTGTCCGGGCATGCTGGGAGTTGTAGTTTTGCAACATCTGGAGGTCCATAGGTTGAAGACCACTGATGAAGGAATTGGCAGGCGGTAATGATGACGGGGGTCTGGATGATTACATGGGGGGATGATGACATGGGGGGTGGGTGATGTATTTCCCACCCTAGGCTTATAGTTGAGTCAATAACTTTTCCTGGGTTTTTGGGGTGAAATTAGGGGCCTCGGCTTATATTCGGGTCGGCTTATACTCGAGTATATACGGTATATCTAATTAACAATGTCAACAATAAATCATTTTAAAATCCTTCGCTTTGAAGATTTGAATTTATATAAAATGTATAAAATTGTGATTTCTTTTTACACTTCAAAGTAGTACGTATTGTAGTTGTTCGTATTGTACCTAAGTTGTTATCTCATAGTTCATATACAGTGATTCAGTTTTTAAAACATTTTTGCTGATAGGAATCAAAACTATTTCCACTAAATTATTCATATTGCAAGTTTTATGTAGCAAAAGGCAGATATTATGCAACTCACAGACATGAGGTATTTATTCTATAGAGGCACTTCTCCAATACAGAAATGTAAACATGTCATATACACTTAATGACTATGCTACAGTATATACAAAATAATATCTTACAATACAATTATTCTTCAAGCACTGTGTCCCTGAGACTGCAAATGCCATGAGCACCTCACAGCCATTGGTCAGCTGAGACACATGGAACCATAAATCATGGCTAGAATAGCTTCAGATCCGGAAACGAAACACTACCACTTTACAAATCGTCCCAGAAAGACATTCTAAATTCAGTATTACAAAATTATCAATAATTCTGTAACATTTTTTAGAACTGTGTAGCTTAGGAACTGAATATAAGTAGTGCCAGGTAAATGATACCTTCTATGGCATGTGTATTGTTAACTCTTTAATTGTTTTCCTATACTGGGTTATTCTGTACCTAGCCATTACAACTGTTCTATTAGGAATACTGGGGAGTATGTTATTATATCGATATCACCTCAAATTGTAATGGAGCTAGTGGAAAGGATTGGCGTGTAACTCCGGTATACTTTAGAGACTAAACCCAAGGTAATATAAACCTACACAGGGCTGCTACTTCATTCGACGCTGTAGTTTGGCATACAAAGGATGGAGGAACAGACAGAAGACGTTCAATGCTCTTTCCAATACTTTTAGTCTTTAGTCTACTTTTACTATGTAGCATCAAAGTAATTATACAGAGCTTCTCTGGCTACATATCCAGGCTGAGAACCTCTGACTACACATTTATGTTGGGAACCTCTCTCTGACTACACATTTAAAGGGGTATTCTGCCCCTAGACATCTTATCCCCAATCCAAAGGATATGGGATGAGATGTCAGATCATCTGGGTCCCGCCGCTGGGGACCCCCGCAATATAGCAAACTGCACCCACCTGTAATTGCTTCTGGAAGCGCTGGAGGCTCTCAGGCTAATTCCTCCCGACAACGGGGACGGAAGATCGTGATGTCACGACTCCGCCCCCGTGTGCCGTCACGCCCCGCTCCCTCAATGCGAGTCTATGGGAGGGGGTGTGACTGCTGTCATGCCCCCTCCCATAGACTTGCATTGAGGGGGCGGGGGCGTGATGTCACATGGGGGCGGGAGGAATTAGCCTGAGAGCCTCCAGCGTTTGCGGAAGCAGTTATAGGTGGGTGCAGCTATATTGCGGGGGTCCCCAGCGGCAGGACCCAGATGATGTGAAATCTTATCCCATATCCTTTGGATAGGGGATAAGATGTCTAAGGGCAGAGTACCCCTTTAAATTGGGAACCTCTCTCTGACTACATATTTATGTTGGGAACCTCTCTCTGACTACATATTAATGTTGGTATCCTCACTCTGACTACATATTTATGTTGGGAACCTCTCTCTGACTACATATTTATGTTGGGAACCTCTCTCTGACTACATATTTATGTCGGGAACCTCTCTCTGACTACATATTTATGTTGGGAACCTCTCTCTGACTACATATTTATGTTGGGAACCTCTCTGTGACTACATATTTATGTTGGGAACCTCACTCTGACTACATATTTATGTTGGGAACCACTCTGTGACTACATATTTATGTTGGGAACCTCTCTCTGACTACATATTTATGTTGGGAACCTCTCTCTGACTACATATTTATGTCGGGAACCTCTCTCTGACTACATATTTATGTTGGGAACCTCTCTCTGACTACATAGTTATGTTGGGAACCTCTCTCTGACTACATATTTATGTTGGGAACCTCTCTCTGACTACATATTTATGTCGGGAACCTCTCTCTGACTACATATTTATGTTGGGAACCTCTCTCTGACTACATATTTATGTTGGGAACCTCTCTCTGACTACATATTTATGTTTGGAACCTCTCTCTGACTACATATTTATGTCGGGAACCTCTCTCTGACTACATATTTATGTCGGGAACCTCTCTCTGACTACATATTTATGTCGGGAACCTCTCTCTGACTACATATTTATGTTGGGAACCTCTCTCTGACTACATATTTATGTTAGGAACCTCTGACTATATATTAATGTTGGGAACCTCTCTCTGACTACATATTTATGTCGGGAACCTCTCTCTGACTACATATTTATGTTTGGAACCTCTCTCTGACTACATATTTATGTCGGGAACCTCTCTCTGACTACATATTTATGTCGGGAACCTCTCTCTGACTACATATTTATGTTGGGAACCTCTCTCTGACTACATATTTATGTCGGGAACCTCTCTCTGACTACATATTTATGTTGGGAACCTCTCTCTGACTACATATTTATGTTGGGAACCTCTCTCTGACTACATATTTATGTCGGGAACCTCTCTCTGACTACATATTTATGTTTGGAACCTCTCTCTGACTACATATTTATGTTGGGAACCTCTCTCTGACTACATATTTATGTTGGGAACCACTCTGTGACTACATATTTATGTTGGGAACCTCTCTCTGACTACATATTTATGTCGGGAACCTCTCTCTGACTACATATTTATGTTGGGAACCTCTCTCTGACTACATATTTATGTTGGGAATCTCTCTCTGACTACATATTTATGTTGGGAACCTCTCTCTGACTACATATTTATGTTGGGAACCTCTCTCTGACTACATATTTATGTTGGGAACCTCTCTCTGACTACATATTTATGTCGGGAACCTCTCTCTGACTACATATTTATGTTTGGAACCTCTCTCTGACTACATATTTATGTCGGGAACCTCTCTCTGACTACATATTTATGTCGGGAACCTCTCTCTGACTACATATTTATGTTGGGAACCTCTCTCTGACTACATATTTATGTTGGGAACCTCTCTCTGACTACATATTTATGTTGGGAACCACTCTGTGACTACATATTTATGTCGGGAACCTCTCTCTGACTACATAGTTATGTTGGGAACCTCTCTCTGACTACATAGTTATGTTGGGAACCTCTCTCTGACTACATATTTATGTTGGGAACCTCTCTCTGACTACATATTTATGTTGGGAACCTCTCTCTGACTACATATTTATGTTGGGAACCTCTCTCTGACTACAAATTAATGTCGGGAACCTCTCTCTGACTACATATTTATGTTAGGAACCTCTGACTATATATTAATGTTGGGAACCTCTCTCTGACTACATATTTATGTTGGGAACCTCTCTCTGACTACATATTTATGTTGGGAACCTCTTTCTGACTACATATTTATGTTAGGAACCTCTCTCTGACTACATATTTATGTTGGGAACCTCTCTCTGACTACATATTTATGTTGGGAACCTCTCTCTGACTACATATTTATGAAGGGAACCTCTCTCTGACTACAAATTAATGTCGGGAACCTCTCTCTGACTACATATTTATGTTAGGAACCTCTGACTATATATTAATGTTGGGAACCTCTCTCTGACTACATATTTATGTTGGGAACCTCTTTCTGACTACATATTTATGTTAGGAACCTCTCTCTGACTACATATTTATGTTGGGAACCTCTCTCTGACTACATATTTATGTTGGGAACCTCTCTCTGACTACATATTTATGTTGGGAACCTCTCTCTGACTACAAATTAATGTCGGGAACCTCTCTCTGACTACATATTTATGTTAGGAACCTCTGACTATATATTAATGTTGGGAACCTCTCTCTGACTACATATTTATGTTGGGAACCTCTGTCTGACTACATATTTATGTTGGGAACCTCTTTCTGACTACATATTTATGTTAGGAACCTCTCTCTGACTACATATTTATGTTGGGAACCTCTCTCTGACTACATATTTATGTCGGGAACCTCTCTCTGACTACATATTTATGTTGGGAACCTCTCTCTGACTACATATTTATGTCGGAAACCTCTCTCTGACTACATATTTATGTCGGGAACCTCTCTCTGACTACATATTTATGTCGGAAACCTCTCTCTGACTACATATTTATGTTGGGAACCTCTCTCTGACTACATATTTATGTCAGGAACCTCTCTCTGACTACATATTTATGTTGGGAACCTCTCTCTGACTACATATTTATGTTGGGAACCTCTCTCTGACTACATATTTATGTTGGGAACCTCTCTCTGACTACATATTTATGTTGGGAACCTCTCTCTGACTACATATTTATGTCGGGAACCTCTCTCTGACTACATATTTATGTTGGGAACCTCTCTCTGACTACATATTTATGTTGGGAACCTCTCTCTGACTACATATTTATGTTGGGAACCTCTCTCTGACTACATATTTATGTTGGGAACCTCTCTCTGACTACATATTTATGTTGGGAACCTCTCTCTGACTACAAATTTATGTCAGGAACCTCTCTCTTACTACACATGAAAATATCCTGCAAAATATTTACTTCATCTCCTGACACTTGAGAGGCCAGGTTCCTAAAAGTCATCGATGTATGAGAACCTAGAGTTTTATCAGTAACAACTTGTTTTTACCTTTCGTGCACTTAGCCACATCTCTCACTCTCAGGAAAGAAAGCTTTGCTGAGGCCCATTTGAAAAATCCACAGAAAAAGAATAAAAGTGTAAAGTTCCTTGACCCCAATCCAAAAGCTTTACATTTACTATAATTTACGCCAGTTCATTATTACTGAGGCTTGTAGCCTGATGCACCAGATTTATTAAGAGGCCAGCCCCACTTAATAAAATGTTAACATTTTTTGCTAGTGCAATTTCCATTTAAGGGACTTGTCATTACTTTCATGCTGCCTGAAGTACGAGTCATGAAGTCCCCAGAGGCTTCTTCCTTCCCCATCAGCCTTGATCAATCTCATCCAGTTTGGGTATAGTGAGAGATCTATCAATCAAGGTGCAAGGGGCAGATAGAAGCCACCTATGACTGCCCGGATGACTAGTGGTTCAGGCAGCATGAAAGTGATGGCAGGTTCCCTTTAAGATCAGTATGTACAATGGCAGTTTTTAACAAATTCCCTTCATGGCATAACAAGAATACTGTACTAAGTAAACATTACTATTCCAGTTTAAAATTTCTGTCCCAATGTCAAAACAGTAGAGTAGGTCTGCTCTTCCAAAAAACTGTGATGCTGAACAGTTCTTCATAGACAGAAATGCACCGTTGGCACCTGTTTAGTCCCAAAGATGGTTTTTGTCTGAGAAACTTTTCCTAGATGGTAGACTTCTTAAAGGCCCACAATTATATGGAATGTGAAGGGCACATCACAAAAAGCTTGAGATTTTTAAATAGTGAAAAAACAAACAAAATATCATAATTAAAAAAAAAGAAAATTCTAGAAAATGTTAGAGAAAATGTCTTGTATGTATGAAAGGTTTCTCTCTGATGACATGGTCAAAATTTATATATATATATATATATTTTAAAAACTCTAGTTGTCCTTTAGTCCACTGTTCAGACAATGCTTTAGTTTTGGAGTGTTTTTTTTCCTATGAAAATGCTTTGTTGTCGTAGCCTCCAAGGCCTCCTTCAATTGTGGGGATCTCTAGACCGTTGGAAACTTTGGGGAAATCGCCAGTATTTTTGTATCTTCCGATGCGATGCTGTTCCAAAGCAGGTCCCCATTCTGGTGTTGGAGAGCAAATAGTTCGAAATCGCTGTAGAGACAATGAAAAGGTGTATGATGATAGAGAGTAGAGCTTACACGTAATATCAGGTTGGTGCATGGTGGGCAGCTCTACCCAGATACTGGACCATCCTTAAAAATGGTGTCACTTGGCTAATAGGAGCGATGGAAGAATTTAATGGACTCTTAGTTACAGGTCCATTGTTTTCACAAGGAGAACACCTTCATGGGCTTCTGTGTCTATGTGAATATTGGACAACTTGACGGTCACTGCAGAGTGGAACAAGGGGAGAAGCAAGGGGAGCGCTCCATTCATGAATCCTATGGACACATGAGTCTTCTAATATTTCATTATTTCTATTAGCCAGGCAGCACAGCATGCATTTTTGGCTACTAAGAGTATGGGCCTGTAGCTGGAATATGAGATGCTTACATAGGGCAAAATATTAAGATAGCAGGTCCTATTTAAAAGGAGGTTAGTCTTACAGATTCTATATGAATCCCCCAGTAGTGTTGTTCACGAAAATTTGAATTTTAATCGTGAATATCGTATATTAGCGAATTTGCGTATATTGCGAATATAGCACTATATATTCGCAATTACGAATATTCGCTTTTTTTTTTTCTTTGGTCACAGTACAAATCACAGTGATGTCTAGTGGTACGCCCCCCCGCACCTGAGAGCTTTGGCTCTCGCTCCCCGCACCTCCAGCTATTTACTTGCGTCTGCTGTATGGACACTTGGAATAAAGCATCGTTTGGCAAATACTTCTCAGTGGGTGAGTGCAGCTTTTTACAAATCTTCTGCGTTTCATGTTTTACACATCACAGTGATCACTGCATCCCTCTCTGCTCTTCGCATATGCGCATATTTGCGAATATTGAGCCCTCCCCTCTTTAATGGTATAGGGAACTAATGGGCTAGTGCAGTAGTCTCCAACCTGCGGACCTCCAGATGTTGCAAAACTACAACTCCCAGCATGCCCGGACAGCCAACGGCTGTCCGGGCATCCTGGGAGTTGTAGTTTTGCAACATCTGGAGGTCTGCAGGTTGGAGACCACTGCACTAGCCCATTAGTTCCCTATACCATTAAAGGGGTACACCAGTGAATGCCTTTTTTTCTTTTAAATCAACTTTCTGGCACCAGTTGATTTAAAAGAAAAAAGGTTTTCACCGGAGTACCCCTTTAAAGAAGGGAGGACTCAATATTCGCAAATATGCACATATATTTTCACATATGCGCATATATTTTCACATATGCGGGAAAAAATGAATATAAAGAATATGCGAATTTCGCGAATATATGACGAATATTCATCCATATCTTCGCGAATATGGCCTATGCAGCTCATCACTATCCACCAGAAAAGAAAATGTGCGTGTGTTTTTTGGTATTTTATGAAACATGCACAACATTTTTAGATGTTTTTTGTGGGGTGTTCACCAAGTGGGTGGGGCTTGACACGAAGCGAGAGTGGTTTCATATGAAGGGGCATGGCTGACGTCAGCTCTGACCTGGGATTGTCCATGGATTTATCAAGAGGTGTGCATCGCTTTCTAAATCTGATGATATCCTACCCAGCAGGGGGTTTACTTAAAAGGGTACTCTGCTGGAAAACATATTAGCCCCATTCAGATGTCTAACAAGATGTCTATTCGCAGGGGTCCCGCCGCTGGGGACCCTCGTGGTCTCAGTCATCCGGTGCTTGGAGCGAACTCCGCTCCGTGTCGGATGACTGGCGACTACATCCACCACGCCCCCTCCATTCATGTCTATGGGAGGAAGCATGAACTCATGACGCCACCGCTGCCAGTCCGGAGATTGTGGGGGTCCCTAGCGGCAGGACCCCCATGATCAGACATCTTATCCCCTATTCTTTGGATAGGGAATAAGATGTTTTCTGGCAGAGTACCCTTTTAAGAACTGCGCATAAATCTTAGTAAATTCCTGCAGTCTACACGTCCTTATACTGAGCTCAGCTAAATCACGCTGCTGTCAGTCTACATTATTTTGCCTCAATGATTAGTGATGAGCGGCATTGCCCATATTTGAATTTGCGATATTTTGCGAATATATAGACGAATATTCGTCTTGTATTCGCAAATTTAGCATATTTGTTAAATTCGCATATTCGCGTATTCGAGGAAGAAAACTTTGAGGGGGTGGGCAACTTTACTATTGGTTACTAGGGATGTTGTTCATAACCTCTGACAAGTGTATTTGCATCATTCTAATTGGCCAACAAGTGAAAAGAAGGAATATGCAAATATGCGGAAAAAAGGGAATATTCGTAATTTCGAATATATAGCAAATATATTCGCAATATTCACGAATTTTGTGATATTCGTGATAAAAATTCGAAATGCGAATATTCACGCTCAAAACACTATCAATGATATGCAAAAAAAAGAAGAAAAAAGAATTCATGCATTTGGATATGTTAGAAGACATTATTATTAGCCTCTTTGAACAGACTGTGATCAGATTTTTGCAAGGAGTTGATACCAGATCATTACTGTATTACTGTCTAGAATAGATGCAGCAGAGCTGACTTTGTCAATTACTCTTTTGTTTGTGTTCTTTAATAGTTCACTTTGTAATAATAAAGTTCTATGGAGAACCAGAGGCAAATCATCATCATGTCAAAATGAGAATCGCCAAATTACAAATTCAACTTGGCCACATGACTTGTACCAAGGAAAAACAAAGATGTCGCCTGTAGGTAGCAACTCTGTGAGTCTATTTCTGATCCATTACACCACAATTAATGATATTAGCCAAACCACAGTCATCCAGCTGTAGACAGGACCGTATGCTCTGGATTATTGCAGTGATCTCCACCTCACCAAGGTTGCCTATCCCTGGTGTACAACAATTGGATTTTTTTAAGGAGAACCAGTACCTAACAAGAGGTTTGTGGAAGGAACGGGTTTTCCTTGCAGAGATCCAGTTGGTGTATTTCTATGACTGTCCTATTTGACATATGTAGTTACTTACTTGCCAAAGTGTTCCTTCACCTTTACACATCTTTATTACAGCCAGTATGGGGATCCAGATAATGCAGAAAATGATCATGCACCAACCCAGGGCAACTCCCCAGGGGGGGTATTCAATGTCACCATGTGTTGGAGAAGAGAATGTGACCAAGGACCAGATCAGAATGGCCTGTAAATAAGGTAGAAGAGAACTGAGAGGCCAGATACAAATGTTATTCTCTATCTATCTATCTATCTATCTATCAATCAATCTATCTATATCATATATGTCTATCTATCTATCTATCTATCAATCTATCTATCTATATCATATCTGTCTATCTATATCATATCTGTCTATCTATCAATCAATCTATATCATATCTATCTATCAATCTATCAATCTATATCATATCTATCTATCTACCTTTCTGTATGTCTAGTTATTTCTTCTATCTATCTATCTATCTATCTATCTATCTATCTCATATCTATCTATCTATCTATCTATCTATCTCTATCTATCTATCTCTATCTATCTATCTATCTCATATCTATCTTTCTATTTATATATCTATCTCATATCTATCTATCTATCTATCTCATATCTATCTATCTATCTATCTATCTATCTCATATCTATCTATCTATCTATCTATCTCCTATCTATATATCTATCTGTCTGTCTGTCTGTCTGTCTGTCTGTCTATCTATTTATTTATCTATCTACCTTTCTGTATGTCTAGTTCTTTCTTATATCTATTGCATTCTCTATTCATATGTTTATGTATTTCCGGACTTACTGTTAACAGAAGAGGAGTGATACAGAACCAGCACATTCTCCACCAGAGCCAGAACATGAAGCTTTTCTTTCCAATCATCATTTCAATATCTTCAATGAAGCGGTTACCACCTTTACATGGAAGAAAACCAAAATAAACTCTCCTGAGTGTGTATTGTATTCCTAACATTACAGAGTACAGTGACCTTCCAACATAATACGAGTATTATCCGAAAATATATTGGCTGTGTCTTGTATCTCAACAACAGACTATACAAAAGTAATATTTCTTACTGCATCATCTACTAAAAAATACGGGATTCCTCTGATGTGTTTCCCATTCAACGAGTTGAGAATGCTCTAATACTCTGTGCTGCTGTGTGCTGACCTGACTGACTGCAGGTTGTCCTGTACCTGGTACTGTCAGACTGGATAAAACAGTTCTGCATATAAATCACCTGTACAAGTCAATATATTATCATGTTCTAATAACATATACAGTGGTCCCTCAAGTCACAATATTAATTGGTTCCAGGACGACCATTGTATGTTGGAACCATTGTATGTTGAGACCAGAACTCTATGGAAACCTGGTAAGTGGTTCTGAAGCCCCCAAAATGTCATCCAAAAAATAGGAAAAAGTGAGGATTAAAGAAAAATAAGTAGATAACTAATATAGATAAAGCAAATCCTTATATATAAAAGTAAGAAAGATCTGCTGGGAGCTGTAAATCACTGTCTATGTCAGTGTTTCCCATCCAGGGTGCCTCCAGCTGTTGCAAAACTACAACTCCCAGCATGCCTGGACAGCCAAAGGCTGTCCAGGCATGCTGGGAGTTGTAGTTTTGCAACAGTTGGAGGCACCCTGGTTGGGTAAGACTGGTCTATATAGAGGACAGGAGCTTCTTCAGGGTCCTGTACAGTACACGCAAAATGGAATCACCCTCACCTGTGTCCAAAGGAGCAGCTAACCGTGGCACAGGTAAAGAGTACAGAACATGTAATACCTCCCTGTACTGTAGGGGGCGCTACCAGACAGTCAGTGCATGCACTTCAGTAGTACAGGTGTAAATGTCCATTCTGATTGGTCAGTTCTTGCAGCCATTGACACTTTTCACAGATCTGGACTGTCCGTACATTGTATGTTGAGTCTGGTTTCAAGTTACAATGGTCCAGAAAAGACCATTGTATTTTGAAACTATTGTATGTTGAGGCCATTGTAAGTTGAGGGATCACTGTATGTATTTTATCACAGGGACATGAACAATCATTTCTCTACTTATTGTATTTACCATAAATCCAGGCGATTCCTATTAATTCTAGAATGGCAGCAATAAGGATTCCCCAGCCAGCAGTGAAATAATCGATCAGGTCCACCCAGAATATTCCTGCCTGAAAAAAAGAGCCCATGATATTAAATATCATTTTATGTATAATAGAATAGGGATGAGCGGCATAGGCCATATTCGAATTTGCGAAATTTCGCGAATATATGGATGAATATTCATAATATATTCGCGAAATTTGCATATTTGTTATATTTTTTGCGCATATGTGAAAGTGTATGCGCATATTCGTAAATATTGAGCCATCCCTTCTTTAACCCCTTAAGGACGAAGGGTTTTTCGGTTTTTGCACTTTCATTTTTTCCTCCTCACCTTTTAAAAATCATAACCCTTTCAATTATGCACCTAAAATTCCATATGATGGCTTATTTTTTGCGCCACCAATTCTACTTTGCAGTGACATTAGTCATTTTACCCAAAAATCTACAGCGAAATGGAAAAAAAAACAATTGTGCGACGAAATTGAAGAAAAAACGCCATTTTGTAATTTTGGGGGCTTCCGTTTCTACGCAATAAGTTTTTCGGTAAAACTGACACCTTATCTTTATTCTGTAGGTCCATACGATTAAAATGATACCCTACTTATATAGGTTTGATTTTGTCGCACTTCTGGAAAAAATCATAACTACATGCACGGAAATTTATGCGTTTAAAATGGTCATCTTCTGACCCCTATAACTTTTTTATTTTTCAGCGTACAGGCCGGTATGATGGCTCATTTTTTTGCGTCGTGATCTGAAGTTTTAAGCTGTACCATTATTGTATTGATCAGACTTTTTGATTGCTTTTTATTCATTTTTTCATGATATAAAAAGCGACCAAAAATACGCTATTTTGGACTTTGGAATTTTTTTGCGCGTACTCCATTGACCGTGCGGTTTAATTAATGATATATTTTTATAGTTCGGACATTTACGCACGCGGTGATACCACATATGTTTATATTTATTTTATTTACATGTTTTTTTTTATGGGAAAAGGGGGGTGATCTGAACTTTTATTAAAGAAAGGGTTAAATCACATTTATTAACTTTTTTTTACACTTTTTTTTTTTGCCGTGTTATAGCTCCCATAGGGACCTATAACACTGCACACACTGATTTCCAGCACTGTTCACTGCAAAGCCATAGCTTTACATTGATCGGTGTTATCGGCGGTCGATTGCTCAAGCCTGCATCTCAGGCTTGGAGCAATCAATCGCCGAAGTGACACGCCGGAGGAAGGTAAGAGGGCCTCTGCCCGCGTCCCAGCTGATTGGGACACCGGATTTTCACTGCGGTGGTCCCGATCAGCCCCACTGAGCAGCCGGGAAGGTTTTACTTTCTTTTTAGATGTGGCGTTCAACTTTGAACGCCGCGTCTAAAGGGTTAATAGCGCGCGGCACCTCGATCGCTGCCGCGCGCTATTAGCCCCGGGTCCCGGCTTCAGATACATGCCGGAACTGACCCGATATATATATCGCGGGAGCCGGCCAAGGATGTAAACATACGTCCTTGGTCGTTAAGGGGTTAATGGTATAGGGAACTAATGGGCTAGTGCAGTGGTCTCCAACCTGCGGACCTCCAGATGTTGCAAAACTACAACTCCCAGCATGCCCGGACAGCCAACGGCTGTCCGGGCATGCTGGGAGTTGTCGTTTTGCAACATCTGGAGGTCCGCAGGTTGGAGACCACTGCACAAGCCCATTAGTTCCCTATACCATTAAAGAAGGGAGGGCTCAATATTCGCGAATATGCGCATATGGGAAGAGCAGAGAGGGATTCAGTGATCACTGTGATGGGTACTGTGAACAAAAAAAAGCGAATATTCATAATTGCGAATATATAGTGCTTTATTCGCGAATTTGCGAATATGCGATATTTGCGATTAAAATTCTAATTGCGAATATTTGTGAGCAACAATATAATAGAATATGTATACCCATGTCTATTGATAGAAAATATAAAGAATATAACAATGACATCAAAATAACAATTTGAACATCTGAGAATTGATTTTTTTTGATGTTGCAACTAGGTGGCGCTCTACAGTGTGTTTTTTATGAACAGGTACTTCATGAATGATCCTCTTCTGCCTTATTTTAGGGATTTGGAATGTAACCCACACAGTGCTGCCTAAGGACATCCAGGAATGTCTGTATGTTTTTTCCTACTGATTACATAATGAATCACCTATATATTTCTGTAGTGGAAAATCTATCAAAGGAAATAGTTCTTTCCGGCGCTAAGACATCTTATCCCCTATCCAAAGGTTGTCACGCCCCCTCCATAGGTTTGCATTGAGGGGGCGGGGCGTGACATCACACTGGGGCGGAGCCGTGACATCACTATGCTCCATCCCCGTGATCGCCAGTAATCAGACCCGGAGCGAGCACGCTCCGGGGACTGATTATAACAGGGTTGGGCGTGGAAGATCACGGGGGGTCCCCAGCGGCGGGACCCCCGCGATCAGGCATCTTATCCCCTATCCTTTGGATAGGGAATAAGATGTCTTAGCGCCGGAGTACCCCTTTAACTGCTTCCAGAATGGGGCTTATAACCCCTTCCATACCAGGCACATCTTTTCGATTTTTTAGCGGACGGAGATTTGAAAGCTATAAAGCGTATTCTTATTCAGCTATTCAAATCGTTTTTGCAACAAAAAAAAATCTATGATTTCATTATGCTTTATTTTTACCACATTTTTATTTTAATGGAGAAAATGTAAAAAAAATAATATTTAAAGGGAAGTTAGTGTTATCTTTAGATCTGTATATTTTTTTATTAACTGCGCTAAAATATATATTTTTAATTGTGTCCTTTCTGATATGACATTTTATATAGGGGATGTATATAGGGGCAGGGCTATAAGCATAGTCTGGGCCATTTTTTTTTTTTTTTAATTATTATTTTCTTGTATTTTTTTTTCTTTCATTTTCTTAGTAAGGGTGCGTTCCCACAGGGCGTATACGCAGCGTATTTGACGCTGCGCAAAATTTATGGCCACAGCGGGAAATACGCTGCGTATCCCTTGCTCACTATACACACGCAGGGCTCTCCGGCGGCAGCCCTATGCGTGTAGTGAGTTTTGGAGGCGGAGCTGTGCGTCACAGTCACGCCGGCACACGGCCCCGCCTCCAAAACTCACTACACACATAGGGCTGCCGCCGGAGAGCCCTGCGTGTGTATAGTGAGCAAGGGATACGCAGCGTATTTCCTGCTGCTGCCGTAAAATTTGCGCAGCGTCAAATACGCTGCATATACGCCCTGTGGGAACGCACCCTAAGGGTACATTCCCATACAGCGTATTTGCTGCGTATTTGCTGCTGCGTATTTTATTTTCCCTGTTGAAGTCAATGGGTAGGAAAATACGCAGCACCAAATACGCAGCAAGTACGCAGCAAAATACGCCACGTGGGAATGCACCCTCAAACCCATTTTTATTTTTTTTCCCTTGTGGGTATAATATATCAGCCCCAGGTTTAGGGGAATACAGCCTCCTGACACGTACTGCAGGGCAAATCTGGGTGTGCTAAGACCCTGCAGCCCCAGTAGATTCCTGACACTGGTGATCACAGGATCACGGGGCTGGAAACCGAGAACATTATACAGCGCTTATCACTATTTCGGCCTTTTGTCTGGAGAGCCCTGCTGTCCATAACAGCTAACTCTCCTCTATTGTAATGGCGCAAAAATCTGGAAATAATTAGTGTTGGGCGCGAATATTCGCATTTCTCATTTTTATCGCGAATATCGCAAATTTGCGAATATTGCAAATATATTCACTATACATTCAAAATTACGAATATTCACTTTTTTCCGCATATGCGCATATTCGCATATTCCTTTTTTTTCACTTGTGGGTCAACTAAAATGATGCAAATACACTTGTCAGAGGTTATCAACAACATCCCTAGCAACCAATAGTAAAGCTGCCCACCCCCCTCACTGTTTTCTTCCTCAAATACGCAACTATGCAAATATAACAAATACGCAAAATTCGCGAATATAGGACGAATATTCAACTATATATTCGCAAAATATCGTGAATTCGAATATGGCCGATGCCACTCATCACTATGGATATCTCTTCAATAAAGATAGAAGTAAGAAGAATATTGCACTCACTCATCTTTTTTGATATTAAAGGGGTACTCCGGTGAAAAACTAATTTTTTTAAATCAACTGGTGCCAGAAAGTTAAACAGATTTGTAAATTACTTCTATTAAAAAATCTTAATCCTTCCAGTACTTATTAGCTGCTGAATAGTACAGCGGAAATTCTTTCCTTTTTGAAGCACAGAACTGTCTGCTGACATCATGAGCACAGTGCTCACTGCTGACATCTCTGTCCATTTTAGGAACTGTCCAGAGCAGCATAGGTTTGCTATGGGGATTTACTTTTACTCTGGACAGTTCCTAAAATGGACAGAGGTGTCAGCAGAGAGCACTGTGCTCGTGATGTTAGCAGACAGCTCTGTGTTTCAAACGGAAAATAATTTCCACTGTAGTATTCAGCAGCTAATAAGTACAGGAAGGATTAAGATTTTTTTTTAATAGAAGTAATTTACAAATCTGTTTAACTTTCTGGCACCAGTTGATTTAAAAAAAAAAAGGTTTTCACCGGAGTACCCCTTTAAAGAAGGGAGGGCTCAATATTCGCGAATTTGTACATATATTTTCACATATGCGCATATATTTTCGCATATGCGGAAAAAAATGAATATAACGAATATGCGAATTTCGCGAATATATGACGAATTTTCACCGGAGTACCCCTTTAACCTCTTAAGGACCCAGGACGTATGGGTACGTCCTGGGTCCTGGTCCTGCGATATAACGCGGGGTCACACGGTGACCACGCATCATATCGCGGTGGGCCCGGCGTCATAGTGAAGCCAGGACCCGCCTCTAATAGCGCGCGGCACTGATCGCTGTGCCGCGTGCTATTAACCCTTTAGCCGCGCGCTCAAAGCTGAGCCGCGCGGCTAAAAACAAAAGTAAAAGTGCCCGGCTAGCTCAGGGAGCTGTTCGGGATCGCCGCAGTATAATCGTGGCATCCCGAACAGCTGTAGCACAGGAGGAGGTCTTCTTACCTTCTCCTGTGCTGTCCGATCGCCGAATGAATGCTTCAAGCCTGAGATCCAGGCTTGAGCAATCAATCACCGAAAACACTGATTGATCCATTCCTATGGGGATGGATCAATCAGTGTAAAAGATCAGCACATGCAATGTTATAGCCCCCCCTATAGGAGCTATAATATTGCATAAGAAAAGTGTAAAAAAATCATTAACCCTTTCAATTATCCCTTCCCCTAATAAAAGTTTGAATCACCCGGCATTTCCAAGAATAAAAAAAAAATTATGTAAATAATAATAAAAATAAACATATGTGGTATCGGCGCGTGCGGAAATGTCCGAATTATAAAAATATACTGCTTTTTAAACCGCTCGTTCAATGGCGTACGCGCAAAAAAAGTCCAAAATAGCGCATTTTTGATCACTTTTTATACCACAAAAAAGTGAATAAAAAGTGATCAAAAAGTCTGATCAGATCAAAAATGGTACCGCTGAAAACTTCAGATGACGGCGCAAAAAATGAGTCATCATAGTGCCCTGAACACAGAAAAATAAAAAAGTTATAGGGGTCAGAAGATGACCATTTTAAACGTATAAATTTTCCTGCATTTATTCATGATTTTTTTTCTCAAGTGATACAAAATCAAACCTATATATTTAGGGTATCATTTTAACCATATGGACTTACAGAATAAATATAGGGTATCATTTTTGCTGAAAAATGTACTGCGTAAAAACGGAAGCCCCCAAAACTTACAAAATAGTGTTTTTTCAATTTTGTCGCACATTGATTTTTTTTACCGTTTCACCGTAGATTTTTGGGTGAAATGACTGATGTCACTACAAAGTAGAATTAGTGACGCAAAAAATAAGCCATCATATAGAATTTTAGGTGAAAATTTTTAAGAGTTATGATTTTTTAAAGTTAAGGAGGAAAAATTGAAAATGAAAAAAACGGAAAAAGCCCGGGTCCTTAAGGGGTTAAAATAGTTTACAATCATCTGTAATGTGTAGGGGGAAGTAATCAGAAAGTCAAGTTTCCCTCTAGTGCCACTTCAGGTTAAATGAGGTATTACACAATTCCCATAATAGCAATGTGCTGGCTCTGAGATGCTGAGTCCTCCACAGCAGGACATGCTCTTTGTAGCCACCAGTGGTTTACATAGAAAAGAGAGGAACCTATGGCAAAGATCAAAATGGACCCCCATTTATGGACAGAAGGGGGTTTCCCCTCCACAACCTTTACATCATCCCTTGCTTGGTAACAATGCCGAGTCCTACACAGTTGGTCATCACCCAGTAGCGTGAAGATGACCAAGTAAGTATGGATCCCATCTCTCAGGACATCCTCTGCATGGTCTGCCTCTATGGTGGCCACTTTGGGATCTGGTTAATACATGAGAGTCCAGAGTGTAAATGTATTCAGGACGTGCTAAATGTGTTTACCAAAATAGACAACCCCTTTTTAAGAAGAAGACAGACAGAATAATTCAAGATAAGCACCGTACCTGAGTCACGCACACAATTCCTAGCAAGAAAAATACAATACAGGCTCCGACGGTCATAACTCCCCTCATTTTCTTCATCACTTTTGGGTACGCATCATGTATGGTGGTGGTTATAGTTTCTGTCAATGAAAATACATTTTACTTGGCTTCCATTTAAAATGATTAAAGGGGTATTCCGGGCAAAAATATTTTATCCCCTATCCACAGGATAGGGGATAAGATGTCTGATCGCGCGGGGGGCCCGCTGCTGAGACCCCCCGCGATCTCCCTGCAGGACCCGCATTCTTTGCCGGTGCTGAATCTCCAGTTTCGGAAACCTCCAGGTTTCCGGGACTGGGGACGTGAGGCCACACCACGCCCCCTCCATTCATGTCTATGGGAGGGGGCGTCACGCCCCCTCCCATAGACATGAATGGAGGGGGCGTGGCATGATGTCACGTCCCCAGTCCCAGAGGTTTCTTAAACTAGAGACGCAGTCCCCGGATAGAATGTGGGTGCTGCAGGGAGATCGCGGGGGGGTCTCAGCAGTGGGCCCCCCACGCGATCAGACATCTTATCCCCTATCCTTTGGATAGAGGATAAAATATTTTTGCCCGGAATACCCCTTTAATTTTACATTAAGTTCCAATTTTT
Source organism: Hyla sarda (assembly GCF_029499605.1). Classification (NCBI taxonomy): domain Eukaryota; kingdom Metazoa; phylum Chordata; class Amphibia; order Anura; family Hylidae; genus Hyla; species Hyla sarda. The sequence continues at coordinate 132,721,202 of NC_079197.1, read as the reverse complement.
TGTCAAAGTCATATAAATGGTCCTCCAGTGTTCCTATCTTCTGCCTATTTCTAAAACAAGAGCTCAGTGCAGCACCTGGCCACTCACTGGCCGCAATGGTGTCCAGAAGCAATCGGTAAATTGGTGAGAATCCTCTGGTACTCTCACAGGCCTTTCCGACCCCCCTAGTACTGTATAAGTCAGTGTTCCCCATCCAGGTTGCCTATAACTGTTGTAAAACTACAACTTGCAACAAACCCGGACACATAATTTCCCCAATATACTTGATGCAAAAAAATGGGTCATTCGATAATGATCAATTTGAGTATGTCTCTAATAAATGATTATTTTATGTAATAATGATAGATCATTTCGATTAATTTAATTCCATTCATTGTTCTCCTTGGTTTTCTCCCTGAGACAATGGTGTCAGACTACCCAATCCCATTATAGCCCCACCCTTTGGCACGCTTCCTTGGCATAGAATATGATGCATTGCGGTTGCACCTGTTACAGTGCATGATTCACGAGTGATAGAAAATACACGTTGTGTCACATTCCTAATTACCATCCCTGAACGGTTTCCCATAGCATTAAAAAGTAGTATTTGAGTCACTAAGGAGGGACAGAAAATAAAACTTCATTATTCTTCTATTACTCTTAAGACCAGAGAAGTTCATTATGGGTGCAAAATGTACTAGCAAGCATTTCTATGACATGAGCTAAATGATTTTCTCAGTGTATAATACTTTTAAATGTATTATGTATTCACCTGTATACAGTTCATTGCTTTTAGGTGGTTATATTATGTTTAAAGTGTTTTGATTAGATGGGGTCTGGGTGTTGAGACCCTTACCATTCGATAAAAAGAGGCAGGAAAAGTGTTCAGCCTATGGAGCCTGCACACTGAGCAGTGTAATGGGGAGAGAAGTCCTGAGCAGAGTGCTTCTCCCACCTCGTTCTAGTGATCAGTGAGGGTCTGAACACCAAGATTAAAACTTTTGACATGTTCAAAGTTTCTTTTAAAGTGACCAGTGACACTTTAAAGATTTATTTCAGACAAAATGGTCTACAGATCCTTAAAGGCGTACTCCGCCCCTAGACATCTTATCCCCTATCCAAAGGATAGGGGATAAGATGTCAGATCACGGGGGTCCCGCCACTGGGAACCCCCAGGATCTCCGCTGTGGCACCGCGCTATCATTACTGCACATAGCAGACTCGCTCTGTGCGTAATGACCAGCGATACAGGGGCCGGAGCATCCTTATGTCATGGCTCCGCCCTCTCGTGATGTCACGGCTCCTCCCCTCGTGATGTCACGGCTCCTCCCCCGTGACGTCACGGCCCGCTCCCTTGATGCAAGTCTATGGGAGGGGGCGTGATGGCCGCCACGCCCCGTCCCATAGACTTGTATTGAGGGGCGGGCCGTTATGTCATGAGGGGGCGGAGCCGTGACTAAACAATGCTCCGGCCCCTGTATTGCCTGTGCAGTAATGATAGTGCAGTGCCGCAGCCGAGATCCCAAGGGTCCCCAGCAGCGGGACCTCGGCGATCTGGCATTTTATCCTCTATCCTTTGGATAGGGGATAAGATGCTAGGGGCGGAGTACCCCTTTAACCCTTCTAGAAAAAAAAGAAGCAGGGGAGACAAAGATATGAGTCTTCCAAGCATTATTGATTATAAAATAAAATAAAAACTAACTCTACTATTTTTTTTTCAAATATTGGATCAATCCTACAGTATTACATATACAATGTTAAATAAGTTATCCAGGAATAGTAAAACAGTGCCACACCAGTCCTAAGTTTGTTTGTGGTATTACAACTTGGCTCCATTCACTTCAATGGACCGGAGCTGCAGTATCACACACAACCTGAGAACAGCACTGTTTGTCTAATCCCGGAGGACTCCTTTAATGATTTGTTCTCTAAGAATGATCCACTTTCCTCTAGTGCTATCCCTAATACAAGCCTAGAAAAAGCTTCTAGAATTCTACTTACCCACTGAGGCAAACTGGGAATCGAGCCCTAAGGTTAACAGCATGAAGAAGAACAGAATGGACCATAGTGGAGCTACAGGTAACTGAGACAGAGCTTCTGGGTATGCAATGAATGCAAGTGCAAATCCTACAACAAAGGGAGGCACGTGTTAGTATCCTAGTGACAGCGCTACCGTAAATTATAGTCTCAAAACATAGATATTCAGAATTCTAGGTTACACCTGCTCATTACTCTCACAGAGGCCACTATAGGGGAAATGTAGTACAGTGGTCCCTCAACATACGATGGTCATTAGAGATGAGCGAACTTACAGTAAATTTGATTCGTCACGAACTTCTCGGCTCGGCAGTTGATGTCTTTTTCTGCATAAATTAGTTCAGCTTTCAGGTGCTCCGTTGGCTGGAAAAGGTGGATACAGTCCTAGGAAAGAGTCTCCTAGGACTGTATCCACCTTTTCCAGCCCACGGGAGCACCTGAAAGCTGAACTAATTTATGCAGGAAAAGACATCAACTGCCAAGCCGAGAAGTTCGTGACGAATCGAATTTACTGTAAGCTCGCTCATCTCTAATGACCATCGTATGTTGAGGGACCACTGTACTACATTTCCCCTATAGTGGCCACTGTACTACATTTCCCCATCGTTTGTTGAAACCATCGCATGTTGAGGGATCCGTGCAATGGAAAGTATAGGACAGTGGTCTGCAACCTGCGGACCTCCAGATGTTGCAAAACTACAACACCCAGCATGCCCGGACAGCCGTTGGCTGTCCGGGCATGCTGGGTGTTGTAGTTTTGCAACATCTGGAGGTCCGCAGGTTGAAGAACATTGTTTGAGGAAGTTGTACTCACCTGTCCCCGCCGCTCCGGACCGTCACCGCTCGTCACCGCTGCCCTGGATGTCGCCTTCCATCGCTGTCGCCACGTCCCCGAGGTGTCCCCAACGCTCCGGCAAGGCCTCTGCTTCCCCGGCATCCGCGCACTCCGTTGCCGCCATCATGTCGCTACGCACGCCGCTCCTATTGGATGACGGGACGGCGTGCGCAGCGAGGTGATGACGACGATGGAGAGCGCCGACGATGCAGGGGATCCCGAAGAGGACGCGCCGGAGCCCCGAGGACCGGTAAGAAACATCACCGGAGCTCACGGGGCACCGTAAACGGCTATCCAGTGGTAGCTGAAGCAGTCTGCGCTGCCGGATAGCCGTTTATGCGATGGCCCCGACATACAAAAGCATCGTATGTTGATGCTGCCTCTGAGAGGCCATCGCATGTTGAAATTATCGTATGTCGGGGCCATCGTAGGTCGAGGGGTCACTGTATTACATTCTGCTTCTAATAAAGGGCCATCTACGTAATTCATGGACGGTCTTTATTGGCAATATAACGTTATAATAAAATTTAGCTCACCTGAGTCTACTACATCCTTTACTTCTTTCTCAGCTTTAAACGCCATATGTCCTAATATAGAGAAGATGGCAAAGCCAGCAAACACACTGGTGAGGCAGTTGGTGATGCACACCATGATGGCGTCCCCATAGCAGTTATTGTGAAACTTGTTGTAAGAAGAAAGTGCAACTAGTCCACCCCATGCTGTGGACAGGGAGAAGAAAATCTGCGTGGCAGCATCTTTCCAAACCTAGAATGAAACAGAAGCAAGCGGCAAGCATGATCTCCAGGGAAACATCAAGTAGTTATACAAGTATATACGTATAGTATAATATACAATACACTGTCAGTTTAATATATAGTATAACACAAATAGAGAAAGACAGACGCACATCCACCATTTGTATTTTGATCTATTACTTCTCAGCATAATTAAAAAAACTAACAGGTTGTTAGTATACATTTTGATCAAAAAGTACAAACCCACTCGCCATGTCAAGGCCACCTAGTCAGAATGGGTCCCTAACCTAACACTGGTGCCGGGTGGCGACCACTGCCTCCGAGACACCAAGCCCACAGGGGGAACGACCCAGTGGCCATACAGCCCCACCACTGCCCAACCAACCCCAGGCTTTGGGCCACACCACCCGACAGACAAAGCATCACAGAAACAATGGCCGCCACAGAACACCACACCAGTATGAAACCTAACATGTGTTCCCTACCAGAGGGCTGGGAGAATGTAATTTTTGAATTTTTTGAATTTTTGATCAAAATGTATACTACCAACCTGTTAGTTTTCTAAATTATGCCGAGAAGCAAGTAGATCAAAATACAAATGGTGGATGTGCGTCTATGTGTCTCTATTTGTGTTAATATATAGCTGAACTGCCGAAATGGGAAAAATACAATCACAGCTAAATTAAGATTATATTTTGTTGCAAGGACATTTTTAAAAACAGTTCTTCCCCTAGATAAAGTAGATAAAGGATGTATCCACCCTTTACAATCCCCTGAATATAAACTGATCACAGGATTTCCCAGACATTAGCAATAATTTACAGGATACTAAAAGTCAGTGTTCAATGTCCCTGCAGCACCCCCACAGGATACAATTAAGCATTACATGTTGCCCGTTAATCAGTCATCCAAGTAATGCACGTATGCGCTAGGTCATCCAGGAAGATAAAACGTTTCTCTTTGTTGGGTTCACTGAAACACGAGTGGACATTCCGCACATTTGGATAATCTGGCAGGGGCTAGGACCACTCCGAAATGTGCCATCTCATGGACGGCAATGCATTTCCAAGCGGAATCCGCAGAAAGAATAGACAAGTCTGTTTTTCTCTTCAGACAATGGAATCGGGAAGTGCTGCAGAATCCCATTGCAGTCAATGTCTCCAGTGGAATTCTACCGAAATATTCTGCACGGACATTCTGCCGTGTGACCAAAGTCTTAGGTGCAGTTCATTGGTCCCAGACTAAAGTCCTACCTTGTAGTAACACATAATACCTGAACATACGATGGTAATCTGTTCCAAATGGACCATCGTTTGTTGAAACCATCGCATGTTGAGGGATCCGTGCAATGTAAAGTATAGGACAGTGGTCTACAACCTGCGGACCTCCAGATGTTGCAAAACTACAACACCCAGCATGCCCGGACAGCCAACGGCTGTCCGGGCATGCTGGGTGTTGTAGTTTTGCAACATCTGGAGGTCCGCAGGTTGTAGACCACTGTTAGAGGAAGTTGTACTCACCTGTCCCCGCCGCTCACTGCTCGTCACCGCTGCCCTGGATGTCGCCTTCCATCGCTGTCGCCGCGTCCCCCAGGTGTCCCCGATGCTCCAGCAAGGCCTCTGCTTCCCCGGCATCCTCGCTCTCCGTCGCCGCCATCATGTTGCTACGCACGCCGCTCCTATTGGATGACGGGACGGCGTGTGCAGCGACGTGATGACGACGATGGAGAGCGCCGACGATGCAGGGGATCCTGAAGAGGACGCGCCGGAGCCCCGAGGACAGGTAAGTGATCGTCAGCGGACCACACGGGGCACCGTAAACGGCTATCCGGTGGCAGCTGAAGCAGTCTGCGCTGCCGGATAGCCGTTTATACGATGGCCCCGACATACAAAAGCATTGTATGTTGATGCTGACTTCAACATGCGATGGTCTCTGAGAGTGATTGTATGCTGAAATGATCGTATGTCGGGGCCATCGTAGGTCAGGGGGTCACTGTACCCTAATAGTGTTAAGTTTCTAAATCAAATAGTTCCATTTAATATACAGATTCGAAAGAAATTCAGTAGCAGACCTTTAGCAATCTTTTGATCATATCATAGGGAATTACTTATATGTCAATCCCTTATCATACTTATAGTTATATCGGGGGGAATGGGCTCAGTAACAAAAAATGTGACAAAGACCCCCCAAAGACACTTACTTCTGCATTGGAAAGTTTTGAAATGTCTGACTGTGTTCCAATATAATAATTGATCCCTTCATAGGCCCCTTCCAGGGTGACTCCTCTTATCAGGAGAATCAGCAGAACCACGTATGGGAATATGGCCGTGAAGTATACCACCTGTCAGGACAAGCACAAAGAGATGAAGATAATATGTTAATTAAAGGAACGCTTCACTTCTTCATCCACACCCAAAGCCATAAGAAAAATTCGGCTGGTTCCTTCTGGAAATTAGTTTCAGAAAGCCATAGCAGAGGTCAAGTACTGGGGAAAAAAGTGTGGGAACTCACCCAAGATTTCCACTTAAAGGGGTACTCCGCCCCTAGACATTCAAAGGACAGGGGATAAGATGTCTGATTGCAGGGTTCCCGCCGCTGGGGACCCCCACAATTTCCCTGCTGCACCCGGCATTCATTTAGAGCGTTGGGTGCAGCACCGGAGGCTCGTGACATCAGGGCCACAGCCCCTCAATGCAAGTCTATGGGAGGGGGTATGATGGACGTCACGCCCCCTCCCATAGACTTGCATTGAGGGGGCATGGCCGTGATGTCACGAGCCTCTGGATAGGGGATACGATGTCTAGGGACAGAGTACCCTAGTTTAAGGGCTGGTCCTGCAGGATTCCTGCTAATGGGAACTGAGTTCCTGCTGTGGAAAAAGTGCAGGAACTCTGTTCCCATGAGTTCTTGCAGGACTTGAGCCCTGAGCCATATGCTTATAGGGAACCTGTCATCCCTCTTCTGCTTTCTGAAGTCATTGAGGTGGTCTCCATTGACATCTCTTTATCCCACTGGCCTCAATCTATCTATCTATTTAAAGGGGTACACCGCCCCTAGACATCTTCTCCCCTAACCAAAGGTAGGCGGATGAGATGCCTGATCGCAGGGGTCCCGCCTCTGGGGACCCCCGCAATCTCGGGTGCAGCACCCCAGACATCTGGTGCACAGAGTGAACTTTGCTCTGTGTCGGATGACTGGCAATGTGGGGCAGAGGCTCATGATGTCACGACCACACCCCCCTCAATGCAAGTCTATGGGAGGGGTCAATCTTGGAGTGGCCATGACGTCACGAGCCTCCGGCCCTGCACCCGACACTCTAAACAAATGCCAGTTGCAGCAGAAAGACCGCGGGGGTCCCAAGCGGCGGATAGGGGATAAGATGTCTGAGGGTGGAATACCCCTTTAATGTATTATTTTATGTAATAAAACAATGCCGAGCAATCTTCTTCACTCTGACTTTGTTGATATTTTTAAGGGCCTCTAAGCAGCCATATAGTCTAACATCACAATCCTAACCCAAAGCGAACCCTGTGACTTTACAGAGCAAAGCATTAACCTCATAGCAGAAATGTGTTAATATTTGGTAGAAATGGATTCTTTATGAGGTCATATAATTTAATGCTGGAGACAACTGGGATGCTTTATGACGCCATCTCCCTTAATGGTTTACCGCCAAATGCATCTGTAGCCGTCTGTATCATTAACAGACCAATGACTTTATTGGTTTACAGTGGGATGTGTATTATAGACAGTATATGGCTCATTCCTGTAACTTTTGGTATTGTAGTCTTTATGGCAGCACAATAAGTTTAATGTGCTGTATACTTTTAAGGACTTATATTTTAGTCACGGGCTTGTCCTAGAGGTCTACATGTAGTGGATTCAGTTTTTGGTATGTTAATGGTATACAATATAATATAATGGAGTATAATATAGTTTTATGCTATGTATAATTGACTATATAAAGGAGCCAATTGACATTCATAATGGCTTTCACAGGCCACATGGATAATCAGTTCATCTTTTACATATGGGATCTATCATGTTAATATTAACAGGCTGTGGCATTTCAGAGTCTATAATTAAAGGGGTATTCCAGGAAAAAACTTTTTTTATATATCAACAGACTCCAGAAAGTTAAACAGATTTATAAATTCCTTCTATTAAAAAAATCTTAATTCTTTCAGTACTTATGAGCTTCTGAAGTTGAGTTGTTCTTTTCTGTCTAAGTGCTCTCTGATGACACGTGTCTCAGGAACTGTCCAGAATAGAAGCAAATCCCCATAGCAGACCTCTTTTACTATGTGCAGTTCCCGAGACAAGCAAAGATGTCAGCAGAAAGCAATGTTGCCAGACAGAAAAGAACAACTCAACTTCAGAAGCTGATAGTTATTGGAAGGATGAAGATTTTTTTAATAGAAGTAATTTACAAATTTGTTTAGCTTTCTGGAGCCAGTTGATATATATATATATATATTTTTTTTTTTTTTTTTTTTTATTTATTTATTTTATTTTTTCCTGGAATATCCCTTTAACACATAGTAACAGTGAAGTGGAATATTATGTGATCATTGGAAAATAAGTTTTTTTCCCCATTAGATTTGATGACTGATCCTCAGAATGACTATGCATTACTAGTGGCCACATTGCTTAGAGCTGATGCTCCGTCAGTTTCACAGGCATCACTAGGTCATTAGACCTGTTCATTTGGGGTTAATTCTGCCTATTCCAGGCCCTGTGTCACATATAAGAGGCCCAGAAGCAATGACTATGCAGATACATGCTCCCAGTATATCTCCTGTATGCTATGACCAAGGTTCACTTTTTTACTGGCTGGTAGGTGCTGACTCCTGTGGCCAGGGATGAGGGGGTAGAAACATTTATTAAGAAGGATTGTTTGAAGAAAATGCAGTCGGCACTGCTACAACTACCACCTGTACACACACCTTGTTTGACTTCAGCCCGTAATGCAGTGATACAACAGTCTTAAAAAGGTTATCCAGGAAAAAACTTTTTTATATATATATATATATATATATATATATATCAACTGGCTTCAGAAAGTTAAACAGATTTGTAAATTACTTCTATTAAAAAATCTTAATCCTTTCAGTACTTATGAGCTTCTGAAGTTGAGTTGTTCTTTTCTGTCTAAGTGCTCTCTAATGACACCTGTCTCGGGAACCGCCCAGTTTAGAAGCAAATCCCCATAGCAAACCTCTTCTACTCTGTGCAGTTCCCGAGACACGTCTCATCAGAGAGCACTTAGACAGAAAAGAACAACTCAACTTCAGCAGCTCATAATTATTGAAAGGATTAAGATTTTTTTACACGCCGCTTCTGCCGGTCCCCGTTCATTTCGCGGCTACACGCCGCTTCTGCCGGTCCCCTACGGGGACCGGCAGAAGTGGCATGTAGCTGCGAAATGAACGCTCGTCATCCCGTTTCTTTTCTACTCCCCTCTCAACATGTGAAGTGACTTCTTGTGGGAATAAATGAATGAAGCATGACCATCGAGTGCCGTGAGTTATTTCACATCTTCTTCAACTTTGTAATTATTTAGAAGGGTTTGCCCACAAAAAAACAACTCATCCCCTATCCATAGCCTGATCCATGGGGGTCCTGATCCACTAGTCAATTAACTGATCATGAGAACTGGGTCCTGTGTCCTAGCAGTTTAAACAGAGTGAAAGTTGTACATGAATGCTGCCGCTCCTTTCAACTCTATGGACCACGTCAAATAAAACGTATAACTTTTCATCTGGCCCATATAGTTGAATGGATCGACAGTGCACTTGTCTGACCACTGTTCCTTTCCACGAGGGGGGGGGGGGGGGAACGGGGACGAACATGCTATTCCCTATCTTGTGATTGGTGGGGATCCCAGAAATCAGGCACTCATCCTTATCCTAGCATTGCCATAAAGTACAACACTTTTGTTGCCTTTTCCTGTTCTGATGTCTGACGATACATAGTACATAATACTGTATGAGTACAAGAAAAATCAAGTACTTCATTCAAGTATCACATGTAGTGGAGTAGAATACAGTATAGAACCGTGAGGCTGGTTTCCACAGAGGTTTTTTTTTTTTTCAAAAAAGCTGTAAAAAACGCCAATTTTCCCGCACGGCATTTTTTCAGTGAAAAAACGCCGCGTCCAGATTTTAGCTGCAAATCAATAGTAAACTGCAAAATTCCAGATTCACTTGGCATTTTTCAGTTTGGCGTTTTTAAAATCTTTTTGGTGTTTTTCAGCAATTTTGGGCTCAGAGGCTGGATTTTCAAATTGCCCGACAAAACCTAGTTTGGCGTTTTTTGCCCTGAAATTGTGGCGTTTTCATCCCATAGAAGTCTATGGGAGAGCAAAAACACCAAGAAAAACACCATGTTGGTTTTAAATTTTGCGTTTTTGCAGGCGGTTTTTCTTCTTTTTTGGATTTTAGCGATCAAAAAAAGTGATGGAGATACCTTTTTTATTAAAATTTCTTAGGGTACCATAAAATTAAAAAAAAAAAAAAGATACAGTAGTGATGGAAAAAATTGTATCTAACGAGATTTATCTTTTTTTATTAAGAAATGTTTATACATTTTTAAACAGGGATCAATTTATGTGAGCGGGTAAAGCACTAAAAATGTAGCCGACAATAATAAAAATTTTGTGTGTGTATATGTGTGTTTGTGTTTTTCACTTTATTTGTTTTTTAGGTAGTACTACTTCCCCCAGCATGGAACACACTGTTTCATGATGGGAGTAGTAGTACCTGTACTAATTGACAGATCGCCCATTGCGATCCTCCTGTATAATGTATAGATGCTGCGGCAGCTCTTCTATGGTCCCCTGCACTGACGTATATATACACATATTCATATTTCCCACAGAGAGCTGTGATTGGCCAGATGGTTCCAGCCTATCACAGCTCTAGGAACATGTGTATATATACGTCAGTGCAGGGGACCAGAGAAGAGCGGCCGGCTGCATCTATACATTATACGTGAGGATCACAGCGGGTGTCAGGAGTGATACCCGCTGTGATCTTTCCTTAACTACAAGTACTACTACTCCCAACATGGAGTACACTCTGCTCCATGCTGGGAGCTGTAGTACCTGCATTAATATACAGATCGCAGTGGGTGTCAGAAATTACACTCGCTGCGATATGTCTATTAATGCATGTACTACAGCTCCCAGCATGGAGCAGAGTGTGCTCCATGTTGGGAGTAGGAGTACCTGCAGGTAAGAACAGATCACAGCGGATGTCACTACTGACACCCGCTGCGATCGTCCTGTCTATAGCAGAGATGGAGCAGCTGTATACATCGCTCGCATCCCTGCTCTGCACTATACTCCGGGCCGGCCACTCACTCATTCATATTTTCCTCAGGGCTGTGATTGGCTGCAACCATCCGGCCAATCACAGCTCTGGGCTCTGAAAAAACGCCAGAAAAAAACGCCAAAACGCAGGGAAAAACTGTGGCAGTTTTTCTGGCATTTTTTCTGGCGTTTTTATGCCACAAAAATCGCAGGGCAAAAATCTCAGTGGAGTCCTAGCCTGAAGGTGATAAGCATTTTGCATTATGGTGGCACTGTGGCTGGGATACTATTATAGCAGTAACATCTCTGTGGGTACTGTCATGTGACTCAAATTATTTTTTGAGCAATTTTATGTTATAGATATTTATTGGGCATTTGCCATCAGGGCAATTACAACAAGACTGCACATAGTGAGATCTACTGCAAAATATAATGAAAGGACAATTTCTTTAAATTTCCTCCCCACCCATCTAGTAACACAATGGAGACTGATTTATATGACAATTTATCTTCTCAAAAGTTCTTCTTCTCAACCTTTGACTCACGTTCTCATAAAATTTAGGACGGCTGCTGTAATGTCTCCTAAATGATGTTGACTATATCATGAACATCCATGAACAGCCTATTGACTGGAAAAGGAAGTGTCTGAGAAGTACTCAGGATACCCCCATTTACTTATATTACAGGTTATTGTCTCTGGATGTATGGACGCCGTAGACTTCTATAAGGTACTGCCTTCTCTAACAGGCAATTAAAATAATGCCTGGAGGATTTACACTATGACACATAGAGGGAGAGGCACAATTTTACTTTCTCGGTAATGTTGTATGTGCAACTATCCTTAGGGCTATATCACACAGTTTATCCACCTAGTATAAGAACTTCGGTAAGGTTCCATATGAAATTCTTTTATTGACTTCAAGTCAAATATCCTTATAAGAATGGATTGAACAAATTACGTCTGTTGTCAAATTTGTACATACCCAAACTCTTATTTGTTATAAGTAACTCTAGTTTATTGTGTCAGCGGCACACGCACCCTTTTTGTTTGGGTACGGGGATGAGCAGCGGGAAATGGAGTGGGATTCCTCACCATACAATGTTAAAAAACCCCGCCGAGAGCTGTGAATGGCCACTCGGTGCCGACCATTCAGGGCTCTGGCGGGGGATTTGAATATGAAGCTCCTGACTTGGAAATATACATCGCTGGGGAGTGGAGAATGCCGACCGCTCCTCTGGTTGATAACTTATTATCGCAGCGAGTCTCAGAAGTGAGACCCGGTGCAATCAATCCCTCAGCCCATGTACTACTACCAACAGGAACAGACTCTGTTTCATGATGGGGGTAGTAGTAGTACAAGCACTACTGTTGTCTCCCCAACTGCCGCAGACTCCCGCAGCCCGGAGAACTACTGCTCCCATCATTAAAAGAGTCTGTTCCGTGATGGGAGTAGTAGTATCCCTGGCAGCAGGAGCTGCCTTTTTCACAGTTAAACAGATGAAAAACTGATGCAATAGCGTGCCACTAAATGGCATCCCTTTGCATCAGTTTGCATCCATTTACTTAGTATCGTCCGTTTACCAGCAATAATGGGAGAATAGCGAGATGGTTGACAATGGCCGTGTGAACCTAGCCTTATCAATCACAATTGCATGCAAGTATGATGTTTAAAGGGGTTATCCAGGGAAAAAAAAATGTTTAAATATCATCTGGCTCCTGAAAGTTAAACAGATTTGTAAATTAATTCTATTAAAACAATCTTAATCCTTCCAGTAGTTATGAGCTGCTGAAGTTGAGTTGTTCTTTTCTGTCTAAGTGCTCTCTGATGACACATGTCTCGGGAACTGTCCAGAGTAGAAGCAAATCCCCATAGCAAACCTTTTCTACTCTGTGCAGTTCCAGAGACAAGCAGAGATGTCAGCAGAGAGCACTGGTACCAGACAGAAAAGAACAACTCAACTTCAGCAGCTGATAATTATTGGAAGAATTAAGATTTTTTAATAGAAGTAATTTACAAATCTGTTTAACTTCATGAAGCTAGTTGATATATAAAAATATTTTTTTCCTGGAATACCCCTTTAAGGATTCAACAAGAATTCCCTTTTGAAGAACAAAGAAAAAAAAAGAGTCCCTGTCATCTAAAGACCATAGGGTATATATTGATGAGATGCACATATCAATCTGTTTATCTATCCTTTCCAATTTGAGCTTAGAATAGGGCTAGGACAATGGACAGCCATATTTATATTGCATTACATAGTAAACAACGTGACATGTTCCCAATTTAAATATTTAATCAAATCGCAGAAAGAACATTGTATAGATTATTACCTTTCCGGAAGACTTTATGCCTTTAAACAAAGCGGCACCAATTATAATCCAAGATAAGAGGAGGCAGAGAGCCAGGTACCAAACAACATCCCCCGTCTCATGGAGCCCACCTGATTGACGAAGTGCCACTTTTCTGTGAAGGTCATAAGATACATTATTAGTCTACCATAGTAAATCATGAGGAATACAATCATGTCAGGGATCCGCTCCATGTCTATAGGAAATTGGTTGTGAGCGACAAGACCGGAGTCTGCTGGGATATTGATCTGTGCTGCAGTTAGTCAATAAGGGACCTTAACCCTATTGCTACTAAACTATTTTTTGACAGTTTTAGGTCTATAATATTATATTAAAGAGGTTGTCTGAAAAAGTGCCCCTTTGGTTCATAGGCTTAGTCTGGCATTGAATCTTAGTTTAAAGGGTACCTCTCATCAAATAAACTTTTGATATATTTTAGATTAATGAATGTTGAATAACTTTCCAATAGCATGTTAATGAAAAATATGCTTCTTTCTATTGTATTTTTCCCGATCAGTCCTGTCAGCAAGCATTTCTGACTCATGCTGGAGTCCTAAACACTCAGAGCTGCCAGCCTGCTTTGTTCACAGCCAAACAGGCTGTGAACAAAGCAGGCTGGCAGCTCTGAGTGTTCTCCTTTGTGAACAAAGCAGACTGGCAGCTCGTAGTGTTTAGGACTCCAGCATGAGTCTGAAATGCTTGCTGACAGGACTGGTAGGGAGACCCCTAGTGGTCATTTCTTCAAAGTGGAAAATTAAATAGAAAGAAGCATATTTTTTAATAACATGCAATTGTAAAGTTATTCTGCATACATTAATCTATAATATATCAAAAGTTTTTTTGATGAGAGGTACCCTTTTAATTCAAGATCAGGAGGCTAAGCTGCAATACTACATCCAATGGACAACAGTGGAGCTTTTATTGGGAGAAAAAAAGCTGATAGTTTTTTATATCTTGTATAACCCCTTTGTGTCAGGATTAAAGGGGTATTCCAGGCAAAAACATGTTATCCCCTATCCATAGGAATCAGGAATGAGCATTCCTATGAAAGCTCATTCCATGTAAAATGGCCTTTGGCTGCAGCGCTGGAGGTCTATGGACTCATATTGAAAAGACTCATGAGTTTATGAGTAGAAATGAGTAGTTTCCCTTGTATACGTACTCCCAATATTGTTTGCTGGGAAGTTCGGTGTCCAAATATTCAGTAGAGTTTTCCACACATGTATAATTGTTCTCCTTGACCCATGTGAGATTCATTGTTTCAAAGATATTCGGCTGTAGAGTCACGTTGCAGAATCCTATGAATAAAAAGTATTTAGGTGACCAACTGGGTTCTGCAGCATCAGAAACACATCATGCTTTCTATGTTAAAAAAATAAAAATAATTAAAAATAGTGCCACACCTACCCATAGGTTGTGTGTGGTATTGCAGCTCTTCCCAAGTAGAACTGAGCTGTTATTCCAGGCATGGACAGATACAGGGCTATTCTCACACACTCATTCCGCACAGTGAACATTACATCAGTATGAATGGGTCTTTCGCCAGACCCATTGATTGACACTGAGGAATTTCAGCAGTGGATAATTCTGCCGCTGAAATTGTTCCGCACAGAGAATGAACATGCTGTGCTGCGCGGTCCTATTGCCGAAGTATTTACGGTGGCGGCCGCCAGACGGAATCTCAGCTCGCGGAATTCTGTGAGTGGAGATTCCGCAGTGTGAAACTGCAGGCAGTTTTGAAACAGCTGGAGGCACACTGGTTGGAAAACACTGAGATAGAGCCATATCAAGCATAACATTTCCATTGCTACAACACAGTGCTATAGATTTCGGTAAAAGCAGAGAGGGCCTTATTCCAATTTATGCAATGGGGCCTCATTGTTATTCTTTACACCCTTGGCAGTATTACTTCTGGGCAAAAAAAAAAAAAAAAAATTTTTATTTAAATTTTATTTAAAAAAAAATGCTGTTTTCTATTTTAGTGTATTACCCTCTTCTGGAATGTTATTATTTCCTATTAGTGACTTTATAAGTAACTTATTTAATATAAGCTCATTATGTGTTAAGAGAATCATTACTGAACTTAAGTCCGGACCATTTATTTTTCTAATTAGAATTCAGTTTTTTTTTTATGGGGTGGGGGGGGGGGGATTTGGCTTCTTGTGTTACTTAACCTCTTCAGGATACAGGGCGTATGGATACGCCCTGCATTCCGAGTCCTTAAGGACACAGGGCGTATCCATACGCCCGTGGGAATTCCGGTCCCCACCGCTAGCCGGTTGAGGACCGGAGCCGGATGCCTGCCTGCCGACCCATGTCGGCGATCGGAGAAAATCGCATGTCAATTCAGACATGCGATTTTCTCCAATTCCGGGCTGATCGGGTCTCTGGTGACCCGATCACCCGGAAAATAGGGCTGATCGGAGTTGTCAGCAACAGCCCCGATCAGCCTAAAGGATAGGAGTGAGATCGCAAAGCTGCAATCTACTCCTATCCCCTGCCATCACTCAGAACGGAGTTCTGACCAATGGCAGCGCAGGACAGGGGGTTGCCATGGCAACCCCCCGTTCTGCCCGCCCCTGGATGTCAAGGGGATCTGGGAAGAAGATGGAGGCCGTACCTGCAGGAGAAGATGCCTGGGGACCTGGGATCTTCACTGGAGCCTGCTGGATCCTGATCAGGTAGGGAATCGACAGTGGGGGGGGTGAATTGAAAGTGAAAGTAAATCGATCTTTACTCTGGCAACCACTAGGGGGGCCAAGCTGCAACTCCCAGCATGCCCAGACAGCCAAAGGCTGTCTGGGCATGCTGGGAGTTGTAGTTTTGCAACATCTGGAGGGTCACAGTTTGGAGACCACTGTTACAGTGGTGCCCAAACAGTAGCCCTCCAGATGTTGCCAAACTACAACTCTCAGCATGCCTCGACTGCCCAGGCATGCTGGGAGTTGTAGTTCTGTGACATCTGTCCCTTCAGATTTAGCAATTTTCATGACATTTTTGAAAATTGCTGCTCTACTTTGAAGCCCTCTAATTTTTTCAAAAAGCAAAAGTATGTCCATTTTATGATGCCAACATAAAGTGGACATATTGTATTTGTGAAGAAAAATAAAATTTATTTGGAATATCCATTTTCCTTACAATTAGAGAGCTTCAAAGTTAGAAAAATGCAACATTTTCCAAATTTTCATGAAATTTTGGGATTTTTTCCCCAAAAAAGGATGCAAGTAACGCTGAAAATTTACCACCAAAATAAAGTAGAATATGTCACGAAAAAACAAGCTCAGAATCAGAATATTCGGTAAAAGTGTTTTCGCGTTATTAATTTGTAAAGTGACGGTGGTCATAATTGCGAAAAAGGGCTCAGTCCTTAAGGTGAAAAAGGGCTGCATCCTTAAGGTGAAAAAGGGCTGCGTCCTTAAGGGGTTAATTCACAATCAAGTTCTTAATAGATTATTATTACTTTTTTTTTACCTTTGGGTGTTTTGCTGCATTTGCTGTCAGACCACTCGAAACAGTCAGACCATGGTAACACACTTGTAAAGGAAGCGAATAAATAATAGAGACTGTAGGCGATGATGACATTGTAATATATAGTGACCAACGTTGAAATCAGGACCATGGTAACTCCCACTCCTGTGGAACAGAAAAAAAACACAAACGCTTGTAATAAATTAAATAAAAAGAGAAAAAAAAGAAAAAAACTATTAACTCAATACTTAAAGGGGTACTCTAGACATCTTATCCCCTATCCAAAGGTTAGGAGATACCTTTTTTGATCGCGCGGGGGGGGGGGGGGGGTACCACTCCTGGGGCCCCCTGCGCAATCTCCTTGCTGTACCCGACATTCGTTTATAGCATCAGGTGCAGTGCCATAGGCTCGGGACATCATGGCCACGCCCCCTTGTGACATCATGACCACGCCCCTCAATGCAAGTCTAAGGAAAGGGACGTGACGGCATCGAGGGCGCGTGGCCATGACGTCCCGAGCCTCTGTCATCCGGCATGGATCGAAGTTCGCTCCATGCATCGGATGACTGAGGTGCCGCAGCTGCGATCGCGGGAGTCCCCAGCGGCGGCAATCAGATCCTTTGGACAGGGGATAAGATGTCTAGGGGCGGTTTCACCTTTAATTGAACATAGAAGAAAAAAAAACTAAATAGTTGACTTAAACTTGATATACCCAATTAAATTTCCCATAATCCCAATATCATTGTCTCTTCTTTGGTTGGTCCTACCAAGTTGTCTCCTTTTGTTTCAACAAGAGTATAGGGATAGGGTTAAAGGGGTTCTCCACTGCCCTGTCTTCCGGAGCTCCGCTCGCAGCGTACGGAAGATTATTACTCCGGACGCTGTGTGCGGGCTTCCGTGTTCGAGGCCGCCCCCTCGTGATGTCACGCCCGCCCCCTCGACGAGGGGGCGGGCGTGACGTCACGAGGAGGCGGCCTCGAACACGGAAGCCCGCACACAGCGTCCGGAGTAATAAACTTCCGGACGCTGCTAGCGGAGCTCCGGAAGACAGGGCAGTGGAGAACCCCTTTAAGTCTAGATATTACTTTACTCTGAGAGCAGGTTGACCTTGTAGAACCTTCTACCTACAGTCTTGATGAAGTAAGAGGACAATTAGCTTGAGAGACCCGATGAAGAAGAAACCACTGTCTACCTACAATCTGTATGTTCAGAAGACACAACTTTCACACAACAGAACTATTGATACTTGTGTATTAGAGGAACATTTAGACTATTGATGCTTTTACTGACCTTCAAATATTGGGAGCACCCTCCACACGGCCACCGGTCCCAAACTGGCAAATTGTCCAAGAGAACATTCCAAAAAGAATAAGGGTAACCCAGCAAGAGCCAGCATGATAGTGTATGGGATAAGAAATGCACCTAAAAAGAAACATGCACAAACATTTATTGATTATGTTGTATTTATTTTATTTCCAATAAAGATCCAGGATCAAATTGAAGAAATCTTCTTAGTAATTTCAACCGCATAGTAAATTAGTGGCAATTCTTAGACACATAACCACATGTGGGTGTTTGTTAAAGGGGTATTCCAGGAATTTTATTTTTTTATTTGACTATGTTACAGGGGCTGTAAAGTTAGTGTAGTTCATAATACAGTGTCTGTACCTGAGTGTGACGGTTTTCTCACAATTCATCTGTGATTTTCACCCCAATATTTATTTTTACCAGCATACAAAATGACTGTTGTCTCAGATTTTTCCCAGGTTGCAATTCGACCGAGACCTGACTCACTAATCAGCTGATGACAGGGAGCCTGTCTGCTTCAATGGCTGGAGCGATCGCTTGGTGGGAGAGAGATTAATTTGCAACTAATGCAACAGCTGTAGGCACCCTGAATGAAAACCACAGGTCTTTCGTTTCAATAGGTGGGGTGGCTGATGTGTGGGAGGGAGGAAAATGGAGTTGTGGGATTTGTAGTCAAAGAAAGAAAAGTCAAACAGGAAATACAAGTTCACAAAAAGCTAGCCACAGTGTTATGGTAATCTCATGATATAGCCATTAAGCCACAAGACAATCACAGATCCTTCCTAAACATGTCCATTACTGTCTGCAGGTACGTACTAAAATCATCTTATGGTGGAGAACCCCTTTAACCTCTTAAGGACGCAGGGCGTATGGATACGCCCTGCATCCCGAGTCCTTAAGGACGCAGGGCGTATCCATACGCCCGTGGGAATTCCGGCCCCCACCGCTAGCCGGTTGGGGACCGGAGCCGGATGCCTGCTGAAATCGTTCAGCAGGCATCCCGGCATATCGCCCAGGGGGGTCATTATGCCCCCCCATGTCGGCGATCGCCGCAGATCGCTGGACAATTCAGTCCAGCGATCTTCGGCGATTCCGGGTCAATCGGGTCTCCAGTGACCCGGTGACCCGGAATTACTGGCTGTTCGGGGCCGTCTCTGACGGCCCCGAACAGCCAGAGCCTGCAGGGGTGAGGTGGCACTGGTGCCACCTCACGATCGCCCTGATTCGTCGGCCGGATTACCGGCCGACCAATCAGGGCGCCTGCTGCGGGCGTCACTCCCGCACCCGCTCCGCCCCTCTTCCGGAGGGCGTGAGCGGGTGCGGGAAGACGACCCCGGGTGCTGGGGACCCCGATCCCCGGCGTCCATGTTGGGATCGGGGCCCCAGGAGCGACGGCGGCGGCGAGGGACAGTCCAGCGATGAAGCAACAGCAGGAGGTGAGTGACAGCCTCCTGCTGTTGCTTAGCAACAGCTCCCAGCATGCAAAAAGGGCATGCTGGGAGCTGTAGTTATGCAACAGCAGGAGGCAGACCACCACAACTCCCAGCATTCCCTTATGGGCATGCTGGGACTTATGGTTTTGCAACAGCTGGAGGCACATTATTTCTATGGAAAAGTGTACCTTCAGCTGTTGTATAACTACAACTCCCAGCTTGCACAAACAGCTAAAGTGCATGCTGGGAGTTGTAGTGGTGCATCTGCTGGTTGCATAACTACAACTCCCAGCATGCCCGTTTGCTGTCGGTGACTGCTGAGAGTTGTAGTTTTGCAACAGCTGAAGGCACACTGGTTGTGAAACTTAGAGGTTTTTTTTTTACCTAACTCAGTGTTTCACGACCGGTGTGCCTCCAGCAGTTGCAAACTACAACTCCCAGCAGTCACCTTACACCATGCACCGTACATGCTGGGAGTTGTAGTTTTGCAACAGCTGGAGGCACACTGGTTTTGAAACACTGAGTAAGGTCACAAACTCCGTGATACATAACCAGTGTGCCTACAGCTGTTGCAAAACTAAAACTCTCAGCATGTACAGTCTGTCAGCGCATGCTGGGAGTTTTAGTTTTGCAACAGCTGGAGGTCCCCCCCAATGTGAATGTACAGGGTACACTCACATGGGCGGAGGCTTACAGTAAGTATCGGGCTGCAAGTTTGAGCTGCAGCAAATTTTCTGCAACAGCTCAAACTGCCAGCGAGAAACTACTGTGAACCCCCGCCCGTGCGACTCTACCCTAAAAACACTACACTACACTACCACAAAAAATAAAATAAAAAGTAAAAAACACTACATATACACATACCCCTACACAGCCCCCCTCCCCTCCCCAATAAAAATGAAAAACATCTGGTACGCCATGGTTTCCAAAACGGAGCCTCCAGCTGTTGCAAAACAACAACTCCCAGTATTGTCGGACAGCCATTGACTGTCCAGGCATGCTGGGAGTTTTGCAACAGCTGGAGGCCCCCTGTTTGGGAATCACTGGCGTAGAATACCCCTATGTCCACCCCTATGCAATCCCTAATTTAGGCCTCAAATGCGCATGGCGCTCTCACTTTGGAGCCCTGTCGTATTTCAAGGCAACAGTTAAGGGTCACATATGGGGTATCGCCGTACTCGGGAGAAATTGGGCTTCAAATTTTGGGGGGTATTTTCTGCTTTTACCCTTTTTAAAAATGTTAAGTTTTTGGGAAAAGAAGCATTTTAGGTAAACATTTTTTTATTTTTTTTACATATGCAATAGTCGTGAAACGCCTGTAGGGTATTAAGGTTCACTTAACCCCTTGTTACGTTCCCCGAGGGGTCTAGTTTCCAAAATGGTATGCCATGTGGGTATTTTTTGCGGTCCTGGCACCATAGGGGCTTCCTAAATGCGGCATGCCCCCAGAGCAAAATTTGCTTTCAAAAAGCCAAAAGTGACTCCTTCTCTTCTGAGACCTGTAGTGCGCCAGCAGAGCACTTTTCACCCCCATATGGGGTGTTTTCTGAATTGGGAGAAATTGGGCTTCAAATTTTGGGGGGTATTTTCTGCTTTAACCCTTTGTATAAATGTAAATTTTTTGGGAAACCAAGCATTTTAGGTAAATTTTTTAATTTTTTTTTTACATATGCAAAAGTCGTGAAACACCTGTAGGGTATTAAGGTTCACTTTACCCCTTGTTACGTTCCCCGAGGGGTCTAGTTTCCAAAATGGTATGCCATGTGTTTTTTTTTTTTTGCTGTCCTGGCACCAAAGGGGCTTCCTAAATGCGGCATGCCCCCAGAGCTAAATTTCCTTCAAAAAAGCCAAATGTGACTCCTTCTCTTCTGAGACCTGTAGTGCGCCAGCAGAGCACTTTTCACCCCCATATGGGGTGTTTTCTGAATCGGGAGAAATTGGGCTTCAAATTTTGGGGTATATTTTCTGCTATTACCCTTTTTAAAAATGTAAAACTTTAGGGAAACCAAGCATTTTAGGTAAAAAAAAATTTTTTTTTTTACATATGCAAAAGTCGTGAATCACCTGTGGGGTATTAAGGTTCACATTACCCCTTGTTACGTTCCCTGAGGGGTCTAGTTTCCAAAATGGTATGCCATGTGTTTTTTTTTTGCAGTTCTGGCACCATAGGGGCTTCCTAAAGGTGACATGCCCCCCAAAAACCATTTGACGCTCCTTCCCTTCTGAGCCCTCTACTGCGCCCGCCGAACAATTAACATAGACATATGAGGTATGTGCTTACTCGAGAGAAATTGGGTTTCAAATACAAGTAAAAATGTTCTCCTTTTTACCCCTTGCAAAAATTCAAAAATTGGGTCTACAAGAACATGCGAGTGTAAAAAATGAAGATTGTGTATTTTCTCCTTCACTTTGCTGCTATTCCTGTGAAACCCGTAAAGGGTTAAAACGCTTACTGAATGTCATTTTGAATACTTTCGGGGGTGCAGTTTTTATAATGGGGTCATTTATGGGGTATTTCTAATATGAAGACCCTTCAAATCCACTTCAAACCTGAACTGGTCCCTGAAAAAAAGCGAGTTTCAAAATTTTGTGAAAAATTGGAAAATTGCTGCGGAACTTTGAAGCCCTCTGGTGTCTTCCAAAAGTAAAAACTCATCAATTTTATGATGCAAATATAAAGTAGACATATTGTATATGTGAATAAAAAAAAAAATATTTTGAATATCCATTTTCCTTACAAGCAGAGAGCTTCAAAGTTAGAAAAATGCAAAATTTTCAAATTTTTCATCAAATTTTGGGATTTTTCACCAAGAAAGGATGCAAGTTACCACAAAATTTTACCACTAAGTTAAAGTAGAATATGTCACGAAAAAACAATCTCGGAATCAGAATGATAACTAAAAGCATTCCAGAGTTATTAATGTTTAAAGTGACAGTGGTCAGAATTGCAAAAAATGGCCGAGTCCTTAAGGTGAAAAAGGGCTCAGTCCTTAAGGGGTTAAGCATGACCCACATGCACTTTAGGATTGAAACGTTGCCACTATTGTACTATGCTGTTGCAATAAACAAGAAGATTTCCACTGTTGGATTCTGGATCATCTCTTCAATTGAAATTGACAGCCTTGTTGTTTTTATGCCTGTTTTTATTAAAATACTGGCAGTTTTGGATGCTTTTATTCAGCCATTTTTTTTCAATACTTATCAGCTGCTGTATGATACAGAGGAAGTTGTATTCCTTTATGGAATTCTTTTCTGTCTGACCACAGTGCTCTCTGCTGACACCTCTGTCCATGCCAGGAACTGTTCAGAGTACAAGCAATTCCCCATAGCAAACCACTCCTGCTCTGGACAGTTCCTGATACTGACAGAGGTGTCAGCAGAGAGCACTGTGGTCAGACTGAAAAGAAAGAAATACAACTTCCTGTGGAGTATACAGCAGCTGATAAGTGCTGAAAGGATTAAGATTTTTAAACAGAAGTAATTTACAAATCTGTTTAACTTTGTGGCATCAGTTGATTAAAAAAATAAAAATAAAAAATTCCACTCTTTAATGAAAACCGATAGTTTTGCATACTTTTTCAGGCATTTTTTTTAGGCTTTTCTTTGTGAACATACCCTTTTAATTATGGAGTCCTAAACTCTGTGCACAGAATGTTTATTTACTTACGTTAGTCTCAATGCCAGGGAACTTAAGTTACTATCTAACTTCCTCATCGCAGGTAAAAAATAAGATCCTTACAGCCAAGTTAGTCAGAAAGCAAATATCCTGTTAATATTTGTTTTAGTTGTTTGAGGTAACAGGATTAATATTAGGACCCTTATGTGCAAATGGGGCTAACACATTGTTCTCAATGCAAAATCTGTCTTCCTAGGATTGAAACCACCAACTTCCACACCTAAAGGTCTATTCACATGGTGGAATTTCCACCTGCGGAATTCGGCCTCAAATTAAAGCCCATAGACTTCTATGGGATTCTGCACTCCCATTCACACTTCGGAATTTCCACCTGCGGATTTCTGCCTCAAATTAAAGCCCATAGATTTCTATGGGATTCTGCACTCCCATTCACACTTCGGAATTTCCGCAAGCGGAAATTCAGAAGTGTGAATGGGAGTGCAGAATCCCATAGAAGTCTATTGGCTTTATTTGAGGCGGAATTCTGCAAGCAGAAATTCTGCCGTATGAATAGACCTTTAGGTGTTGAAGTTTACACTATTCATAAGCAGTTCACAGAATGTTTACAACGCCATTTTTAGTGGGACTGACCAACCGTGCATGGACACCTTCTGACTCTCCTCCAATATTATATTTGATGGATTCCAAAGAGCTAGATGTAAAAAAAACTACCAGAGCTGTCTGACAATGGCTTATTCCCCCTCTCTCCATTCAGACGATACAGTATGAATGCTTGGGTCTGACCAGTGGGATTTCCCCATGATCTTGAGTCTTAAAGGGGTACTCCCGTGGAAAACATTATTATTATTTTTTTTTTATCAACTGGTGCCAGAAAGTTAAACAGATTTGTGAATCACTTCTATTAAAAAATCTTAATCCTTTCAATACTTTTTAGGGGCTGTATACTAAAGAGAAATTAAAAAAATAAAATAAATGCATTTCCTCTGATGTCCTGAGCACAGTGCTCTCTGCTGACCTCTGCTGTTCATTTTAGGAACTGTCCAGAGCAGGAGAAAATCCCCATAGCAAACATATGCTGCTCTGGACACTTCCTAAAATGGACAGCAGAGGTCAGCAGAGAGCACTGTGCTCATGACATCAGAGGAAATGCATTTCTTTTTTTGTATTTCTCTTTAGTATACAGCCCCTAAAAAGTACTGGAAGGATTAAGATGTTTTAATAGAAGTAATTTACAAATCTGTTTAACTTTCTGGCACCAGTTGATTTAAAAAAAAAATTTTTTCCACGGGAGTACCCCTTTAAGCCTTTGTTTTAAATGGGGTCCCAGCTGTTAGACATCACATGATCTTCAGTCAACACAAAGATTCGGGCCTACATTTTGAAAGATTGTGGGGGTTACCAGCCGTCAGACCCTTAGGCTATGTTCACACCTCGGGAATGTTCGCACGGAAAATCTCCATGTGGATATTCTGAAGACTGTGGGCACCGGCATAACAGAGCTAAGACCGCACAGGAATGTGCCATCTCATAGACAGCTATGCATTCTGTGCAGAGTCTGCAAAAAGAATGGACAGGTTGATTTTTTTCTGTGGACATGGAAATTGGAATTTTCGTGCCAGAAACATCTGGCACGAAAATTCTGCCATGTGCAAAGAGCAGAAGAATCCTGATCTAGAAGAGGAACAATTAAGACCAATCTGAGTTCGATTAGCATGTGACTACTTTAAAGGTAGTGTACAAGTATTTTTAAAACTCTTCAACCCCCATGTTAAAAATATAAGTACATTCTGATGAATTACCTCCTCCATGTTGAAAGGTAAGGTAAGGGAATCTCCACACGTTTCCTAAACCAACAGCATAGCCCACCATAGACAGGAGGTACTCCGACTTGCTGGACCAATTTCCACGTTCCGTGTTTTCATCGGTATTTTGCACTTGTGAATCCTAGTAATAAACAAATGATCCGCATCAGTCAACAATTTCCAGTAGACAGAGGCGTAACTTGTAGCTTCCGGGCCCCAAAGCAAAATCTGCAACAGGGCCCCATGTGTAAATTATAATACTGGTCTCTTATGGGGACCCCTAATTGATCAGGTCCCTGGTGCAATTGCTTCCCCTCCTCCCCTTATAGCTACACCCTACCAGTAGATCTTCTCATGGAAGTTCTGACACCAGTATCTAAACCAAAAACCTAACCATTTTTGGTAATAGCTTTTATTTCGCTTTAGATTTTTAACAACTTATTTTTGAGGAATTTTAAATTTCAATAAAGGTAATCTGTTTTTAACACTCCATGGACCAGGATTACTTATTATTATTACTTGTGTTCTTATTGTGGCTGCTTGGTTGAGTTTTTTTGTTTGCCTTCCTAATATTTACACACAATTTGAATACTCAACCTTTGTTTAGTTGACATTAGATTTGAGATAAATTACGATAAATGTTAAATTTGTCACCTTAATTCACCCCATTAGCTTTTCGACCAAGAGCTGTCTCCGGGGCTTGGAGTAATAAATGCCTCAATGAGTTGAGCACTAAAACTGCTTAATCTGTATAATACAGTGAAACCTCTTTGAGAAGACGAACAAAATAGCATTGAAAAAAAGTGGTCTTCTGTGAGGGTGGTCTTGGCCACTATGCGTAATGCATGGAGGACTGAAAATCCATTGCATAAAATGTGGTCAGAATGAGGGGGTGGTCTTCTCAGAGGTGGGCTTTTGGAGAAGTTTCACTGTATTGAAACTCAAGTATCAAAAGGGATTTAGTGAGTGCATGTATATGGACATTCGACAAGCATGAGAACAAACTTCATCTTCTATGGAGGCAAAATAGGCACCTGCCCAGGGAGACACATTTACAAGGCATCAAGGAAATATGTACAGTTCTCTGATTTTTATTTGATTTACATTACATGATTGGCACATTAATTATCTAGTACCGTGTTTCCCACCCAGGGCGCGTCTAGCTGTTGCAAAACTACAACGACAGCATTTTTTTTTTTAGATTTTAATTTTTAATTATTTAATTATTTATTTATTTTCTGTTTCTCTGTTTTCTGATTTTTTCTCTCCTTAGCTTATGATATATATATATATATATATATATATATATATATATATATATGTGTTTATAGGTGTCTTTTTTTACTCTGTTTTATTATAAAACCCTGTTCTTGTTCCAATTGTTTGGTAAGGAGGAGAGTAAATTAGGTTAAAATTGTTACTAAAAGATGTTGCAAGAAGAGTGAGACTCCAGTTTAAGTTGGCAATAATCAAAAGGGAGGGGAAGGGAATGAGGTGGAAAGGGGGATAACATTGTAAATAAATAAAAAAATTATCAAAAAAAATTATATATATATATATATATATATATATATATATATATATATATAAATCTATAACATTTTACAGATACCCCCTTGTCTATAATGAAGTCAAATGTGTACAATAGCGGAATTGGGATATGACACCTTTTACTTTACAGTGCAATATTGTCTCCTGCGGCTACTGTGCATTGCTATCTCACCTTATAGAATTTGGGTTGACTAATCATTACATGGGAATATAAGTAAACAGTAAGAAATATACCTTGCACTTTGCTTTAACAAACTATCAAACATCACGACTGATATTGATTCACGCTGCCATTCATCACTATACACCATAAAGATACAAATGTAGCAAAGTGACAGTTTAAAGGTAACCCTACAAAAAAGTAACACCGATGTGCCAAATGATAGCCTTAAGTAATTCAATGACAAAATACAACTATAGAATTCAAGAAATTCAGATTTCTAAGAGAAATATTGGGATTTATTCAGCAAGACAGCATGAAAGATCCTGCTACGATGGAAAAGTCAAAGCAGAAAGTTCACCTGTTTGCAGAACATCTTAAGAAAGAAAAAAAAAAGAAGAAGACGAAAACATTCCCTGGCTGACTTCCAAGACACAACTTCTTATTCCCATTTGTTACAGGCTAAAGCACTTACCACCAGGTCCTTACTGGCTTTCCTGTTACAGCACTTGAGGAAGTTAGGTATAAGTCCCATTCTTGCAGTAGACGATAACAGTGGATGTATTATGTCCTTGTTCTTCTCAGGTAATGTGACTGTCCTTTGTAGCTGAAGCACCCAATGACCCAACCTCCGCCTCCTCCTTACACACTGGGAAAGAGGGCTCCTTTTTAAAGACAAATCACTACCACCTCCCAAAATTATTGTAATTTCGACTTTACAAGGTAGGCCGTCCTAGTTGTTTTGTAACATCTCATGCAAATCACAGAGGTGCTGGAAGTTTCAGTGGTGTAAGATAGTGTCTGACTTTGCCAAGTTAAACACACATGTGCCAACCTGCGGGATGTTATTTCTGTAATTGCAGCACAGGTGCTTCACACCACCTGTATTGTTGATATATGTTTATATTATAGTATTATAGAAATGTATATATATATATATATATATATATATATATATATATATACTAGCTGAGTACCCGGTGTTGCCCAGTTTTTCCTTCCTAATCCTTGTTGGGGAGGAAGGAGGAAGCTTTTAACTTTATATCCCATACTCATATATTGTTGCCATATCCCAATCCCAAATCTGTCCCCATATCCCATTCTCATATCCAGTCCTCATATCTCGACCTCATATCTCGACCTCCTATGCCGACCTCCTATCCCAACCTCCTATCTCGACCTCATATCCCGTCCTCATATCCTGTCCTCATATCCTGTCCTCATATCCTGTCCTCATATCCTTACCTCCTATCCCGACCTCATATCCCAACCTCATATTCTGTCCTCAGGTAGGACTGATTTGTGATGAAGATATTGTAAGCTGAAAATAGAAGGTGACATTTCTTTGTGTGACCGGGCGTGATTTGCAAGCCAGACTGATGCACAAAAAGGGTAGAGAATAAAAGGGGTGGGGCTTGAACAGTGGGCGGGTCTTTGTGAGATGGGGTGTGGCTTGCAAGCTGGACTGACACATTCACCAGGAGATGCAGAGCGGAGCTTGTGGAGTAAGGCACCAGAAGTCCTATATACTTGCATGGGACTTAAAACAAAAACCCCATCCTTCATATATGGGGGCAGGTTAGGGGTTAATTTAACAATTATATATTTTAAGTGGACATATAAGTAAGATGTGCCCCAGTATTATGGAAATATCTCCAGCCATTTGGAAGTTATGCAGTAACATATATTTCCCATAGACTTGTATGGGACATTAAACAAAAATGGCAAATGGGGGTGAGTAAGGGTTACATGACATATTATTAACACATGTGCCAAGTTTCATGTTAATATCTTTCGCCGTTTGGACGTGATGCCGGATCATACACACATACATGCATACATACATACACACATTGAGTTTTTTTTATATATATATATATATATATATATATATATATATATATATACTGGTTTTATCCATTAATTGGCATACATAGGTAACACGTGCCACATACTAATCTGGCTGCATATTACTGATTGATGGTCATTTGGTTACACAAGGTCAGGTACCCTGCAGCCCCTAATAACTCATATGACCCCTCTATCATTTCTATACTGTAGAGCCCATCTGGACACATCTTCCACTGTCCTGTACGCTATTTTATCCAAACAATGTATAGGCGGAACTGCAGCACATTTAGGAGGGCTGGTCGAGAGGGATCCCACTCATTGGCTGTATGCTACTATCTCAAGAAGATGCTCCAGCAGACATCATTCATTTCAAAGTTTAATTTATTGCAACTCTATAGGTAAACTAGAGATAAAATGCAACATTTTTGACCCTTCAATAAACATCAAAAACCTGGAAACATTGTATTTTATGTAAATTTATGATATTGCAATTAGTGTTGCTCGCGAATATTCGCAATTCGAATTTTATTCGCGAATATCGCATATTCGCGATTTTGCGAATATTCGCGAATATAGCGCTATATATTCGTAATTACGAATATTCGTTTTTTTTATTTATTTTTTATTTTAATTTTTTTCACAGTACACATCACAGTGATCACCCCTCTCTGCTTCCAGCTTATGTGGTGTAAGAAGGCTCTAATACTACTGTGTGAGACCGGTGTGCGAATTTTCGCATATGCAAAATTTGCATATGCTAATTTTCGCATATGCGAATTTTCACTTATGCTAATTTTTTATATGCGAATTTTCGCATATGTTAATTTGCGCACACGTGAATATTCGCATATGCCAAAATAAAACGAGAATATTACGAATATGCGAATATTCGCGAATATGACGAATATTCGTCCATATATTCGCGAATATTCGCGAATTCGAATATGGCCTATGCCGCTCAACACTGATTGCAATACATTTTCCTTTGAAATGGACTGAGGTCTGCTGAAGCATCTACTTGGGATTAATATATATGCTTATTTATGTGACCCAATCCAGGGCAGTTTATATAGACAGGGTAGCAATATAATGTATGGGGGTAAAATATATCATCTTCAGACAGTAAAATTTTTACTGACCAGGCTATGGCTTGTTTTTAGTGATATATTATATATATATATATATATATATATATATATATATATATATATGTATATATATAACAATGGCGCAGCACTCCAAAATTGCAAAAAAGTGTAAAAATGTATTCCTTCATGTCAAAATTCAATGCGACGTTTCAGCTCCCCACTGGAGCTTTTTTCAAGCATAATATAAAAAAGCTCCAGTGGGGAGCTGAAACGTCGCTTTGAATTTTGACATGAAGGAATACATTTTTACACTTTTTTGCAATTTTGGAGTGCTGCGTCATTGTTTTCTATTACATGGACTTTGATCGAGTCGGGGCGCTGGCACCGGGCATCTAATGGTGAAGTAGTGCTGCATTGTTTTTGAATATATATATATATATATATATATATATATATATATATATATATATACATGCGGTATATATATCTTTATATATGCCTGGACAGATATTTATTTATACTATTTATTTCTTGATATTTAGCCTATATTTATTAAATAAGTAATATTTATATGTTATTCTATTCTAGTGTTTCACAACTAGATTGCCTCCAGCTGTTGCAAAGCTACAACGCACAACATGCCCGGGCATGTTATCTTTTTATTTATTTAATTAATTAATTAATGTATTTATTTATATTTATATACATTTAGTTGATATTCATTAAATACATTATATTAATTATTCGATACCAGTGTTCCCAACCAGGGTGCCTCCAGCTGTTGCAAAACTTCAACTCCCAGCATGACCCTAGACATGTCCTCTGTATAAAGCATTACTCCTTTTTATATTTGGAAAAAGAAAGAGTAAAGTGTGTGAATGTTAGGTAAAAATTCTACACATCTCACTAGGCCACTGTTTCTCAACCAGGGCATGCTGGAAGTTGTAGTTTTGCAACAGTTGGGGGCTCCCTGGTTGAGAAACACTGGTCTAGTGAGATCTATATACAATTCATTGCAATATTGTGAACTTTAAATGTGTAGTTCTCTTGGCCAAAAACTAAAAAAAAAACTTTATCTAAAATACTACCTGTATATAGATTGTATTCTATGTATTCCATGTATAGTGCTCTGTGGATGGGGTATGCAAGAAATTATGAGGGATATTCATCAAGCTATTTAGAACCTTTTTTTGTTTTAAATTGTTGCAGAAAAGCAATTTATCCGCATGTAGACAAGCTCATCTCCATAATGGACACTTTACCGAACTGAACCCTCGAAGTAGTGGTCAATGCGATCTTCATTTGGATCATCTGGCTAATCGGCTTCTCCAAGACTAATGATATGGCAATATGTATCGAGGTTGAAGACCACTGGTATTGGAGGTTATACTCACATGTCCCCGCCGCTCCCGACTGTCACTGCTGCCTTGGATGTCGCCTTCCATCGCTGCCGCCGCGTCCCCGGGTCGCCGCCATCACATCGCTACGCACGCCGCTTCTATTGGATGACGGGACGGTGTGTGCAGCGACGTGATGACGACGATGGAGAGCGCCGACGATGCAGAGGATCCCGAAGAGGCCCGAGGACAGGTAAGTGATCGTCAGCGGACCACACGGGGCACCGTAAACGGCTATCCGGTGGCAGCTGAAGCAGTCTGCGCTGCCGGATAGCCGTTTATGCGATGGCCCCGACATACAAAAGCATCGTATGTTGATGCTGCCTTCACCATGCGATGGTCTCTGAGAGTGATCGTATGCTGAAATGATCGTATGTCGGGCCATCGTAGGTCGGGGGGGGGGGTCACTGTATATGAAAAACCTGAATAAAAACCTATTTGAGAAAAAAAAATTGTCGCACAAAAAGTCTCAGTCACTTCCCATGCGACTTTTCTGTGACTTTTGCTTTTGATCATATTTGAAAGTGAACCACCATTTGCAGTGCCTTAGACTAGTTTTATGCAGTGGCCACTGATTCATTATGTGCCACTTTTCTCAGAAAGTCGCAAAAAAGTCCCAGCGGCCATCTTTTAGACACAAACCTCATTTACTTCAGCCCTGTAATGCAGTCTAAACGGGTACCATGGGCATAGGAGCTGGTAAATTCATCAAGCGGCATGCGACTTTTGATGAATTTGGTGCAGGAAGGGAACATCAAAAATAGTCCACATACTAGACAACAATTGATGAGTTCCCCTCTATATGACCACAAAGAGACACATCCTATTTATTCATGCAGGGATCAGCTATGCCAACACACAGTGCCCATCTCCCTTAGACCTGAAGAAAGAAAAACAAAGATATATTTTTTATTACATCATAAAGAAAGATATATGGTATAAAGCAGAGGGCTCCTTTATGTCTATAACATAAGATAGAGGTAAACTCCATAAACAAACATAATAACCTGTAGACTACACGCACAGGAACCTACGCTAAGTGTAAACTGAGCCCTGCAAATTCTTGTAAAATAAATCAGGCATGGAACATTCTTTCAGGTAATACCAGGTAATGACCTTACGGGTTGCAGAATCAGAGACGTCTTGTACATTTTGTATAATGATCTGACGTGAAGTGTGCAAAAAGTATTTTTACAGGGTTTTTATAGCATAAAGGACTAACAACATAGATTTAAACAGCCGATATAAAATGTATAGTGCATAAAAGAAGTAATCCAGCGTTAGAAGAACATTGCTGATTTCCCACAGAAACAGTGCCACTCATGTCCTCAGGTTGTTTGTGGTATTACAACTCACTTAAATGGAACCGAGCTGCAGTGTCACACACAACTGGAGGTCAAAAATGGCAGTTTGTTCCTCATTTACCCGGTCTCCGTGCTGTCGGAGATAGAGGATTATTGTTCTTCTTGCATCAGCGCTAATACGCGCACAAACTGTTATAGTGGGCATTTATTTAGGAGCCTCCAGCGCTCCCAAAACTGCTATTTGACTTTGTTAACCCACTAGACCGAATATATTTTATTCTCAAAACTTTTTAACAATCTATTTACTGCAACAGTGCAAATTGTATGTATATTTTATGTACAATATAGGTCTTAATATTCTTTTAATATATTTTGTTCAGTCTGTGGCAATATATCATTCAATAAATACAATTTATTTATTTATGTTTTAGACACTTCTTCTTATTCCCTCAATTTTTTTCCTATTTCCCATATACCTAGTAATACTGCATATTTTTCAGTTTTACTGTTTGTGGAAGTAAACAGCTATATTTTTCTAATCCTGAAAAACCCCCTTAATGCACAGCACCAGCTGTTCAATGTAGATATACTGTATAGCAGGTGCCAACATTTCCAGTTATGCCTTTAGTTCTGTTGGCAAAGCATAGCTGGTGAATCATCAGATACTTCTGTGCCAGTGCATTACTGTCTAGTGAAAACCAGAGTTCTACTTTCTTTATTCTAGGGAATTTACTGAACTTAGAATAAGTGGTTAAATCTGGATGCGTTTCAGGTCCTCCATAGGACCTTTCTTCAGCAGCAAAGATAAATGACTTTATCTTTGCTGCTGAAGAAAGGTCCTACGGAGGACCTGAAACACGTCCAGCTTTAACCACTTATTCTAAGTGCCACATCATCTTTATCAAAGAATACAGCTTTTTCAAAGGATTCACCATATCTGTCAATCAACCTCTGACAATACGTGCCACTTCCCACCACGAGGAGACCGCCGGCCCAGCATTACTGCCAGCATTACAACTGCTGCAGTACCCATAAACGGAGCCCACTTCTGCCGCTGCATAACTGAGGCTGCCGAGCCTCCAGCAGTGCACTCTCCATTCAGGGACCAGGACCCGTCTGACGACCAGCGCTAACCACATAAGGTACCCACTTTGATTATAAGACATAAGCATTGTACCTTACATCGTACTGCCACTGCATACTAGGAGACAGCAGTGTCTCCAGCTGCGAGCCCTCTGCATAGAGGATCGGAACTTATCTCATAATCGCTGTTTTACATTAAAAATTGCCGCTGCATATATAGGAGACGGCAGTGTCTCCAGCAGCGAATCCTTGGCACAGAGGATTAAAACTTATTACAAAACACTCCGATTTTATTATTCATTTGTCATATTGCCGCTGCATAATTCAGGAGACGACAGTGTCTCCAGCTGCGAGCCCTCTGCACAGAGGATTGGAACCTGATACAAAAGTATATACAAATTGATACAATTACCATTCATTTTTGCTGTATTCTATTCAAGACTTTAACCACTTTCTCTTCCAACTGGATACAAATATTTGTGAAAATAGCAACTCAAACTATTATATTACCGCTATTCACAAATAACCAATTCCAATCATCCTTACAGATACTTGGACACTTATTTATTGTTGTACATTTTTATTTGTTTATTATAATTATTGTATTTTAACATTATATATTAAATTGCCAAGGATTAAATATTTACTAATTTTACTGTGGGATCACAAGGGCCCTGTGATCCGCAGTATATTATACCTATATGTACAATTTTATATCATATTTAATAAATGTTTTCATTTAATCCAATATTCAAGACTCTGAGCCCCAATTTCTTTAATTTATATCTTCCTCTTTTCGGCACCATGGGTATAGGTGCTATTTGGGTAGCTCGAGCCATTGGTCACTAGGTTAATACAAGCCTCTCTAACATTTTTTTCCTAGAATAATTATCAACCTGTGGATTATTGTCAAAGATGATTGAAGAGATCAATGTCTGGAAAATACAATGTAATTACATAAATTATGGGCATACACAAACTAATCCATGGAAATGATTTAATTTCTTAACATTCATGAGATTTCCTCCCTGTATGAGCAGCTGTAAGCCACATGGAATGTCAATGATCCATGACCCACACACGTTACTCTATAAACAGAATACAGGTAACTGATTCGGCATTCTAATGTTTCTAATGTTTATACAAAAAAATAAATAAGCTATAGGGTTCAGAAAAGGTCAATGTTTAAAAAAAAAAAGTAGTACATTAATAAAAATTTTTTTTTTGTTTTGCGGTACATTTTTATGGTAAAATGAAAGATCTTAATACAAAGTACAATTGGGTGCAAAAAAAAAAACAAGTCTTCATATGGGTCTGTAGGTGGAAAAACAAGAGTTATGGATTTAAAAAAAATGCAAAAATGGAAATCGACCTTAATGGGTTGATATCCTTAAGGGGTTAATGGAGGTGTTGACTCCATAATACCATACATTTATTGGATCACTCTGAGGTAACCATACACAATAGCATACATATATAGCTCAATAGCATACATACTGAGAAGTGGCCATATTGTTTTACATTGTTTCTTGAACAATGTTTATTGACGGATTTATGAGTTTATTGGTATCTATGACAACCTTTAGGAAAATCTGTAATTTTGTGCGTCATTTTTCATCCACCATTTCTGTGGTGTAGAACCAATGGGCGATACATGTATTCTAATGGTTTAATGGCTTTCCGGGTAATGATTTACTGCGGTGTATGAGATAACAGTCTAAGACTTGAGTTTCGCTATAATCATCTACACACTGACTTATCTTGAATCTTCAGCCAAGTGATAAGATTGGATTGAGGCTTCTGTTTTTTCTCTACTTACCTACCTCCATAAACATACACGGATCATTTTAGTGGTCATCATGGATTCCTCTGTGGGGTAAAGACTGTGTCAATGCTAATGGTCTTCACAGCTCAGTCATGGAGAAAGTTATTGTTCCCTCTACATTCAATCAAAGATTTGGATGTGACACCTATCGTACAAAGAAAAAAAGAACACAACGTAGTCCATGGTGTAAACTACATCTGGGTCATTGAGTTTGGTTACAGTTTCTGGGAAGAATTAGGACAAGGAAACAATAGGAATATATGGCAGACGAAAAGGTTTCATGTAGGTAAGGGCTGACTAGGTGGCAGAATTGATGGCCATTTAATCCCATCATAGATTATCTAACATGATTTGCCAGTATCTAGCATTGTCTGCTGTTATCTGCCTTGTAAATGTGTTTCATGTCTGTGAAAACCAACCTGTTTGTTCTACTATGATGGGTTTATTGACTTCATAGCCAATAACAATTATGGTTTAGTAACTCTGAGGTCACATTAAAACACAATAGTGAAAATAAATATAATGTAGTCATTAGATAAATCAATGCAATTTCCCACTGTTCTGGTCCTAAATGGACATTTCCTATATTAGACAAAGAAAAGGTACTTCTGCACTCACCCCATGGGCTCAATGTATTCGGCTCCTCTCAAGGATATTCCATCTGACTGGCACGTAGGTTAGGCGTGGGGCCCTCAGAGCGCCCCACATCTAACCTACCTGCCAGTCGGATGGAATATCCTTGAGAGGAGCCGAATATAGGGACCCCCCTACGATGGCCCCGATGCTTTTGTATGTCGGGGCCATCGCATAAACAGCTATCTGGCAGCGCAGACTGCTTCAGCTGTCGCCGGGTAGTCGTTTACGGTGCCCCGTGTGCTCCGTTGATGGTCTCCTACCTGTCCTCGTGGCTCCGGAGCTCCTCTTTGGGATTCCCTGCATCACCGGCGCTCTCCATTGTCATCATCACGTCGCCGCGCACGCCGTCCCGTCATCCAATAGGAGCGGCGTGCGTAGTGACGTGATGGCGGCGACGTGAGAGCGACGATCCCAGAGAAGCAGAGACGTCCGGAGCGTTGGGGACACGGCGACAGCGATGGAGGGCGATATCCAGGGCAGCGGTGATGGGTCCGGAGTGGCGGGGACACGTGAGTACAACTTGCTATACTTTACATTGCACATATCCCTCAACATACGATGGTTTCAACAAACGATGGTTCATTTGGAACGGATTACCATTGTATGTTGAGGGTCCACTGTACATTGAGCCCGTGCGGTAAGTGCAGAAGTACCTTTTCTTTGTATCATATTGCACATTATTATATTTGGTTTCATTAATCCTAGCACCGCCGCGGGACAATTACACCTGTCATTCCATACTCACCTGTTTGTTAGATTGGTATTTCCTCTATTAGCTATACACGTTAGGCTGCTCTCACCTGAATGAGTATTTTTCACCACAACTCCTACACATGCATGCTCAGCTCAGCTTAGCGGGCATGTGTTTCTGCCAGATGGTTCTGGCACACAGACGGCTCTGGCATATAAATTATTCCAGGGGAAAGTCAAAAGGCCTTTATAACATGACTACTATGTTGAATGTACACATAAAGCTGCATGTACACATTACAGATTATTCAATATATTTAAACAACAGGCCGGGAATATTAAAGTATTAACAGTAAAGAAAAACTATTAACAAATGGAGAATACACATCATGGCTGAAAAAAATCCAACCAAATGGTTTGGAGACTACCTATAAATTAGTGGCCATTGTGAACAATTGTTCGCATTCACATATTTTCAGCTGAAAATATATAATTGATCATTTTGTTATTGATCATTTGTTATGGCTTTTGCTGCCTTGCAGTGGTGGGCTCCTGGGTTGGAATATGTGTGGACTTTCTTCCCATGTTTACATGGGTTTCTGATTTATTTTGGATGCAATAGCACTCTGTACAGTAGTGTGGAATATGTTGGCACAATGTAGATATATATATATATTTATATATATATATATATATATATATATATATATATATATATATATATACATATATATATATATATATATATATATATATATATATATATATAACATATGGTTTCAGTCCCCTGAAGCACCACACTAGGAAAAATGTTGGGGCTTCAGTTGTGGCCAGATCACTATATATACAGAGTGGGCCATTTATATGGATACACCTTAATAAAATAGGAATGCTCGGGCCTGACACCTATGATGTGGTGGTGCACCATCTTGCTGGAAAACTCAGGGAACGTGCCAAGTCCAAGCATTCTTAGATTAACATTTTCCTGAAAAGTGGATTGGTCGTCGTGGGCTAGTTGAATGGACCCCAAGGTTTCCCGATCTGACCCCCTTAGATTTTTATCTTTGGGGTCATCTGAAGGCAATTGTCTATGCTGTGAAGATACGAGATGTGCAGCACCTGGAACTACGGATACTGGAAGCCTGTGCTAGCATTTCTCCTGTGGTGTATATAGTAGTATATAACAGTGTATACGGATACTGGAAGCCTGTGCTAGTATTTCTCCTGCGGTGTATATAGTAGTATATAGCAGTGTATACGGATACTGGAAGCCTGTGCTAGCATTTCTCCTGTGGTGTATATAGTAGTATATAACAGTGTATACGAATACTGGAAGCCTGTGCTAGCATTTCTCCTGTCGTGTATATAGTAGTATATAGCAGTGTATACGGATACTGGAAGCCTGTGCTAGCATTTCTCCTGCGGTGTATATAGTAGTATATAGCAGTGTATACGGATACTGGAAGCCTGTGCTAGCATTTCTCCTGCGGTGTATATAGTAGTATATAGCAGTGTATACGGATACTGGAAGCCTGTGCTAGCATTTCTCCTGCGGTGTATATAGTAGTATATAGCAGTGTATATGGATACTGGAAGCCTGTGCTAGCATTTCTCCTGCGGTGTATATAGTAGTATATAGTAGTGTATACGGATACTGGAAGCCTGTGCTAGCATTTCTCCTGCGGTGTATATAGTAGTATATAGCAGTGTATACGGATACTGGAAGCCTGTGCTGGCATTTCTCCTGCGGTGTATATAGTAGTATATAGCAGTGTATAGGGATACTGGAAGCCTGTGCTAGCATTTCTCCTGCGGTGTATATAGTAGTATATAGCAGTGTATACGGATAAAGGAAGCCTGTGCTAGCATTTCTCCTGCGGTGTATATAGTAGTATATAGCAGTGTATACGGATACTGGAAGCCTGTGCTAGCATTTCTCCTGCGGTGTATATAGTAGTATATAGCAGTGTATACGGATACTGGAAGCCTGTGCTAGCATTTCTCCTGCGGTGTATATAGTAGTATATAGCAGTGTATACGGATACTGGAAGCCTGTGCTAGCATTTCTCCTGCGGTGTATATAGTAGTATATAGCAGTGTATACGGATACTGGAAGCCTGTGCTAGCATTTCTCCTGCGGTGTATATAGTAGTATATAGCAGTGTATACGGATACTGGAAGCCTGTGCTAGCATTTCTCCTGCTGTGTATATAGTAGTATATAGCAGTGTATACGGATACTGGAAGCCTGTGCTAGCATTTCTCCTGCGGTGTATATAGTAGTATATAGCAGTGTATACGGATACTGGAAGCCTGTGCTAGCATTTCTCCTGCGGTGTATATAGTAGTATATAGCAGTGTATAAGGATACTGGAAGCCTGTGCTTGCATTTCTCCTGCGGTGTATATAGTAGTATATAGCAGTGTATACAGATACTGGAAGCCTGTGCTAGCATTTCTCCTGCGGTGTATATAGTAGTATATTGCAGTGTATACGGATACTGGAAGCCTGTGCTAGCATTTCTCCTGCGGTGTATATAGTAGTATATAGCAGTGTATACGGATACTGGAAGCCTGTGCTAGCATTTCTCCTGCGGTGTATATAGTAGTATATAGCAGTGTATACGGATACTGGAAGCCTGTGCTAGCATTTCTCCTGCGGTGTATATAGTAGTATATAGCAGTGTATACGGATACTGGAAGCCTGTGCTAGCATTCTCCTGCGGTGTATATAGTAGTATTTAGCAGTGTATACGGATACTGGAAGCCTGTGCTAGCATTTCTCCTGCGGTGTATATAGTAATATATAGCAGTGTATACTAGAAGCCTGTGCTAGCATTTCTCCTGCGGTGTATATAGTAGTATATAGCAGTATATAGAGAAGAGGGTTGCATTGACACAATGGGCAGCACATTGAACACATTTTATAAGTGGTCAGAAACTTGTAAATAACTCATGAAAGAATAAAGTTACATTAAAACCAAGCACATCATTGTTTTTCTTGTGAAATTCCCAATAATTTTGATGTGTCACATGACCCTCTTCCTATTGAAAAAACAAAAGTTGGATTCAAAATGGCCGACTTCAAAATGGCCGCTATGGTCACCACCCATCTTGAAAAGTTTCCCCCCTCACATATACTAATGTGCCACAAACAGGAAGTTATCACCAACCATTCCCATTTTACTAAGGTGTATCCATATAAATAAGTACATGGAAATACTGTAGGTAGTAAGAACAATGAAGGAAAGAATAATAATGAATTATAGATTCCATAAATAAAACATAAAAGCTCTTCTCTTCTAGCCAACTACATACATTAGATAATTTTCAGCCACACCTGTGGATTTAAAGGGGTTATCCTGGAAAATACTTTTTCTTTTTTATATCAACTGGCTCCAGAAAGTTAACCAGATTTGTAAATGACTTCTATTAAAAAATCTTAATCCTTTCAATAATTATCAGCTGCTGAAGTTGAGTTGTTGTTTTCTGTCTGGCAACAGTGCTCTCTGCTGACATCTCAGCTTGTCTCGGGAACTGCACAGAGTAGGAGAGGTTTGCTATGGGAATTTGCTTCTAAACTGGGCGGTTCCCGAGACATGTGTCATCAGAGAGGATTTAGACAGAAAAGAACAACTCAACTTCAGCAGCTCATAATTACTGAAAGGATTAAGATTTTTTAATAGAAGTAATTTACAAATCTGTTTATCTTTCTGGAGCCAGTTGACAAATAAAAAAAAGTTTTTTTCCTGGATAACCCCTTTAAGTGGGGCTGTCTCACCACAATATGTATGGAAGCCTTCACACTCTACCCCAAACAGACAATACTGGTGGGGAGACGGATTGGGCAGTTTGGTTTTTAACATCCTCGATCCTTTTGTTCTCAGAGGGGATAAGCTAGTAGCATCTTCCTGCCCTTTCCAATGAAAATAAGTATTGTCTGGAAGCGTCACCTCCAATGTTTGTATTCTACTTGATCAGTTAACATGATCAGTGACATGTCATCTACATTTCCCCGGTCTACTTTTATATATAAAATGTTCTAGATTTTCGGCAGTATGCACAAGATTTCCTTGAATAGTTTTTTCCTCTAGGGACCGCAGTTTTTAGTCTGACTGGCTAGTTGATAATTTTATCAAAAAGGAATTTACATCTTAAGTGATATTTGGATGATATCAGACAGATTTTACAACTTCTAGCATTGTCTTCCAGAAAGGCTAATGGCTTTTAACATGAATACACATTGCCTAAGAAACTGGCATTGATTAGAATGTTGTCTGGATAAACAAGCTGTAAACCAGGCAGTGTACACACTATAGATATGACTGGGGCCGGCCGTAGGCTTGTATTGGCTAAACGATCCTTTAGCTGAAATTGCTCAATGCCATCACTAAAGGTGCCCACAGTCCTTAGACTAAGGTCGATCGAACCCACCTGCCACCTGCAGCACTAACTCAATGGGAGTTACACAAATTGTGTAGTGCAGCTGACTCAGCTGTTTTCAGAGCCTGACCATCTTTGCTGACCACAAACATGCTGTGGCTGGGAAGTCATATTTTTTTATTCATAAGAAACATCTATTAAATGTATTTATTGGTGGTGTTACAGGGAAACTGAACAGTTTCTGACAGTTTCCTCACAAATTCCAGCTAAAAGAGATCCTACTGTCACATCCGGGGTAGGGATAGACCTGAATCTTGCCCCAACCACTGTCCCTACCTACTTGAAAAATTCACCCTAAACTATGTCCCTTAATTGGATGATGGTCCCTGCACTCTATAAGTGCATATGGCGTCAGGGACGTTAGGCTGGGTTCACACCACGTTTTGTTAAATACGGTTCCCGTATACGGCTGGGAGGAGGGGGGCGGGGCTTAATCGCGGCGCCCGAACTCAGCCGTATTCGGGAACCGTATTTAATGTATGTCCATGAGCCGACCGGAGTGAACCGCAGCCTCCGGTCGGCTTTGTTTTCGGCCGCATGTGGTCGACCGCGTTTTTGCCTACAGTCGGGAAACCGCATACGGCCGAAAACGAAGCCGACCGAAGGCTGCGGTTCACTCCGGTCGACTCATAGACATACATTAAATACAGTTCCAGAATACGTCTGAGTGCGGGCGCCGCGATTAAGCCCCGCCCCCCTCCTCCCAGCCGTATACGGGAACCGTATTTCACAAAACGTGGTGTGAACCCAGCCTTACACAGGCAAGGTGAGCAACATGTAGGCAAAATAGCTACTAAGTCAGCAGACAAAGGGGTTAATCCAAAGCAGGCCAGAGAGTCAAAACCTAGGGAAGCACAGTACAAAGTCAGGAGGAAAAGCAAGCACTGGTCACAAGCAGAGGTTGGTTCATAGGTCAGGTATACAGTAATAACAGGAGTCAGGAGCACTAGTGAAGGGTAAGAACCTAAATCATGAGCAGGGGACTGAGCAGCATAAACCTTCTGCTGCCAGCAAGTGTGATCACCGGCGTCTGTGCCGAGGGCTGTGCCGAGGGCTGTGGTAGACACAATGGGGGTTATTTACTAATGTGTTTTGATGTTTTTTTGGCAGGTTTTGTGGCTGAATTTAGGCAGACGTCACATGCGGCAAAATTTGCGCTCATAAAAAAAACCTTCAAACCCGACCATCACTCCTTTTTCCCCCCCAAAAATGGAAAAGGGGCATGTGGGCCTGTCAAAAGGGGTGTGTCCCTGACAAAAGGAGCATTATCCCAACAAAAGGGGCACGTTCCTGACAAAAGGGGCTTGTCCCCGACATATCTACTAAGGTTTCCATATAAAATGTGGTCAATATGAGCACTGGAAAATTGAACAGTTCAGAACTGTTGCAAAAAAACGCAAAATGTAGTGAAAAGAAAAAACATAGGGAAAAATTTGTAAACTGTGGGGAAATACCTGTCAGGAAAAAAAAAGCCACACAAAAAACTCCACCCCAATGTCTTTACTACATCAGTAACTTCTTGACTTGTGGGCAACTTATAATGTGTAACACAGGATATATTAGTTGGTACAATTACTATTCTCTCCCATTATGACTCACATAAAAATATAGAAATATGTGCAATATAAGTAACATCCCTTATATTACCCAAAAATGGAGCAAGAGTCTGACAGCAGCTGATTCATAGGTGAATCTATCAATTGCATATGGTGACTCTATATAAATGAAGGCAGTAGTTTCTGGTGAAATGAACAGATTTTAAAGGGGTACTCCGCTGCCCTTCTTTGGAAGCTCTGTTCCCCAGCGTCCGAAAGTTTATTGTTCCGAACACTGTATGCGGGCTTCCATGTTCTGGGCCTCCCCTCGTGACGTCACGCCCGCCCCCTTGTAACGTCACGCCCGCCCCCTCAACGAAAGTCTATGGGAAGGGGGCGCGACTGCCGTTGCGCCCCCTTCCCATAGACTTTCGTTGAGGGGGCGGGCGTGACGTCAAGAGGGGTGGCCCCGAACACGGAAGCCCGCACGCAGCTTTCGGAACAATAAACTTCTGGACACTGGGGAGCGGAGCTTCCTAAGCAGGGCAGCGGAGTACCCCTTTAATGGCAGTTGAATTGGCCAATGCTCATATTTCACTTCATCTAAATTTAAGGCAATTGCATAAACAGCAGTACTTTAAAGGGGTTATCCAGGAATAGAAAAACAGATCTAATTTCTTTCAATGAGATTATCTAAGGAAAAGTGTGAAACAAGGGTAAAGGAGGTAAATGAGACCATAGGGCATACATTTTTTTTTCCCCCACAATTTTTTAGATATTTCAAAAAGTGAAAATCATTTGATCACCAATTTCCTAATACATTAGCTCTCGTAGTATGGCAGGAATACATGATAAAACCTAACATAAAATTGTCTGCAATTTTCTCCATAACCTGTAAAACACTGAAAATTCACATTTGTAGAATTTACTAAATGTGTTTAAACCCTTTAGGCTAAATTCACACAGCAGAATTTCTGCATGCGGATTCTGCATCAAATTAAAGCCCAATAGACACTTCATAATTTTCGCATGCAGATTCTGCATCAAATTAAAGCTTGGAAGATAGGCTTCCTCCTATAGAGAAAACATTGTTTCTTTGCACCGCTCCCCCACCCCCCACCCTCCCGTTGCAAACTCTAAAGTGGTGCTTTGTCCTCCTGAGCATGTTTGGGTCTCCTTCAACCTAACAGCGTGCATGGTCTCATCCAGCAGACAGATCGTCCATATCAAAGAGAAGAATGTTCAAAAAGTGCAGTGAATCAGGAACTCTATTATTGGATCAAAAAATCTTTACCCTTCCAGTACTTGTTAGCAGCTGTATGCTACAGAGGAAATTCTTTTCTTTTTGAATTTCTTTTTTGTCTTGTCCACAGTGCTCTCTGCTGACACCTCTGTCTGTGTCAGGAACTGTCCAGAGCAGAATAGGTTTGCAATGGGGATTTTCTTCTGCTCTGAACAGATCCTGATATGGGCATCAGGTGTCAGCAGAGAGCACTTTTGACAAAATAAAAAAGAAATTCAAAAAGAAAATAATTTCTTCTGTAGCATACAGCTGCTAAAAAGTACTGGAGGGGTAAATATTTTTTAATAGAAGTCATTTACAAATCTGTTTAACTTTCTGGCATCAGCTGATTTAAAATAAATGTTTTCCACCGGAGTTCCCCTTTAATCATGGCATAACAAACATGGCTACAATCACATCACACTCATTAGAAACACAAGTAAAATCTGGAGACTGTCCTTTGCGTTCTGTCCTTTGTATGTCCCATGATTCCATAATAAAGAGTTCCTGATTCGCTGCACTTTTAGCGCTGGACATTCTTCTCTTTGATACTGCAATGTGGGCCAGGAACGCCGCTTGCCGGCCCGAGCGCAGTGCTCGTGAGTATGCAGGTGTGAGCTGTCGACAGTGTTTTGATTTACAGATCATCCGTATGTACAAGAGGGTGAAGGAGGAATTCAACTCGTGCAGTCCCATTGTCCTCATTGAGCACACGCTCGGAAGCTTGATGCTAATGTGATAGACAGGTACAAAGTTCGG
Organism: Hyla sarda; assembly: GCF_029499605.1. Classification (NCBI taxonomy): domain Eukaryota; kingdom Metazoa; phylum Chordata; class Amphibia; order Anura; family Hylidae; genus Hyla; species Hyla sarda. The sequence continues at coordinate 132,676,684 of NC_079197.1, read as the reverse complement.
TGTTCAGTTTAGGTGTATAAAATGGTTGCTTCCAAAAGATTTGTGGATAGGCCATAGGCATTTCAGGGAAGCTTTCTCAGTAGGGTTATTATGAGAATGTGGACGATTTATAGAGATTTTTCGGAAGGTTGGAGGATCTGAGATGGGGGTTCTGGATTGAGCAATGGATATAGAAAACACAGACTGGGAAGAATGGAGGGGGTTTTCCATATACATCCTACTTATACTGTTGTTATTCATATATCACAATTCACATATAGAAATACATATAAATGGTGTGATGAATGAAAAATTACCTTAAAGGGGTACTCTGCCCCTAGACATCTTAACCCCTATCCAGAGGAAAGATGATAAGATTTCTGATCACGGGGTTCCCGCCGCTGGGGACCCCCGCAATCTCCCTGCTGCAGCCAGCGTTCGTTTAGAGTGTTGGGTGCAGTGCCGGAGACTCGTGACATCACACCCCCTCCCATAGACTTGCATTGAGGGGGCGTGGCTGTGACTTCACGTATGGGGCGTGATTGTGACTTCATAAGCCTCCGCCACGCATCGCCAGTCATCCGACATGGAGAGAAGTTCGCTCCGTGCACCGGATGTCTGGGGTGCCACAGCCAAGATTGCGTGGGTCCCCACGCGGTGAGACGCCCCGCAATCAGACATCTTATCCCCTATCCTTTGGATAGGGGATAAGATGTCTAGGGGGGGGGAGTACTCCTTTAATGTCATTCTTGACACAGTGAGTGTGGCTAGTGAAATTAAAATTGAATCAATTAAAATAAAAAAATAAGCTAAAAAATTTAGAAATATAGAAAAACAAACTATAGAAAAAGATAAAATAGAAAGGGAAATTATAGAGCATATCTCAAAGGGTATTCTAGTTTAGCTTGTGTCCTATTAATGGTTTTCTGGTACTAAAATATAAAAATAAAATCAAAAGGAATTAATGGAATCACTCCGTGTTGTAGTGCTTTGCTATCAAACAGGGAGACATGATTAGTACTTGGGTCCAAGAAGTGGGCTCCGCAGAGACGTGAAGGTGTTGGTGCTCATAACATGTAGGCAGTGATCACACCTAGGACAGAGGACCAAATATCTCCAATTCAGAGTTAAAGGGGTTGTCCATGATTAGAATAATGCTGCTTCTTCTTGTTTTCAAAAATAGCCCCATTCCTCTCCACATGTTGTGTTTGGTATTGCAGCTTGGCTCTATTAAAGTGAATGGGACAAGGATGCAGTGCTACACTCAACCTGTGAACAGGAGTGGTGCTGTTTTTACAAAAAAGAAACAACAATTTTCTAATCCTGAACAACCCCTTAAAGGACAACTGCAGTGAAATAAACTTATCCCTTATCCCCTAACGGGGCCCAGGCAATGCCCCCGGACAAGCCCCCCCCCCCCCGTTCCTGCAGGCATCGGAACGGCTGCTTCCGGAATACTGTCAGGGCCCCGTTCAAGAGATCGTGGGGGTCCCAGCAGTCAGACCCCCCCGTGATCCATAATTTATCCCCTATCCTTTGGATAGGGGATAAGTTATTTTTGGGCAGCTGCATAAGTTATTTTTGGGCAGCTGCACAAGTTTTGATAAATTTTCCCCAATGAGTCAAAAATAGGATAAGATCTTGTCATGTGCAATTGGGAAAACTTTGACAAAGTGAAAGAGTTTACAGTTTAGACATGACAGGAACTGATGTAATTTTTTATTAAATAGCCCTTATGACAAGCCTATGAGTACAGTCTTACCCAAATTCCCAATAGGCAATGAAGCTGATCGTCCTAGGTGTTCCATAGCGGAGTAGAGCTGAAAAAATATATATCAAAAGACAGCAACACAAAAAGCCGTGCTAAAAGTTTGGATATATAAATTGGGAGTCCAAAGTTCTCAATCACATTCCATTGCTTTCACCCTACAGATGTAGCAGATTTCTCATCTAACAGTACTCTCTGTGATCTGTAGTTTTCCATAGAACTCCAAGTGAACCTACTGACTTATGAAATGACACATTATAAACAGTTTGACAACAAACTTATCTCTACGATATCTTTACTTCCTATATAGTTTATCTATAATGATCACAGATAGAGATTGTCACTCTGTAAGTGTATGTCATTGTCTTATTACCTTGACTGGCTATCATTGGCAATTTATGGCACTAATACATATATGAATTAACTGTTATTGTTTATATTCAGACAGAAAAGTCCATTGTAAAAAGAATTTTCAAAAGTTAAAGCTTTCAGATTGGTTTACTGGGGTCTTAGTTCACAGAATAATTGCACATGTATAAATACCACAGTATGTGTTCGTTTAATGATTTTCTTATACCGGATAACACAGAAGGCTCAGTAACCATTGAGAAATATACAGTAGGGGCGGGTTCTGTTGTTTTATGGTTCTTCAATGTTTCATCTCTTGAACTACATAAAACAGGGTCATGACACTAAAGTATGTATTATATGTTCTGAATGACCCATATACTATATCACCCATATTCTGTATCACCCATATACCATATCACCCATATTTGTTATTACCCTTATACTGTATCACCCATATTCCTTTATCACTCATATACTATATCACCCATATACTGTAACCTCATTAAAGGGGTTTTCACACAATTGAAAAACTAGCTAATTTCTTCCAAAATCTACACAACACCTGTCCGCAGGTTGTGTGAGGTATTACAACTTGGCTCCATTTACTTTAATCCACACCCAACCTGCAGACAAATGTGCATTTTTTTAAAGAAATCTGCTCTGTTTTTTTTTTTAAAGCTGTAGTTACCGTATATACTCGAGTATAAGCCAAGTTTTTCAGCACGATTTTTCATGCTGAAAACGCCCCTCTTGGCTTATACTCGAGTGAACAAAACAATGTTTCTGGCTTTAGCTGTGAGGGGATGGACCGTCCATCTCCGCCTGTCAATCCCTCGGGCCTTAGTCATCATCCAGACCCCCCTTTTGTTTTCTACTCACCTCCCCTCGGTGGGAAGGAAGGGTGAGCTGGTCCGGGCCATCCATCTTTGGCCATCTATGCTGCAGGTACCATCCGGTGGGGAGGGTTAGTCGTTCCGGGCTGTCCATCTACACCGGGAGGCCCTCTTCTCCGCTCCGGGCCGGCCCTGGACTAGTGACCTTACCTTGACGACGACGTGCAGGGACGAACGTGCGCAGCAGACGTCCGTGACGTCCCTGCGCGGTGGCGTCAAGGCAGCTTCACTAGTCCGGGGCCGGCCCTGAGCAGAGAAGAGGGCCTCCCGGTGAAGATGGACAGCCCGGAACGACTAACCCTCCCCAGAAGACGGTACCTGCAGCATAGATGGCCCAGACCAGCTCACCCTTTCTTCCCACCAAGGGGAGGTGAGTAGAAAACAAAAGAGGGGTCTGGATGATGACGAAGGCAGTGGTCTTCAACCTTCGGACCTCCAGATGTTTCAGAACTACAACTCCCAGCATGCTGGGAGTTGTAGTTTTGCAACATCTGGAGGTCCGCAGGTTGAAGACCACTGAGAAGGGATTGACAGGCGGTGATGATGAAGGGGGGGGGGGATGATGACGAGGGGGATGATGACGAGGGGGATGATGATGAGGGGGATGATGACAGGGTGATGATGACGGGGGTCTGGATGATGATAGGGGGGGGGATGATGACATGGGAGGGGATGATGTATTTCCCACCCTAGGCTTATAGTCGAGTCAATAACTTTTCCTGGGTTTTTGGGGTGACATTAGGGGCCTCAGCTTATATTCGGGATGGCTTATATTTGAGTATATACGGTATTTTCCTCTGTTGCCCCCCTTCTGCTCCAAATGATGTCTTCCTGCCTGCACCTGTCAGTAAAATACTGTTACTTCCTTTCTTTTTGACCACAAATAACAGATGACATCACTGTCATGATCACAGAGGAGGTTACACCCATTATGGAAGATAGCATCCAGTCCTGGGGTAAGTCAGGAAAAAACATTTTTGGAAAGGAAAGTAGATAGAAAGAAAAAGAGGTAAAGGAGATAGATCAGACATGACAGGATCTGATCTAGTTTTTAAATAAATGACCCCACAGTACAATCTTACCCAAACTTCCAATAGGCAATGAAGCTGATGGTCCTACGTGTTTCAGTTTCATAGTGGAGTAGAGCTAAAAAAAATGAATAAATAAATAAAAATAAAAAACAGCAACATGAAAAGTAATGCTTAGTCTGGATATATAGATAAATTGTAACTTTCAACTGTCATTGTGATTGTGTATATTCAGTCAGAAAAGACTATTGTAAAAGAAAACTAAAAGTTTAAAAATTAAAGGAAATCTGTTATCATCCGCGTTGACCTGTCATACAGGCTTGTAGTGATACTGATCAAAATGATACTTGTGGCGTCACGAACCGTTCCACCATAATTCCTCTTTTTCAGTATATGCAAATTAGGTGCTTGGGGCATGGCAGGGGTTATGAACCGAGCTTCGGGCACTCTGACGTCATTTTCGCCAGTTGCCAATCTTAGCTGAATGCCGCTTCTGGGTGCACCGGCCATGCTAGCAGGGAGGGGGATTATAAATATAGATGAGCGAGGTGCAGTGCCCGCCCAGCGAAGATGATGTCAGAGTGCCCGGAGCTCACTTTGTAACTATGCCCATGCCCCTGGACCTCATTTTTATATATACGGGAAAAGAGGAATTGCGGCACGACGGTTCGGGACACTGTAAGTATCATTTTGATCAGTATCACCCGCACAGATTAGAGCTGGTGATAATGATGACAGATTTCCTTTAAGTTTTGCGGATTGGTTTTCTGGGCCCTTAGTTCACAGAATAATTGCACATATATAAATACCACAGTGATTGTACGTTCAATGATTTCCTAATCCCAGATAACACTGAAGGAAATATTTACATTAACAACAGTTTCTGTTGTTTTATGGCTCTTCAATGGTTTGGAGTTCATCTCTTGAACTACTTAAAACAAGGTCATGACATTTAAGTATATATCATCCATATTCTGTATCACCCATATTCTTTATCACTCATATAATGTATCACCCATATTCTGTATAACCAATATACCACATCACTCATATTCTGTATCAACCATCTACTGTATAACCCATATACAGTATCATCCATATTCTGTATCACTTATATACAGTATCACCCGAATTCTGTATCACCAATATTCTGTATTACCCATATAATGTATTAGTCATATACTGTATCACCCATATACTCTATCACCCATATACTCTATCACCCATATTTTGTATCACCCATATTCTAAACAGTAATTCAGGATGTTATGATGCCTTATTTTGATGCTGAGGTGTAATTTTATTAAAGCAGTTATCCCGGGGTAGAAAAAACAGACCTAATTTATTCCAAAAACAGCTTCACCCCTGTCCTCAGGTTATGTATTACTACTTGGCTCCATCCACATCAATGGATATAAGCTGCAATACCACACCCAGCCTGCAAACAAATGTGGTGCAGTTTTTTGAAGAAATCAGCTCTGTTTTTCTAATGCTAAATAATCACCTTAGCCTGTATATCAGGTAACAACATATGTTATAACATCACTGCAGTTATTTTCCTGTGTTGCTCCCTTTCTGCTCCAAATTATGTCTTCCCGCCTGCACCTGTCAATCAAATACCATTGCTTTCTTTCTCATTGACCACAGATAACAGACAACATTACTGTCACAGAGGAGGCTACACCCATTATGGAAGATGGCATCCAGTCCTGGGGTAAGTTGGGGAAGCATTCTTGGAAAGGAAAGTAGAGGTTCTGATAATTCTCCCCCATAGTACTTAAAGGGGTATTCTAGTGGAAAACTTTTTTTTTTTTTAAATCAACTGGTGCCAGAAAGTTAGGCTGGGTTCACACTACGATTTGTAACTACGGTTCCCGTATACGGCTGGGAGGTGGGGGGGGGGACTTAATCGCGGCGCCCGCACTCAGCCATATAAGGGAACCATATTTAATGCATGTCTGTGAGCCGACCGAAGTGAACTGCAGCTTCTGGTCGGCTGCTTTTTCGGCCGTATGCGGTTTCCCGACCGTAGGCAAAAACGCGGTCGACCACGTTTTTGCCTGCGGTCGGGAAAACCGCATACGGCCGAAAACGCAGCCAACCGGAGGCTGCGGTTCACTCCGGTCGGCTCATAGACATCCATTAAATACGGTTCCCCTGTACGGCTGAGTGCGGGCGCCGCAATTAAGCCCCACCCCCCCTCCTCCCAGCCGTATACGGGAACCGTAGTTACAAATCGTAGTGTGAACCCAGCCTTAAACAGATTTGTAAATCACTTCTATCAAAAAATCTTAATCCTTCCAGTACTTTTTAGGGGCTGTATACTAAAGAGAAATCCAAAAAAGAAATGCATTTCCTGTGATGTCCTGACCACAGTGCTCTCTGCTGACCTCTGCTGTCCATTTCAGGAACTGTCAAGAGCAGGAGAAAATCCCCATAGCAAACATATGCTGCTCTGGACAGTTCCTATAATGGACAGCAGAGGTCAGCAGTAGTGTTGCTCGCGAATATTCGCAATACGAATATTTGCGAATATAGCACTATATATTCGTAATTACAAATATTCGCTTTTTTTTTTCTCACAGTACACATCACAGTGATCATCCCTCTCTGCTTCCAGCTTGTGCAGTGTAAAGAAGGCTCTAATACTACTGTGTGAGACTGGCGAGCAAATTTTCGCATATACGCTTATGGTATTTTTTTATATGCTAATTTTTGCATATGCTAATTTGTGCATACGCGAATTTTCGCATATGCGGAAATAAAACGCGAATATTACGAATATGCAAATTTTGTGAATATATGACGGATATTCGTCCATATATTGGCGAAATATCGCAAATTCGAATATGGCCTATGCCGCTCAACACTAGTCAGCAGAGAGCACTGTGGTCAGGACATTACAGGAAATGCATTTCTTTTATGGATTTCTCTTTCCTATACAGCCACTAAAAAGTACTGGAAGAATTAAGATTTTTTAATAGAAGAGATTTTGAAATCTGTTTAACTTTCTGGCACCAGTTGATTAAAAAAAAAAAAAAAGTTTTCCACGGGAGTACCCCTTAATAGCAATTTGATGTTTTTCATTATTTATTTTTATTCTACAATATACCATTACAGGGATATAAAGACATCTATGGGGCCTAGAAACCAGTGGAATCAAACCCCTCGTACTTTGCTTTTGGTGGAGGACAGCACCTGCCTGATATTACCCCTGAAAGTCCATTAGTGTATTGGATGTCCCCACATAACACGGACAGACATTCATCTAACTTTCAAATGCATTCTGAACCCTTTGAAGGTACCCTGCAGTTTTAAACAGGTGAAACATTGCAGATACCCATCAGCCCCAGCTCTGATCCCCAGCTCAGATATTGACATTCGGCAATGCATGTCTTCTGAATGGGAAGAGGGGAGAAAGCCACTGATTCCTTTGCCAGTGGCTTATTTTTTAAACTTAAAGGGGTACTCCGCCCCTAGACATCTTATCCCCTACAAAACGTCTGATCGCGGAGGTCCCGCCACTGGGGACCCCTGCGATCGCCCTGCTGTGCCCGGTGTTCGTTCAGAGCAGAGGTACTCAACTATTTTTAGTGAGGGTCCCCTTATCCAGATCTGCCATCCGGTGAAGGTTCGAGTTGAACGCTAAGGCCTGGTTCACAAATAGCGGCCTCAGTGCCAAACGAGCAACTGAAGTATGGAGGATGTATGACCTGAATACTGCCACACACTGTACCCCTGAATATAATACTGCCACACACTGTACCCCTGAATATAATACTGCCGCACACTGTACCCCTGAATATAATACTGCCGCACACTATACCCCTGAATATAATACTGCCGCACACTGTGCCCCTGAATATAAAACTCCCACACACTGTACCCCTGGTATATTACTGCCACACACTGTACCCCCTGAATATAATACTGCCCCACACTGGGCCCCTGGTATATTACTGCCACATACTATGTCCCTGGTATATTACTGCCACAGGCTATGCCCCCAAATATATTTTCAACAAACACTGTGTCCTGTACCGACTAATTGTACCTCTGTGCCCAAAATAATTGATGCCACTGTGCCCCCAGAATTAATGATGCCACTGTGCCCCAGAGTTATTTATGCCACTGTGCCCCCAGAATTAATTATGCCACTGTGCCCCAGAATTAATGATGCCACTGTGCCCCCCAAATTAATGATGCCACTGTGCCCCAGAATTAATAATGCCACTGTGCTGCACAAAATTAATGATGCCACTGTGCTGCACAAAATTAATGATGCCACTGTGCCCCCAGAATTAATTATGCCACTGTGCCCCCAGAATTTATTATGCCGCTGTGCCCCCAGAATTAATTATGCCGCTGTGCCCCCAGAATTAGTGATGCCACTGTGCCCCCAGATTTAATGATGCCGCTATGCCCCCAACATGAATGATGCCACTGTGCCCCCAGAATTAATGATCCCGATGTGCCCCCAAAATTAATGATGCCACTGTGCCCCCAGAATTAATGATGCCGCTGTGTCCCCAATATTAATGATGCCACTGTGCCCCCAGAATTAATGATGCCACCATGCCCCCAGAATTAGTGATGCTGCTGTGCCCCCAGAATAAATGATCCTGCTGTTCTACACAGAATAAATGATGCCTCTGTGCCCCCAGAATTAATTATGCCCCTGTGCCTCAGAATAAATGATGCCACTGTGCCCCCAGAATTAATGATGCCACTGTGCCCCCAGAATTAGTGATGCCACTGTGCCCCCAGAATTAGTGATGCCACTGTGCCCTCAGAATTAATGATGCCACTGTGCTGCACAAAATTAATGATGCCACTGTGCCCCCAGATGTAGTGATGCCACTGTGCTTCCAGAATTAATGATGCCACTGTGCCCCCAGAATTAATAATGCTGCTGTGCCCCATGAATTAATGATGCCACTATGCCTCCAGAATTAATGATCCTGCTGTTCTACACAGAATTAATGATGCCACTGTGCCCCCAGAATTAATGATGCCACTGTGCCCCCAGAATAAATGATGCCACTGTGCCCCCACAATTAACGATGCCACTGTGCTGCACAAAATTAATTATGCTGCTGTGCCCCCAGAATTAGTGATGCCACTGTGTCCCCAATATTAATGATGCCACTGTGCCCCCAGAATTAATGATGCCACTGTGCTCCCAGAATCAATGATCCTGCTGTTCCACACAGAATTAATGATGCCACTGTGCCCCAGAATTAATTATGCCCCTGTACCCCAGAATAAATGATGCCACTGTGCCCCCAGAATTAATTATGCCACTGTGCCCCAGAATAAATGATTTCACTGTGCCCCCAGAATTAATGATGCCACTGTGCCGCACAAAATTAATGATGCCGCTGTGCCCCCAGATGTAGTGATGCCACTGTGCTCCCAGAATTAATGATGCCACTGTGCCCCCAGAATTATTGATGCCACTGTGCCCCACAGAATTAATAATGCTGCTGTGCCCCAAGAATTAATGATGCCACTGTGCCCCCAGAATTAATGATCCTGCTGTTCCACACAGAATTAATCATGCCATTGTGCCCCCAGAATTAATCATGCCACTGTGCCCCAGAATAAATGATGCCACTGTGCCCCCACAATTAACGATGCCACTGTGCCGCACAAAATTAATTATGCTGCTGTGCCCCCACAATTAGTGATGCCACTGTGCCTCCAGAATTAATGATGCCACTGTGCTGCACAAAATTAATGATGCCACTGTGCCCCCAGAATTAGTGATGCCCCTGTGCCCCCAGAATTCATGATGCCACTGTGCCCCCAGAATTAATGATGCCACTGTGCCCCACAGAATTAATAATGCTGCTGTGCCCCAAAAATTAGTGATGCCACTGTGCCCCCAGAGTTAATGATGCCGCTATGCCCCCAGAATTAATGATGCCATTGTGCCCCCAGAATTAATGATGCTACTGTGCTGCACAAAATTAATGATGCCACTGTGCCCCCAGAATTAGTGATGCCACTTTGCTCCCAGAATGAATGATGCCACTGTGCCCACAGAATGAATGATGCCACTGTGCCCCACATAATTAATAATGCTGCTGTGCCCCAAAAATTAGTGATGCCACTGTGCCCCCAGAGTTAATGATGCCGCTATGCCCCCAGAATTAATGATGCCACTGTGCCCCCAGAATTAATGATGCTACTGTGCTGCACAAAATTAATGATGCCACTGTGCCCCCAGAATTAGTGATGCCACTTTGCTCCCAGAATGAATGATGCCACTGTGCCCCAAGAATTAGTGATGCCACTGTGTCCCCAGAGTTAATTATGCCGCTATGCCCCCAAAATTAATGATGCCACTGTGCCCCCAGAATTAATGATGCTGCTATGCCCCAAGAATTAATGATGCCACTGTGCCCCCAGAATTAATGATGCCACTGTGCTGCACAAAATTTATGATGCCACTGTGCCCCCAGAATTAGTGATGCCACTTTGCTCCCAGAATGAATGATGCCATTGTGCCCTCAGAATGAATGATGCCACTGTGCCCCACAGAATTAATAATGCTGCTGTGCCCCAAGAATTAGTGATGCCACCATGCCACCACAGTTAATGATGCCGCTATGCCCCCAAAATGAATGATGCCACTGTGCCCCCAGAATTAATGATGCCTCTATGCCCCCAAAATTAATGATGCCACTTTGCCCCCAGAATTAATGATGCTACTGTGCTGCACAAAATTAATGATGCCACTGTGCCCCCAGAATTAGTGATGCCACTTTGCTCCCAGAATGAATGATGCCACTGTGCCCCAAGAATTAGTGATGCCACTGTGCCCCCAGAGTTAATTATGCCGCTATGCCCCCAAAATTAATGATGCCACTGTGCCCCCAGAATTAATGATGCTGCTATGCCCCCAGAATTAATGATGCCACTGTGCCCCCAGAATTAATGATGCCACTGTGCTGCACAAAATTTATGATGCCACTGTGCCCCCAGAATTAGTGATGCCACTTTGCTCCCAGAATGAATGATGCCACTGTGCCCTCAGAATGAATGATGCCACTGTGCCCCACAGAATTAATAATGCTGCTGTGCCCCAAGAATTAGTGATGCCACCATGCCCCCACAGTTAATGATGCCGCTATGCCCCCAAAATTAATGATGCCACTGTGCCCCCAGAATTAATGATGCCTCTATGCCCCCAAAATTAATGATGCCACTTTGCCCCCAAAATTAATGATCCCGCTGTGCCGACAAAATTAATGGTGCCACTGTGTCTTCAGAATTAGTGATGCCACTGTGTCCCCAGAATTAGTGATGCCACTGTGCCCCCAGAATGAATGATGCCACTGTGCCCCCAGAATGAATGATGCCACTGTGCCCCCAGAATAAGTTATGCCACTGTGCCCCAAGAATTAATGATGCCACTGTGCCCCCAGAATAAGTTATGCCACTGTGCCCCAAGAATTAATGATGCCACTGGGCCCCCAGAATGAATGATGTCACTGTGCCCCCAGAATTAGTGATGCCACTGTGCCCCCAGAATTAATGATGCTGCTGTTACCCCAGAATTAATCAAGCAACTGTACCCCAAAGTTATTTATGCCACTCTGTCCCTAGAATTAATTATGCCACTGTGCCCCCAGAATGAAGGATGCAACTATGCCCCCAGAATGAAGGATGCCACTATGCCCCCAAAATGAAGGATGCCACTATGCCCCCAGAATGAAGGATGCCACTATGCCCCCAGAATGAACTTTGCCACTGTGACTCTCCAGCTATTGCAAACTACAAATCCCATCATGCACAGACATAAATTCTACAACAATTGCAGAGTCACAGGTGGGGCAACACAAATTTGTACCTGAGAGCTTGGCTGCCATCCCAGGTCCCGTGCTGCTCCGCTGCTCTGGCCTCTTCTTGTCAGGCCTGGCAAGAGTAGATGATGCAGGCAGTGCTAATCGCACTGCCTGCATCATAGGAGAAGCGCCGGGAGGCCAGGCAGGGAACACAGTGCTCCCTCGCTCCAGGCTGTGGCTATTCATTTGTATTGGTGTCTTAAAGACACCTATACAAATGAATGAGGGGAGATCCAGTCGGAGGTCCGGAAGAGTGAAGTTCGTTCGCTCCGTGCACCAGATGTCTGGGCTGCTGCAGCTGAGATCGCGGGGGTCCCCAGCAGCAGAACCCCCGCAATCAGACATCTTATCCCCTATCCTTTGGGTTGGGGATAAGATGTCTAGGGGCGGAGTACCCCTTTAAAGGGGTTGCCTGAGTTATTGAAATATTTTGCCAGTGTTTAGAATTGTGATAAAAAAGAACCTATACTCATCAGTTTAATTCTCTTCCCATCCAGCACTACTATTCTACTCCATCCCACCAACTTTGTTCACATCTTGGTTTTCGTAAACCAGCAGCCTCAGCGCTATATACACAAAACTACAAAGGCCAGTGATTGGCTCAAAATAGTGAGCAGGGAATATGAAGAGGATGAAATGAGTATAGGTTCTGGCTTGGTTCACACATATGGTATTTTGGTCAGTATTTGGTCCCCATTTTGGTCACTATTTTAAGTGGGTCCAAAACACAGAAATAGGTGCAAATGTTTTCATTCTAGTTTTTCCTCTGCATTGGTTCTACTCCTGTTCCAGTAAATATTCAGAAATGCATTTCAAATACTGATATGCCAGCCGATCACCTAATAACAAATGCTGGCAAAATGTTTTAACAACTCGGACACCTTCTTCAGGAAGGGTACTACACTGTAACACACTATTATTTGTTACAAATGGGACATTTCACTGTTGACACTTTTACTTGCTGAATAATCTGGGTCATAAATCTTTATTTGTAGGCAGGGTAGTTTTATAACATCAGCCCTATGAGGTTGTATTAGGGTTGTTATTAACCTTTATATCTCTTGAAAAATCAAACGTGAGACAAAACACCTCTGGAGATGTTGCAGGTAAATGTCTCAATAGTTGTTGAACGCAAGCTGTAACTGGCTGACAGCCATGGATGACTACACTCCTCCTGGGGCCCTTACCAGTGTATGGATCGGGCAGCTACCGATAGATGGCACAGAGCGATCTCTATTTCTGGCTATTTTAACTGTTTAGATGCTGCTGTCCACTCCTGGATAAAGCTTCTCCTGACGAAACACGTCAGAGTTGTTGTGTGGGGCTGGGGTGAGTCCTGCGTTCCTGACATTGCCTCTGTTCATCTGCTGCTATTCCTCTAACTTATGTTTACATTCTCACTTGCATATTACCGTATATACTCGAGTATAAGCCGTCCCGAATATAAGCCGAGGCCCCTAATTTCACCCCAAAAACCCAGGAAAAGTTATTGACTCGACTATAAGCCTAGGGTGGGAAATACATCATCCCCCCTTGTCATCACCCCCCCCCGTCATCATCACCCCGTCATCATAACCCCGTCATCATAACCCCGTCATCATCACCCCGTCATCATCACCCCGTCATCATCACCCCGTCATCATCACCGCCTGTCATCATCACCCTCATCATCATCACCTTGTCATCATCACCCTGTCATCATTCCCCCCTGTCATCATCACACTGTCATCATCAACCTGTCATCATCCCCCGGGCATGCTGGGAGTTGTAGTTTTGAAACATCTAGAGGTCCGCAGGTTGAAGACCACTGCCATCGTCATCATCCAGACCCCCCTTTTGTTTTCTACTCCCCTCCCCTTGGTGGGAAGAAAGGGTGACCTGGTCCGGGCTGTCCATTTTCAGCCATCTATGCTGCAGGGACCATCCGGTGGGGAGGGTTAATCGTTCCGGGCTGTCCATCTTCACCGGGAGGCCCTCTTCTCCGCTCCGGGCCAGCCCCGGACTAGTGATGCTGCCTTGATGCCACTGCACAGGGACGTCACAGACGTCTGCTGCGCACGGACGTCCCTGCGCGTCGTCATCAAGGCAGCGTCACTAGTCCAGAGCCGGCCCGGAGAAGAGGGACAGCCCGGAATGACTAACCCTACCCACTGGATGCTCCCTGCAGCATAGGAGGTTGAATATGGATGGCCCAGACCAGCTCACCCTTCCTTCCCACCGAGGAGAGGTGAGTAGAAAACAAAAGGGGGGTCTGGATGATGACGAAGGCTCGAGGGATTGACAGGCGGAGATGGACGGCCGGGACCATCCCCTCACAGCTTAAGCCAGAAACAGTTTTTGCTCACTGGAGTATAAGCCGAGGGGGGCGTTTTCAGCATGAAAAATCGTGCTGAAAAACTCGGCTTATACTCGAATATATACGGTAAATTTTTTTCCCATCAATAGTGTATGTGCACTTGATTGGCAGTGTCCTATTATAGTATAATTTTTGCCCACTGGTCACTTTGTTCATTTATCTTTTGCACTGTTAAGCACTTGCACTTTTTTATTACTGCAGAAAGCTAGGCTCACGTGATATACTAAGTACCTATTCACACAGGACTTTTCACCCCAGTATCCTCATTTGTTTTTATCGGTCTTAGTTATATTTACGCATATTATTCTGTCATATATATATGTATGTATATATATATATATATTAGGGATGCACCGATATATCGGCGGCCGATACATATCGGCCGAAAATAGCTATTTCGGCAAAATGCCGAAACAACTAAAAATCTGCCGATAATGACCCACCTCCCCTGCCCGCCCACAGCACAAGTTACAAACACTGCCAGTGGCAGAGGCACTCGTGGGCAGTGCAGGGGGGGCCGGCCGCAACATCTGGGGGGGGGGGGGGGGTTGCGCTCTCCGGGATAGGATTAGGAATACTTCTTTTTATGTGCCCGGGCCGGCTCCTGTGTGTGGCTGCAGGCGGGGGCCGACCAGAGCATATAAAACCTAATACTGTATACTAAAAACCAGAGGGCCTCCATCTGTTGTTAAACTACAACTCCCAGCATGCCTGGACCGGCAAAGTCTGTCCGGGCATGCTGGGAGTTGTAGTTTCACAACAGCTGGAGGCCCCCTGGTTTTTAGTATACAGTATTAGGTTTTATATGCTCTGGTCGGCCCCCGCCTGCAGCCACACACAGGAGCCGGCCCGGGCACATAAAAAGAAGTATTCCTAATCCTATCCCGGACATCCCTGTGTCCCGAAAAATCTTTTCGGGACATAAGGATGTCCGGCGGTCACTCACCATTCCCCGGCGTCCTCCTGCGATCCTCCCGAGATCCTCCTTCGGTCCTTCGCTTCTCCGCCTCTATGGTCGTACGCACGGGACGTCACTGACATCCCGTGCGTACAACCATAGAGACGCAGGAGGACCGCAGGATCGTCGCAGGAGAACGCACGCCGGCCGGGGCCTGGTAAGTGACCGCGTCATCTTCTTCAGTGTTCAGGTCATCGCTCCTCCGGTCCCGGCACCGGCACCTACTGCTATGGTCCATGGGCCATAGCAGTAGATGTGACCCCGGGCCGGAGGAGCGGTGACCGGATCACTGTGGGGGCAGCAGTACAGACATACAGCCTCCAGCCATACACTGTATATGGCTGGAGGCTGTATGTCTGTGGGGTGGGGGAACTGCTGACCTAATGTGGGGGGGAGCTGCCTACAAATGTGTGTGTGTGTGTGGGGGGGGGGGGAGCTGCCTAATATTGTGGGGGGGGAGCTGCCTAATATTGTGGGGGGGGGAGCTGCCTAATATTGTGGGGGGGGGGAGCTGCCTAATATTGTTGGGGGGGGGGAGCTGCCTAATATTGTGGGGGGGGAGCTGCCTGATATTGTGGGGGGGGGGAGCTGGGAAGCTGCCTAATATTGTGGGGGAGCTGCCTAATATTGTGGGGGGGGGAGCTGGGAAGCTGCCTGATATTGTGGGGGGGGGGGGGGGGGAAGCTGCCTGATATTGTGGGGGGGGGGGAAGCTGCCTGATATTGTGTGTGGGGGGAAGCTGCCCGATATTATGGGGGGGGGAGCTGCCTAATATTGTTGGGGGGAGCTGCCTAATATTGTGGGGGGAGCTGCCTGATATTGTGGGGGGGAGCTGCCTACAAATGTGGGGGGAGCTGCCTAATATTGTTGGGGGGAGCTGCCTGATATTGTGGGGGGGGGAGCTGCCTACAAATGTGGGGGGAGCTGCCTAATATTGTTGGGGGGAGCTGCCTAATATTGTGTGGGAACTGCCTACTATTGTTGGAGGAAGCTGCCTACTATTGTGGGGGAAATGCTGACCTAATGTGAGGAACCTGCCTACTTTTGTGGGGGAACTGCTGACCTAATGTGGGGGGAGCTGCCTAATTTTGTTGGGGGGAGCTGCCTAATATTGTGTGGGAACTGCCTACTATTGTTGAGGGGAGCTGCCTACTATTGTGGGGAACCTGCCTACTATTGTGGGGGAAATGCTGACCTAATTTGGGAACCTGCCTACTGTTGTGGGGGAGCTGCCTACTATTGTGGGGGAGCTGCCTACTATTGAGGGGGAGCTGCCTACTATTGTGGGGGAACTCCCGACCTAATGTGGGGGAGCTGGCAATCTAATGTGGGGGAATCTAATCTAATGAGCGGAGCGCTGCATTTTACCAGAAGACGGGGAGAAGTCATCGGTTTCGGCCGGACATTTTTTTTTATTTCGGTTTCGTTTCGGTTCTGAAATTTCCATTTCGGTGCACCTCTAATATATATATATATATATATATATATATATATATATATATATATATGACTCGCACGTCAACCGGGCGCCAACTCACCCATTCTGCAGGTGACGTCAGTGGGTGACATTGGCAATACACAGGAGCAGGAGCAGGTCAGCTGAAAGGGGTATTACAGGGAAAAAAAAAATTTTTTATATATCAACTGGCTCCAGAAAGTTAAACAGATTTGTAAATTATAGTGGTAACAAAGAAAGGGGTCCGGCAACTCACCGTTTCGGCGATAACTGTTACGAGGCTTGGATTCCGTCCATGTGGCAGAGGTAGTATGGGAAGCTCAGGAGGTGATTAACCGGTTGATTTCGTGCAAAAGCACTTCGTCCGGCCTCTGAGCATGCTGGGAGTTGTAGTTTTGCAACATCTGGAGGTCCGCAGGTTGAAGACCACTGCTATAGACTATGCTGGCACTATATCAGCAATGAGAAATGAATGATTTAATAAATGAAGGTTTTCTTTACCAGTCATATAGCCATAGTACATGTGCTTTATAAATGTTATGATGATGTATACATAAAGGAACCATTTGATAAGAACCTGTTCGTGTTTTTTTTATTTATTTATTTTTTTAATACACACTTACATATAGTAGTGCATACAACAAATACAGCAATTAGAGATGAGCGAACTTACAGTAAATCGTCACAAACTTCTCGGCTCGGCAGTTGATGACTTTTCCTGCGTAAATTAGTTCAGCCTTCAGGTGCTCCGGTGGGCTGGAAAAGGTGGATGCATTCCAAGGAAAGAGTCTCCTAGGACTGTATCCACCTTTTCCAGCCCACGGGAGCACCTGAAAGCTGAATTAATTTATGCAGGAAAAGTCATCAACCGCCGAGCCGAGAAGTTCGTGACGAATCGAATTTACTGTAAGTTCGCTCATCTCTAACAGCAATCCCCCATTCCCACACCCATCCCTCCCAACATGTTTCAGTTGACGATTTGATGCCCTTGGTAACTTTTTATCTTCACTCATTGACCTATGAGTAAAGCAATTTACATCTGATACATAGTTATGAAAACTTAAAGGGGTATTCCAGGAAAAAACTTTTTTTCTTTATATCAACTGGCTCCAGAAAGTTAAACAAATTTGTTAATTATTTTTATTAAAAAATCTGAATCCTTTCAATAATTATCAGCTGCTGAAGTTGAGTTGTTGTTTTATGTCTGACAACAGTGCTCTCTGCTGACATCTCTGCTTGTCTCGGGAACTGCTCAGAGTAGAAGAGGTTTGCTATGGGGATTTGCTTCTACTCTGGACAGTTCCCGAGACACGTGTCAGCGAGCACTTAGACAGAAAAGAACAACTTCAGAAGCTCATAAGTACTGAAAGGATTAAGATTTTTTAATAGAAGTAATTTACAAATCTGTTTAATTTTCTGGAGCCAGTTGATATATATATATATATATATATATATAAAAAAAAAAAAAGATTCCCAGCATGGCTGTATACTCCAATATAAGGCAATAAACAGAAAAGGTAGCCAGTGGTATCGATGAATTCTGTTTATTCGGATCCCATAAAACCGTGTGCAAGTGGGATATCAGCCAACAAACAACAATCAGTAAGCGTGGACACGTTTCGGGTATGCACCCTTCGTCTTAGCACAATTTGTGCTAAGACGAAAGGTGTATACCCGAAACGCGTCCACGCTAACTGATTGTTGTTTGTTGGCTGATATCCCGCTTGCACACGGTTTTATGGGATCCGAATAAACAGAATTCATCGATACCACTGGCTACCTTTTCTGTTGGGAGAATATAGTCCACCATTAAACTTCTGCTAAATCTTTTATCTGACCGGCCTTGTGCAGTCCAACTATACCACCAGCAGTGGTGGACTTTTTCAGAATGTTTACCCAAAACCACTTTCACTTGGCAATTGGCAGTATTTCGGACAGTATTATGGCAGTATTTACAAATCAGCGTTTGTAAATCAAAACCCTAAGTTGGTCAAAACAAATGCTATTTTTCCCAATTTAGGTCAATTGGGAGGAGGAGAGAGGGGGGGGGGGGTTAGGGGGTTTACAACAGGTTAGCAAACCAACCACAACAGATAGGCTGAGGTGCCACACTAGACTTCTGCAGCTGCACAATGGTCCAGTTAGTATGGAAGCCAAATATACCAGTTAAGTCTGAGAGAGGAATAACCCTTTAAGAGCTTAAATAGGTACTCTGCTCTTACACATCTTATCCCCTATTCAAAGGATAGGGAAAAAGATGTCTGATCATGGGGGTCGTGCTGCTGGGACCCCGTGATCTCTGTGCAGCACCTGGCATTCATTTAGAATGCTGAATGGGGAGGCAGAGGTCGTGACTTCACAGCCACGCCCCTCATGATGTCACACCACGCCCCCCTCAATGCAAGTCTATGGGAGACTTGCATTGAGGGGGCATGGCATGATGTCACAAGGGGCATGGCTATGATGTCGCAACCCCCCGCCTTCTGCACCCAGCGTTCTGAACAAAATGTTCCGAACACTGGAGCAGCGGAGTACCCCTTTAAGATGAGATATCTCAGAATAAGGGGTCTTTCTACTGTGTTTGCAAGGTACTATTGAGGGAATTATTTAGCCCCTGGTTTAAAAAAAATGCCAAATGAAGACCACAAGTATTGTAATGTGTAAACCACACAAAGTATTGTATCCGGGAACTAGAGTACCCTTTAAAGCAAGTGATAAAACATCCACAGACATGTTATTTTCTGACTCTAGATACGTTTATTCATCTCCTGAAATACACTGTGCTGCGGTGAGCTTAATGGCTTTATGCCTTTTTTCTATTCCTCTAGAAACCCATATTATGATGAAATTACATTTATGAAATTTGCTTTTTTATGCAAACAAATTGAAAATATGACCCTATTGGTAATGTGATGTTCAGACAAAATATGTTCTACTTTTCTGCCTTTGTTACATAATTGCCACATCCATTCTTTGCTGACATAGCACAGTTTACATAGCCCAAAAGTTATTTAAACTTTCCAAGTCACCTCCGTCTCCATGAGGGTGTAACCTGACTATTGCGAGCAGGAGAGTGTTGTAACCAGGATCAGTGCAACAATTAATTGACTTGTATTGTGAAATCTGCTCGCGGAGCGAAGACAATGGGAACGGAGCAGTGTGCCAAGTATTGCTGAGGAATAGCTGGCAGCATTGCTGCAGTCACCTCCGGGATGTACATAAATAGACTGCATTAAGCATCATCTTTCCTCGTACATGGTCTGAGATAAATCCCTTGGGAGTGGCATCCCTTGGTAACATGGCTTAGTTACGGCTGGCATGCCACTTCCTCATTGCTGAAATAAATATCATTGACGACAGTTTTGTCAAGTGGGACAACAACTTTGATCTGCGTCAATTTATGTTTACCTTATTTCCCTAAGCTATAAGAATTATAGGATCAATTCACATCTTTCAAAATTTACAGATACCAGAGTGATTCAATTGGTAAGAAAGTAAAAACAGTTGCCTAACCTACGTGTTTCAGAAACTTGGCTACGGTTTCCTTCATCGGGGATCAAGTAAACCGTATCCAAGTTTCCGAAATGCGTAGGGTAGCATTGTGGACCTCCGAGGCACCAGTAGTGGGGTCACCACTGACCGTCCAAGATCATCCGACTGACCGCTAAGTGAGCGAGGTACGGTTGAGATGCCACCGGCCGGAGCGTTCTCCCGTTTGACCCTCACGACTCTGGACACAGGCATCTCTTTCCAATCTACAACTGGAATACCAGCATCAAATGAAAAACTGCATCAAAACCGCAAGTATAGTATTTTGGACAAAGTGAACATCACTTAACCTACCAGCATCTGTATGCACTAACAGACACCTTTTTTGTTCTTACCAATTAGTGTCTCATCTATATACTGCAGTATATCATCGTATTTTATTCATCAAATAACTATCAATATATATGCCACTGTACAAGTACAATTTACAGGTAGTTTATACACATTTATTTTAATACTTATTTTTTTCCTGCAGCCATTTTTTATCAGACCTCCATTTATTCACTTTGGCCAATGTCAGCTTAGCTAGCTATCACATTTGTATATGGGTATGCATTTTTCTTCATTTTTGTACACGTATTTAACCAATTCGACAACAATCTTAAAGTCCCATTTAGCTCTTACTAAATCATTGGATTTTGCATGAAATTAGCTGACATCTGACATTTGATTTCTGTCTGACCTTTGACTGATAAACCTTTGACTATACAATCTCTGACTGGGAAGTATGTATAATGATGGTGATGCTTCTACATACTGCAATTAATCTCACGTTCATTTTGTTTCCTCTTGACATACATTAAATATTATACCACAGATTATTTTCTCACGTTATACACTGGTTGTGGATTGGGTTGCCTGAGGCTTTCTGCCCAATGCCTTAGCTACTAGGGTCTATTGGTACTACATGCTTACCCCTAGAACTCTAGATCTAGATAACAATTAAGCATACTGTTACCTTACTGGATACGTGTATTGTTTAGTTAGCTACAGGTATACCTTCTGGCCAGGAAGAGCATCCTGAACACGTAGAGACAAAAGAACATATTAGTGCATGACATTAGTGCATAACAGTGGTACGGACTGATTTAGAACATGTTACAGTCCCTAAGACTCATTTTGGTGTTTGTTTGTGAGATATATTTTATAAGTTATGTGTACTGGACTTTATGAATGTACACTAATGAAGTTTATGTACTGTACTATGTGTACATTGGTATGTTTCTCTGTTAGGCGCTATTGAAGGGTGGCATTTATTGTTACTCCCAGAGATGCTGGGAGGGCACCTCTAAGTAACTACTATAACACCTGGAAGAAAAAAGTACTTGTGTACAGGAATTTGATATTTCTGTACAAAAACACCACTTACATTTGTTTAACATTTTATGTCAGCAGACATATTATTGATTGGAACACAAGGGCTACATGGTAGCAGCACAACACTTGATGTATTCAGGCAACATTTACCTGCTATGTGGGTGCAACATTTCAGGCACCAAAAATATATTACTATGAGATAATTTACATAAACAGTCACATAAGGCTCTACAGTCCACCTACGTTATAGAGTCCTCAATAAAACATGGCTGTTGCCGGAGCCGGGTACAAACCTACTAGAATCTCCTCAGGCAAGGAGTCCCTCAGCCTGGGGCTGGGCACAAACTTAGGAAGGTTGTTACATTGCTGAACAGGTCAAGTTCTTGGCATAGTCCTGCCAGGCACTTCATCTTGAACTGGTTACAAAACTGAAGAAATCTGCAACACAAGAGGGTACTGGGGTACCACACAGTTAATGGCAAGCAAAATAATGACTTAGAAAGGGAATTTTCTTGATTCCCAACCTCTCCTATCAGTGTGCTACTTAATCTGCGACATATAGCGAGGAGCACAAGGTTGGGATTCTCTCATGGGATTTACGGCAGTGTCCCAAGAGATATTTGTGAGCCGGGACTGTGCCACAGATGGGTTCACGCTCACCACAACATTAATAGCAGCGGCTGAGGCCACTGGTACTACAGTTGGTGCCTGTTGGTTAGGCCACACCTCCTCAGGGGGAGTAGGTCTAGGCACATATGTTGGTGCCCATTGCTTAGGCCTCACCTCCTCAGGGGGAGTAGGCCTGGGCACATATGTTGGTGCCCGTTGCTTAGGCCTCACCTCCTCAGAGGGAGTAGGCCTGGGCACATTTTCTGTTAGAGATGCTGTATAATGGGACCTTGACATATACTTAGGATCCATGATGGGCACTCCGTACATTTCCTCTTCACAGGCTGTGTTAGGCAGCCTCATCGGCCGGATTCCGTGGGGATCTGCGTCCCAGTCATCCGATGGAAAGTATGTGAAGGGTATCTGTGTTGGATTTTTGGGCCTTGTGACTGCTGGAGCCCATTCACCCTGCAGACTCTTGACTGGGGTGTACTCTACAGTACAATCTCCCCTCGCTCCAGAGAGTGATATCTTCTGGGCAGGTAGTCCCACTAAACGGCCCTTCTATTGACCAATAGGGTCCCCCCATGTTGGCAGTCCTGGAGGGTAACAAAGCCTCTAGCCTTCTCAAACTTGACCACTGTGGCGCATCGGCACTCCAAGGGTGGCTCACCCTCTCGTGGGTAGTCCAGCATGCGGATATATAGAGATTCTAACTTTTTAGTGTCCCTCTGCTTCTCTGCCTGGACTTCATAAGAGAGGTGTTTTGGCCCATATCTCTCCCTATGCTGGGCCTTCATCTGCTGAATGATTCCGGTGACTTCGGCCTCCTTGCGGGCCCTTTCGGCCTCAGCTGTAGGGACTGGTGGATGGGACGTGGTCCCACATATATTGAATCAGTGCAGGCTTGTCACCGAAAACCCATTTTGGGAGAGGGGGTGATATCGGGCGTGCACTGGCTGGTCTCTACCTGGGACAAGGGGACCTCTCTCTCTCTGGGCTGGAAGAAGGAGAGAAAGCGGCTTCAGCCGGTGTACTTACATCTGAGTCTTCGGTCGGAATCTCGGCCCAGGACCCCCATGTCCTGTGCTGAGGGGACAGTCTCACCAGTGATGCCGTTGCTGAAATCCCTGGTGATGCCCCTTTTGGGGTAGCTGGCCACTCGTTGTCCTCTGGTAGCGGGGGTAGGTTGCAGGCCTCCTCGGCCCCAAGGGACAACTGCTGCAAGCACTCGGTGAGGTCTTGGTTGCGCTGCGGCCGTGGCAACTTTCCTCTGCTCCAGCACCATCTTGCTGCTCTCCTCACGTGTTGCAGTGGGCTCCACCATCTCCGTACACCATCTCGAGACTGTAGAGGTCTGGCCGCGTTGCTTCTTTTATATGAGGCTTCCACAAGATGGCCACCAGCCGGAAGGACGTCATCGATTCAGCTCTAACTTCCTGTCCCCCGGCAAACACAAGCAAAAGATAACAGTTCCACTTTGGCATAGGAACAGCTGCGCGATGTCCATGCCCAGGGGTGGGATGCAGACCAGTCTGGGACATTTTGTCATGCTTTTCGGGTTCTGACTTAACCTTTTCAGGTATGGCCTGCAGCGGAGCACATAGCATGGCTTCGTTCCTGATTTTACACATGGCCACAATACAGTTTTCTTCACCTCCTCCCTTACTTTTTCTTGTGCCCCGGCTAAGCACAATTTCAGCAATAAAGTCCCGTACACTTTTAGGCGCAATTTGTGATAATCCCGGACAGTTCATAAAACACATTCCTGCATAGGGGGAGGACTATGGCTCTTGCAATAATGGTATACACCCGTTTTTCATTGTGGGTGGTCAGGGTAGCAAAGTTATTAAAGGCACACACCAGTATCCTGTTCGTAGGATGCCAAAAGCTATGGGGTGAGCTGGGTGAGGCAACGGTGTAACAGGGTCTGGTGGTATTAACCCTTACTTACGGTTAAAATGATAACCTACTTATATAGGTTTGATTTTGTTGGACTTCTGGAAAAAATCGTAACTACATGCAGGAAAATTTATACGATTAAAAATGTCATCTTGTGACCCCTATAACTTTTTTATTTTTCCACATACAGGGCAGTAGGAGGACTCATTTTTTGCGCCGTGATCTGAATTTTTTATTGGTATGATTTTTGTTTTGATCTGACTTTTTGATCACTTTTTATTCATTTTTTAATGTTATAAAAAGTTACCAAAATACGCTTTTTTGGACTTTGGAATTTTTTTGCGCGTACGCCATTGACCGTACGGCTTAATTAATGATATATTTTTATAGTTCAGACATTTTTGCACGCAGCGATACCACATATGTTTATTATTATTTTTTTTTTACACTGTTTTATTTTTTTATGGGAAAAGGGGGGTGATTCAAACTTTTATTAGGGAAGGGGTTAAATGACCTTTATTAACACTTTTTTTTTACTTTTTTTTTGCAGTGTTATAGGTCCCATAGGGACCTATAACACTGCACACACTGATCTCTCATCCTGATCACAGGCGTGTATTAACACGCCTGTGATCAGCATTATCGGCGCTTGACTGCTCCTGCCTGGATCTCAGGCACGGAGCAGTCATTCGTCGATCGGACACCGAGGAGGCAGGTAAGGGCCCTCCCGGTGTCCGATCAGCTGTTCGGGACGCCGCGATTTCACCGCGGCGGTCCCGAACAGCCCGACTGAGCAGCCGGGATACTCTCAGTTTCACTTTAGAAGCGGCGGTCAGCTTTGACCGCCGCTTCTAAAGGGTTAATACCGCACATCGCCGCGATCGGCGATGTGTGGTATTAGCCGCGGGTCCCGGCCGTTGATTAGCGCCGGGACCCACGCGATATGATGCGGGATCGCGGCGCGATAAATATACGTCCTGCGTCGTTAAGGGGTTAAGGATCATTGGCCAGCAAACCTGTAGGTCCTGAACCCAGTGAACTCTGGGTACATCACATGACCCAGGAAGGTCCTTAAACCTCCGTACATTCACAACTGTAGATCACATGACCTGGGAAGGTCCTATACATTTATTTTACCTATACATTAAATAATATACATATAAACACAATTATATGAGGCAACCAAGGGGAAGCCCTGCAGGAGAGCCCTGTGGAGATGGAGGTACTCTAGCTGAGGGGACTTAACACAAGGGACAGGACAAGGTCCTGTACCGGGACACTACACGTGCATGTGAGATTCCATAGTAGATATTGGTTTAATAAAGCTCAATACAACGGTGGTGCAAAGTAACAGTAGACTGAAAACATATGTAAAATAAGAAAACATAGTCCAGCAACTCACCGTGAAATAATGAATCAGCGTCGTGGCGCCGCCATGGTAAGCCAGGATGTTGCAGGAAGCTCAGAGGCTACAAACCGGTAGGTTTCATGCAGGTGCACATTCTTATTTCAACCAGCTACATCTCTAGTTACTATATAATCAATATAAACTAATTCACCCACTATC
Source organism: Hyla sarda (assembly GCF_029499605.1). Taxonomy (NCBI): domain Eukaryota; kingdom Metazoa; phylum Chordata; class Amphibia; order Anura; family Hylidae; genus Hyla; species Hyla sarda. The sequence goes on along the minus strand of NC_079197.1, from coordinate 132,651,098 downwards.
TATACCTTGAGGTCTGATCCATATATTTTTGCATTCATTAAAATTCTTGGCACAGCAGGTACAGTGTGACTCGGTATAGTATTTATAGCATATAGTATGTAGCCACCCTACTTCTTAGTTTTTTATTCATTTTTGTGTAAGTTGTTTTTAAAGGGAACCTGACATCAGTTTTGTGCGGCCCAAACGGCGAGCAGCATAAACCTGGTGCAGCCAGCACATTGCAAAGACACTATGAAATACTCTGAGTAACTATAGTTTACAAATGCTGTTGGGTCCCAGATACGTAGTCATGAGGCATAGCCCGGCGGCTGCTTTCTGCTTGGCTGGCCTGAGTGATGCATCTCTCCAAGTCTGTGTCACTTAGTCCTGGCGGGGCTTACAGACACCATATTTTTTAACTATTATTACTAAATGCTCAAACGTATCAGAGTATTTCATAATGACCCGGCATTATGCTGGCTGCACCAGGTTTATGATGCCCAAATTTTGGGCAGCATAAAATGGATGTCAGGTTCCTGTCACGATGCCGGCTGGCAGGTAGTGGATCCTCTGTGCCAGAGAGGGATTGGCGTGGACCGTGCTAGTGGACCGGTTCTAAGCCACTACTGGTTTTCACCAGAGCCCGCCGCAAAGCGGGATGGTCTTGCTGCGGCGGTAGTGACCAGGTCGTATCCACTAGCAACGGCTCACCTCTCTGGCTGCTGAAGATAGGCGCGGTACAAGGGAGTAGGCAGAAGCAAGGTCGGACGTAGCAGAAGGTCGGGGCAGGCAGCAAGGATCGTAGTCAGGGGCAACGGCAGAAGGTCTGGAACACAGGCTAGGAACACACAAGGAACGCTTTCACTGGCACAATGGCAACAAGATCCGGCAAGGGAGTGAAGGGGAAGTGAGGTGATATAGGGAAGTGCACAGGTGATAACACTAATTGGAACCACTGCGCCAATCAGCGGCGCAGTGGCCCTTTAAATCGCAAAGACCCGGCGCGCGCGCGCCCTAGGGAGCGGGGCCGCGCGCGCCGGGACAGGACCGAGGGAGAGCGAGTCAGGTACGGGAGCCGGGGTGCGCATCGCGAGCGGGCGCTACCCGCATCGCGAATCGCACCCCGGCTGGCAGCGGAATCGCAGCGCCCCGGGTCAGAGGATCTGACCGGAGCGCTGCAGCGGGGAGAATGAAGCGAGCGCTCCGGGGAGGAGCGGGGACCCGGAGCGCTCGGCGTAACAGTACCCCCCCCCTTGGGTCTCCCCTCTTCTTAGAGCCAGAGAACCTGAGGAGCAGACTTTTGTCTAGGATGTTGTCCTCAGGTTCCCAGGATCTCTCTTCAGGACCACAACCCTCCCAGTCCACCAAAAAAAAGGTTTTCCCTCTGACCTTTTTGGAAGCCAAGATCTCCTTGACAGAGAAGATGTCCGAGGAGCCGGAAACAGGAGTGGGAGGAACAGACTTGGGAGAAAAACGGTTGAGGATGAGTGGCTTGAGAAGAGAGACGTGAAAGGCATTAGGGATACGAAGAGAAGGAGGAAGAAGAAGTTTATAAGAGACAGGATTAATTTGACACAAAATTTTGAAAGGACCAAGATAGCGTGGTCCCAACTTGTAGCTAGGGACACGGAAGCGGACATATTTAGCGGAGAGCCATACCTTGTCTCCAGGGGAAAAAACGGGAGGAGCTCTTCTTTTCTTATCCGCGAACCTCTTCATGCGTGAAGAAGCCTGCAAGAGAGAATTTTGGGTCTCTCTCCATATGATGGAAAGGTCACGAGAAATTTCATCCACAGCGGGCAGACCAGAGGGCAAGGGAGTAGGGAGGGGGGGAAGAGGGTGACGGCCGTACACCACGAAAAATGGGGATTTGGAGGAAGATTCAGAGACCCTGAAGTTATACGAGAATTCGGCCCATGGAAGGAGATCTGCCCAGTCATCCTGGCGGGAGGAAACAAAATGTCGCAAATAATCACCCAAGATCTGGTTAATTCTTTCTACTTGTCCATTGGACTGGGGATGATATGCAGAAGAAAAATTTAATTTAATCTTGAGTTGTTTACAGAGAGCCCTCCAGAATTTAGACACGAATTGGACGCCTCTATCCGAGACAATTTGCGTAGGCAATCCGTGAAGACGAAAAATGTGCACAAAAAATTGTTTAGCCAACTGAGGCGCTGAAGGAAGACCAGGAAGAGGGATGAAATGTGCCATTTTGGAGAATCGATCAACGACCACCCAAATAACAGTGTTGCCACGGGAAGGGGGTAAATCAGTAATAAAATCCATACCAATCAGAGACCAAGGCTGTTCGGGGACAGGCAGAGGATGAAGAAAACCAGCGGGCTTCTGGCGAGGAGTCTTATCCCGGGCACAGATAGTGCAAGCTCGCACAAAGTCCACAACATCCGTCTCCAGAGTCGGCCACCAATAGAAGCGGGAGATGAGTTGCACAGATTTCTTGATGCCCGCATGACCTGCGAGATGAGAGGAGTGACCCCATTTGAGGATTCCGAGGCGTTGGCGTGGAGAAACAAAGGTCTTTCCTGGAGGAGTCTGCCTGATGGAGGCAGGAGAAGTGGAGATCAGGCAGTCAGGTGGAATGATGTGTTGCGGAGAGAGTTCAACTTCTGAGGCATCCGAGGAACGAGAGAGAGCATCGGCCCTAATGTTCTTATCGGCAGGACGAAAGTGAATCTCAAAATTAAATCGGGCAAAGAACAGAGACCACCGGGCCTGGCGAGGATTCAGCCGTTGGGCAGACTGGAGGTAGGAGAGGTTCTTGTGGTCGGTGTAGATAATAACAGGAAAACTTGATCCCTCCAGCAGATGCCTCCATTCCTCAAGTGCTAATTTAATGGCTAGAAGCTCTCGATCCCCGATGGAGTAGTTCCTCTCCGCTGGGGAGAAGGTCCTAGAGAAAAAACCACAAGTGACAGCATGCCCGGAAGAATTTTTTTGTAGAAGAACAGCTCCAGCTCCCACTGAGGAGGCATCAACCTCCAATAGGAAGGGTTTGGAAGGGTCAGGTCTGGAGAGCACGGGAGCCGAAGAAAAGGCAGACTTGAGTTGTTTAAAGGCGTCTTCTGCTTGAGGAGGCCAGGACTTGGGATCAGCATTTTTTTTGGTTAAAGCCACGATAGGAGCCACAACGGTAGAAAAATGTGGAATAAATTGCCTGTAATAATTGGCGAACCCCAAAAAGCGTTGGATAGCACGGAGTCCGGAGGGGCGTGGCCAATCTAAGACGGCAGAGAGTTTGTCTGGATCCATCTGTAGTCCCTGGCCAGAGACCAAATATCCTAGAAAAGGAAGAGATTGGCATTCAAACAAACATTTCTCAATTTTGGCATAGAGTTGATTGTCACGAAGTCTCTGAAGAACCATACGGACATGCTGGCGGTGTTCTTCTAGATTGGCAGAAAAAATTAGGATATCGTCCAGATATACAACAACACAGGAGTATAACAGATCACGAAAAATTTCATTAACAAAGTCTTGGAAGACGGCAGGGGCGTTGCACAGGCCAAAGGGCATGACCAGATACTCAAAGTGTCCATCTCTGGTGTTAAATGCCGTTTTCCACTCATCCCCCTCTCTGATGCGGATGAGGTTATAGGCGCCTCTTAAGTCCAATTTAGTAAAGATGTGGGCACCTTGGAGGTGATCAAAGAGTTCAGAGATGAGGGGTAAGGGGTAGCGGTTCTTAACCGTGATTTTATTAAGACCGCGGTAGTCAATGCAAGGACGTAGGGAGCCATCTTTTTTGGACACAAAGAAAAATCCGGCTCCGGCAGGAGAGGAGGATTTACGGATAAAGCCCTTTTTTAGATTCTCCTGGACGTATTCAGACATGGCAAGAGTCTCTGGGGCAGAGAGAGGATAAATTCTGCCCCGGGGTGGAGTAGTGCCCGGGAGGAGGTCGATAGGACAATCATAAGGCCTGTGAGGAGGTAGAGTCTCAGCTTGTTTTTTGCAGAAAACATCCGCGAAGTCCATATAGGCCTTAGGGAGACCGGTTACTGGAGGAACCACAGAGTTACGGCAAGGGTTACTGGGAACCGGTTTTAGACAGTTCTTGGAACAAGAGGACCCCCAACTCTTGATCTCCCCAGTGGACCAATCCAGGGTTGGGGAATGAAGTTGAAGCCAGGGAAGTCCAAGGAGAATTTCCGAGGTGCAATTGGGGAGGACCAAAAGTTCAATCCTCTCGTGATGAGATCCGATGCTCATAAGAAGGGGCTCCGTGCGGAAACGTATGGTACAGTCCAATCTTTCATTATTTACACAATTGATGTAGAGGGGTCTGGCGAGACTGGTCACCGGGATGTTGAACTTGTTGACGAGAGAGGCCAAAATAAAATTTCCTGCAGATCCAGAGTCCAAGAAGGCCACAGTAGAGAAGGAGAAGGCAGAGGCAGACATCCGCACAGGCACAGTAAGACGTGGAGAAGCAGAGTAGACATCAAGGACTGTCTCACCTTTGTGCGGAGTCAGCGTACGTCTTTCCAGGCGGGGAGGACGGATAGGACAATCCCTCAGGAAGTGTTCGGTACTAGCACAGTACAGGCAGAGGTTCTCCATACGGCGTTGTGTCCTCTCTTGAGGTGTCAGGCGAGACCGGTCGACCTGCATAGCCTCCACGGCGGGAGGCACAGGAACAGATTGCAGGGGACCAGAGGAGAGAGGAGCCGAGGAGAAGAAACGCCTCGTGCGAACAGAGTCCATATCTTGGCGGAGTTCCTGACGCCTTTCGGAAAAACGCATGTCAATGCGAGTGGCTAGGTGAATAAGTTCATGTAGATTAGCAGGAATTTCTCGTGCGGCCAGAACATCTTTAATGTTGCTGGATAGGCCTTTTTTGAAGGTCGCGCAGAGGGCCTCATTATTCCAGGATAATTCTGAAGCAAGAGTACGGAATTGTACGGCATACTCGCCAACGGAAGAATTACCCTGGACCAGGTTCAACAGGGCAGTCTCAGCAGAAGAGGCTCGGGCAGGTTCCTCAAAGACACTTCGGATTTCCGAGAAGAAGGAGTGTACAGAGGCAGTGACGGGGTCATTGCGGTCCCAGAGCGGTGTGGCCCAAGACAGGGCTTTTCCAGACAGAAGGCTGACTACGAAAGCCACCTTAGACCTTTCAGTGGGAAACAGGTCCGACATCATCTCCAGATGCAGGGAACATTGGGAAAGAAAGCCACGGCAAAACTTAGAGTCCCCATCAAATTTATCCGGCAGGGAAAGGCGTAGACCAGGAGCGGCCACTCGCTGCGGAGGAGGTGCAGGAGCTGGCGGAGGAGATGATTGCTGAAGCTGTGGTAGTAGCTGCTGTAGCATCACGGTCAGTTGAGACAGCTGTTGACCTTGTTGCGCTATCTGTTGTGACTGCTGGGCGACCACCGTGGTGAGGTCAGCGACAACTGGCAGAGGAACTTCAGCGGGATCCATGGCCGGATCTACTGTCACGATGCCGGCTGGCAGGTAGTGGATCCTCTGTGCCAGAGAGGGATTGGCGTGGACCGTGCTAGTGGACCGGTTCTAAGCCACTACTGGTTTTCACCAGAGCCCGCCGCAAAGCGGGATGGTCTTGCTGCGGCGGTAGTGACCAGGTCGTATCCACTAGCAACGGCTCACCTCTCTGGCTGCTGAAGATAGGCGCGGTACAAGGGAGTAGGCAGAAGCAAGGTCGGACGTAGCAGAAGGTCGGGGCAGGCAGCAAGGATCGTAGTCAGGGGCAACGGCAGAAGGTCTGGAACACAGGCTAGGAACACACAAGGAACGCTTTCACTGGCACAATGGCAACAAGATCCGGCAAGGGAGTGAAGGGGAAGTGAGGTGATATAGGGAAGTGCACAGGTGATAACACTAATTGGAACCACTGCGCCAATCAGCGGCGCAGTGGCCCTTTAAATCGCAAAGACCCGGCGCGCGCGCGCCCTAGGGAGCGGGGCCGCGCGCGCCGGGACAGGACCGAGGGAGAGCGAGTCAGGTACGGGAGCCGGGGTGCGCATCGCGAGCGGGCGCTACCCGCATCGCGAATCGCACCCCGGCTGGCAGCGGAATCGCAGCGCCCCGGGTCAGAGGATCTGACCGGAGCGCTGCAGCGGGGAGAATGAAGCGAGCGCTCCGGGGAGGAGCGGGGACCCGGAGCGCTCGGCGTAACAGTTCCCTTTAAGTACAGTATGACCAGCCGTGGTGGCACTGTGAGTAAGAGGTGCAATGTATACAGAGATATATTCATTCAGTTACTGTAACTTCACCAGAGCTGTTGAGTTTCACTGCTGGAGGCAATGTATCTGTTTATGAGAAGAGTCTTCCAGAAAGTCCTAATACAAAGAGTTACATCACAGCAGGCGCCTATAATTTTGTATTTTACCTCTGAGTTGTTGTTCAGTGAATCCTGGAATGAAATGATGAAAGCCTTCAAATTAAAATGATTGTTTACAACATAACAGACAAAGTAATGGAATATGTAGCAATTGGACTGTCCTGGATGGTCCGGAGGACTTCTGCAAAAAGAGAAGGAACATTAGGTTACAAACGTGATACACCTTATTTTGTTTTACTTTAATGTATTTGTATATGGCATTTTTATGATATTTTATATGGAAACCTATCCTTATAATAGGTGAGTGAGAACGGGCTCAGTGCTTGCAGAAAGATTGAGCAGCAGAACAGAGGGATTTGTGAGCTAATGACAGGAGCTAGACACATACAAAAGACATGTAAAGAACCTACATGACCTGGGAACACTAAGATAACACATCCTAGATCTGAATGACCGAACTAATCATATAAAATACTTTTGTCTTTACATAGTTGAATGTGCTGACAACAATATAACACAAAAATTTTCAATGGAAATCAAATTTATCAACCCATGGAGGTCTGGAAAGGGAGTCACACCCAAAATCAAAGTGGAAAACCCCCACTACAGGCTGATCTAACTTTATGTAATGTCCTTAAAACAAGTCCAAATGAGGCTCAGTAGTGTGTGTGGCCTCCACGTGCCCGTATGACCTCCCTACAAAGCCTGGGCATGCTCCTGATGAGGGTGGCGGATGGTCTCCTGAGGGATGTCCTCCCAGACCTGGACTAAAGCATCCGCCAACTCCTGGACAGTCTGTGGTTTCGCTTTATAGTTTATTTATAGGACTGCTTATTCACAGCTATTTCTGTACCTGGTCAAAACAAGGCATCAGGCTTAATGTTGGTGGATGGAGTGAGACATGATGTCGCAGATGTGCTCAATCGGATTCAGGTCTGGGGAACGGGCGGCCAGTCCATATGAATGCCTTTCTCTTGCATGAACTGCTGACACACTCCAGCCACATGAGGTCTAGCAATGTCTTGTATTAGGAGGAACCCAGGGCCAACCGCACCAGCATATGGTCTCACAAGGGGTCTGAAGATTTCATCTCGGTAACTAATGGCAGTCAGGCTATCTCTGGCAAGTACATGAAGGGCTGTGCAGCCCCCCAAAGAAATGCCACCCCACACCATTACTGACCCACCGCCAAACTGGTCATGCTGGGGGATGTTGCAGGCAGCAGAACGTTCTCCTCAACATCTCCAGACTCTGTCACGTCTGTCACATGTGCTCAGTTTGAACCTGCTTTCATCTGTGAAGAGCACAGGGCGCCAGTGGTGAATATGCCAATCTTGGTGTTTTCTGGCAAATGGCAAACGTCCTGCATGGTGTTGGGCTGTAAGCAGAGCCCCCACGTTAAAGCACCGCCAGCATTCAAAAGTGACCAAAACATCAGCCAGGAAGTATAGGAACTGAGAAGTGGTCTGTGGTCACCACCTGCAGAACCACTCCTTTCTTGGGGTATCTTGCTAGTTGCCTATAATTTCCACCTGTTGTCTGTTCCATTTGCACAACAGCATGTGAAATTGATTGTCAATCAGTGTTGCTTCCTGAGTGGACAGTGTGATTTCACAGAAGTGTCATTGACTTGGAGTTACATTGTGTTGTTTAAGTGTTCCCTTTATTTTTTTTGAGCAGTGTATATAGGCATTATTTTTTTTGAGCAGTGTATATAGGCATTATTTTTTTTCTGTGATATGACAGGTTTGCTTTATTGTATATCTATTTTATTTTTATTTTTTAGTAACAATTGGTCACTTTTTGGTGACACATTCCCTTCCTATATACATTTCCATATGACCGAACATTCCCTAAAAATAGACCATTCTTTATTTCTTCATGAAGAAGACAATTTAATTGGCCAATATTTAGGAATGAGGGGTTTCTGCAGATAACAAAAGAATTCAGGTTCCGGTAAACTGGATGTTTTTTGTTTTCTTCACCCATTATTCATGTCTACAGAATTCCTCCCTGATCCATTGTGAAACTCAATAATCTTCATTGTGAAATTCCAAATATTTGGAGGCTCAGCATTTACTTTCATTACATGGTAAAGTAACTCATCGGTTCTTAAGGTGTTTAGTTTGATATTGTGCAAATATTTTGTTTTTGAGTTTTGTTAGGGTAAACTAGGAGATTGATTCGCTTTATAGTTTATTTATAGGACTGCTTATTCACAGCTATTTCTGTACTAGGTCAAAACAAGGCATCAGGCTTAATGTCATAGTTCACATAGTTTTCTTCCTGTTTTTATGACCGTAAAAGAGCCAGTTTACAGCTTAACCCGTTAAGTACATAGGGCGTACAGGTACTTAAGGACACAGCGTGTACCTGTGTGCCCGTGGGAATTCCGGTCCAGGCCGCTTGCCGGCGGGGACTGGACCGGGATGCCTGCTGGAATCATTCAGCAGGCACCCTGTGCAAACCCCTGGGGGGGTCCTGAGACCCCCCCCCCATGTCGTTACCGGCTGACGAATCAGGACTCCTGCTGTGGGGGTATGCCCAACAGCACCAGCTCCACCCCTATTCTGGAGGGCGAGAGCGGGTGCAATGGAGTCTGTACCTGAGCGGGGGCCCCCGATCCCCGCCATCGGCGGCGGGATCGGGGCCCCAGGAGCAGAGACAGAGGTGACGGTGGCAGGCAGAAGAATGATCACGCAGCAGCAGCAGGTAAGGCTGGCCTCCTGCTGTTGCTTAGCAACAACTCCCAGCATGCGCAAAAGGGCATGCTGGGAGTTGTTGTTATGCAACAGCAGAAGGCAGAACTATAACTCCCTGCATGCCCTTTGGTAGTTTGTGCATGCTGGGAGTTGTAGTTTTGCAGCAGCTGGAGGCACATTTTCCTATGAAAAAATGTGCCTCCTGTTGTTGCATAACTATAACCCCCAGCATGGACAAACTACCAAAGGGCATACTGGGAGTTGCAGTAGTGTGCCTCCAGCTATTGCATAACTACAAGTCACAACATGCCCTTCAGCTGTAAGTGAATGCTGAGAGTTGTAGTTTTGCAACAACTGAAGGAACACTGGTTGCGAAACACAGAGTTTGTTACCTAACAAACTCAGTGTTTCGCAACCAGTATGCGTCCAGCTGTTGCAAACTACAACTCCTGGCATGCACTGATAGACTGTACATGCTGGGAGTTGTAGTTTTGAAACAGCTGGAGGCACACTAGTGAGCAACGGGGATGGCGGCGTGTGATGTCACGCCCCCCGCCCATGTGTGATGTCACGCTCCGCTCCCTTCCGTAGGCTTGCATTGAGGGGCGGAGCGTGACGTCACACGGGGACGGAGGCGTGACGTCATACACTGCCGGCCCTGTGGTCGCCGGTAATCAGTCCCGGAGCGAACACGCTCCGGGGACTGATTACAAACGGGGTGCCGCGTGCAAGATCACGGGGGTCCCCAGCAGCAGGACTCCCGCGATCAGGCATCTTATCCCCTATCCTTTGGTACTCCACCCCTTTAAGTGCTTTGTGGGTGCAAAACATGGCTCAGGAGTAAGAGCGCCATGAACATTTGAGGTGATTTGCACAGGGGTGGCTGATTGTTACAGCGGTTCTGACAAAAACGCAAAACAAAAAAAAACATCCACATGGGACCCCATTTTGGAAACTACACCCATCACGGAACATAACAAGGGGTATAGTGAGCCTTAACACTACATATGTGTTTGACGAATTTTCGTTAAAGTTGGAAGTGAAAATTAAAAAATTTTATTACTTCACCAAAATATTGGTGATGTCCGAAATTTTTCATTTTCACAAGGGGTAATAGGAAAAAAGCCCCACAAAATGTGTAACACCATTTCTTCTGAGTATATAAATACCCCATATGTGGGCGTAAAGTGCTCTGCTGGCGCACTACAATGCTCAGAAGAGAAGGAGCATTTGGCTGGAATTGAAGGCCATGTGCGTTTACAAAGCCTCCATGGTTCCAGAACAATGGACCCCCCCCCCACATGTGACCCCATTTTGGAAACTAAACCCCTCTCGGAATGTAATAAGGGGTGCAGCGAACATTTACACCCCACTGGTCTCTGATAAGATGTCTGATCGAGGGGGGGGCCCACCACTGGGGACCCCCGCAATCTGTCATTCAGCACCCACCTTTGCGAGCTCTCCATAGCACTGCAGGCCCCGAGTGTGCAGCGTGATGACCACGGGGCTGGAGTATCGTGATGTTACGACTCCGCCCCGTGTTATGTCATGCCCCGCCCCCTCAATGCAAGTCTATGGGAGGGGGCGTGGTAGCATTCACATTCTTGTATTATCTTGGATTAAAAATTCTCTTACTGTTCGCAGTAAGTGTCCTGATATGAACTCTAAGCCTAACTGTACATGACAAAAGGGTATTGTGAATTATGAAATGCTTAGTTGTTCTTAAACTAAAACTGCACATGAAAACTACTTTGAATCCATCTTGGTTAAAGGAGACAGTGCACAGTAAATGTTCTTTCTTGATGTTTTTCCAGCATGTCCAGACAGCCGAAGGCCGAAGGTTATAGTTTTGCAACAGCTAGAGGCACCATGGTTGGGAAACACGGTAATAGATCATGACTTGAGGAAGTTTTAAAAAGTTTGGTTCATGGTGAATAAGTTCTACGAGAACCAGAAATGCAAAACCCCTCAAAACTCATGTATAGCACTTTCTAAGAGCTCGAAAGCCCTAAATAACACTGGGGTCACCTAGGAATGTATAAAAGTAGTTTAAAAATGGTTTTAAGGCTAAATTTTTGGCAAAGTTATGGCGACATGTGGTACCCATGGTAGCTAAAAGTTTGTTTAAGGGCTCATTCACAAGGATGGATCCGCAGTGTATTTTACGCTGAAGATCCGCCGACAATGCACCCTACAGTGCTGCCTCCTCTGTGCCTTCTCATAGCGGCAATCTGACGGTAGGAGCAGACACACTGCAATGTGCGAGTCGTTGCGCGCATGTGCAGTATACTCGCACACATCGCGGCTGCTCTCAGCCTAGCTCAGGGAGCAGGGGGAGCGGCTATGATGCGTGTGAGTACACTGCGCATGCGGGCGACGGCTCGCACATTGCAGCATGTCGGCTCGAAGCGGCGAATTGCCGCTATGAGCAGGCAAAGAGGAGGCAGCACTGTAGGATTCATTGTCGGCTGATCCGCAGTGTAAAATACGCTGTGGATCCGTCCGTGTGAATAAGCCCTAAGAACATACTGCGCTTTCGGATTTTGTATGCTTTGTAACATAAATAAAGGTGCATAATGTATCCCTGGTTGTTGGCAGATGTTTGCCAGTGTTAAAATACACGCAGATGTATCAGAAGACGCAATGGCTTGTCCCAAGCATTACAAAAATTATCCCTTTTTTGGGAGTAGCAACAGGATTGGTGTCCCAAAATAGTCGTTTCAACAGGTTTTCTGGTTGGTAAGCCAGGAGGACACAATAGCTTTTTTCAAGCTTTTCAAAAACTTTCCCTTTTGTGAGTTGCAACAGGATTGGTGTCCTGCAATGGTGAATAAGAAATAGGATAATAATAATAATAATAATAATAATAATAAAAATAAGAAATATATAAAAAGATAAAAAAATTAAATAAAATCCTTTTTTTGAGGGAGGGTCATAGGTTGCCTATTTGTAGGCCTGTCTAGTAGTAGTAGAAAGGGTTTTGGATTGGTGGTTGTTGTATCCAGCTGACAACAGGAAGTGGTGGATTAGTGGTAGATGTAGTTGTCAGCGGGCAGCAGGGGACTAGTGCTAGTTGTAGCCAATATGTAATACATGTCTGTGTAGCACAAACCCATGAAATTTGGATCAATCTTATTGCAATCCATGAACAACTGACTGTGGATCCCTGCACAATGACCAAAGGTGAACTTCTTAGCTGTGTAGCAAATGATGGTGTTGTACAGCATTCGGACGCTCAGTTGGATAGAGAGGAGTCTGAGCGACACTCCCCTCTTGGAATTAAATAAATTCTGAGAAGTCTGTGTGTTTTTGATGTACAATATATGAATCTGGGGTTGGCCTGCTCTTCCATTTCTTTTCTGAGTCTTCATATCCTGGGGACTCATAACCATTTAAAAACTCAGGAGAATTAAAGCAGGCAGTATTTATTGTGGAAATATGGCTTTGTGAGTTCTATAAGTGTTAAAAGAACTGCAACTACATTTTCATTTACTGTGAACCTTTTTGGATTTTTTTTTTATCAGTCTGATCTCCGGTACCGCTCATGTCATTTTTGTGCATATTGAGTACAAGACTCTGGGAATTCACCTGCCCTTTTCTGACCTCAGTCCTTATGAATAAGCTCCTTGTTTGCTGAACTTGTAATATAATAACCACATAGAGTCACTTTGGGAGCTCATAGAAAATGATTAGAAAATGGTTTAAAATAGTGGTTTAAAGAATACGTAACCAATACCAATTATACATCGCCTTGTTAGATAGCTGCCATCAGCACAAAAGAGAAAAAAAAAACATTGTCTGGTGCTCTAAGGGAAATCAATGAAAATACCTGTAACATGTATGTAGCATTTGTTGTTCCTTGGGAAATGAAGCTTGAAAATGTTCAGGCTAGTAACATTTTGCACATTCATCGAATAGGTTATATAGCAGATATGTTGTGACCCAGTACGGAGTCATGTATTCCTCTGTACTTGTGCACATTTTGTCTGGCAGATCCAGCTCAATGTCTGTCATGGGTCCCCTCTCCCTAGAACTCTCTTTATTACATTAAGGATTGTATTACTAATGTATTGTTATACCAGAGTTAATATAATGTATTTTATATGCACTGTTACCTTAAATCTGTGTTACTAAGGATCTCTGTTGTCAAGGGGAGTATGCAAGGTGAACACGTGGCTTATCAGTGTGTGATGTCCCAGTACAGGACATGGTCCTGTACTACCCTTAGGCCCTGTTAGGTTGAGTCCCTGTTAGGTTGAGTGACCTGGACCCACCTGGACCAGAGAGAATCGCTGGATGCCGTATATCTGGATTTTTCCAAAGCAATTGATATGGTTCCACATAAAAGGTTGGTGCATAAAATGAGAAGGATTGGGCTGGGGGAGAATGTGTGTAAGTGGGTAAGTAACTGGCTCAGTGATAGGAAACAGAGGGTGGTTATTAATGGTACTTATTCTGATTGGGTGACTGTTACTAGTGGGGTACCACAGGGGTCAGTATTGGGTCATGTTCTATATTTATTAATGACCTTGTAGAGTGGTTGAATAGTAATGTAGCAATCTTTACAGATGATACTAAACTCTGAAAAGTGGTAAACACTATAGAGGACAGTGCACTGTTACAAATGGATCTGGATAGGTTGGAGGTTTGGGCTGGGAAGTGGCAGATGAGGTTCAACACTGATAAATGTAAGGTAATGCACAGGGGGAAGAAAAATCCGGCCTGGGATTATGTATTAAATGGGAGAACACTTGGCACGACTGACATGGAAAAGGTCTTGGAAGTCTTAGTTAACAATAAATTTAGCTGTGTTGACCAGTGTCGGGCAGCTGCTGCCAAGGCAAATAAAATCATAGGGTGCATCAATAGGGGCATAAATGCCCATGACAAGGAAATAATTCTACCGCTGTACAAATCACTAGTCAGACCACACATGGAATACTGTGTACAGAACTGGGCACCAGTGTACAAGAAATATATAGTGGAGCTGGAGAGGGTTCGAGGACAGGCAACCAGAGTAATACGGGGAATGGGAGGACTACAGTACCCAGAAAGATTATCAGAATTAGGGTTAATTAGTTTATAAAAAAGAAGGCTTAGGGGAGACCTAATAACTATGTATAAATATATCAGGGGACAGTACAGAGATCTCTCCCATGATCTATTTATACCCAGGACTGTATCTATAACAAGGGGGCATCCTCTACGTTTAGAGGAAAGAAGGTTTCTACACCAGCACAGACGGGGGTTCTTTACTGTAAGAGCAGTGATACTGTGGAATTCTCTGTGAGACTGCAAAGGGGACCCAGTGAGACTGTGGAAATGGTCATGGTGAACTCTGTAAAACAGTTAAAAAGGGGTCTGGATGCATTTTTGGAGAGTAAGAAAATCGCTGGTTATGTATACTAGATTTATAGGGACTGAATGTTGATCCAGGGATTTATTATGATGCCATATTAGGGGGAGCTAACCACATGCACTGGGTCCCCTTTTCAGCAAGTGATTGGCTGCAGTGATCACATGTCCATATAGAAAGGAATCAGTTAGTGGAGACCTTCGGGGGGACCCAGGAAGCATCATAACAGGTGTGGTGGTGGGATTGGTAAAGTCAGCAATACTTCTATTATTTATAAATTATAAGTGGCTAGACAACCCCTTTAAACCCTTGGTCATCCTAATCCACCAGAGCTATTGGGTGTACATTGACACGTGTGGTTTTTGACAAAAAAAATAAACACATTGAAGTGAATTGTAGCTTTAGGGCTGCCCCCTTGTGCTCATTAAGGCTTAGAGAAAGCTGTGGCACAGCTCTTTACATGGTTGCAGATTTTGTACCCTTGGGCAGCCTCCTATAACAACTCTAGACCACCACAGATAGTGTTGCTGTGGTGCTGGGGTGTTGCATCTGGACCTAGTGATGATGCTCCTGAGGGGCGGTCCTCAATCTCAGGGGATTCCCGTTTAAAGCCCAACATTGACTTTTCTAATGCCCGGCTTTATTGCAAAGGTTGTAGAAGGGCCTCTGAGTCTTTGGTAATTAGGTGGTTTGGCATGATGGGGAGCAGGTCTCTTGACCAGGTGGGCTGGACCTGCTCACAAGTTCTTTAATGGCCTTAGTTAACTGCTCAATGTCCTGTCGTACACTTTGTAAGTCTGAGGCTGCAGAGATTGGTAATGGTGCAGGAGCAGGCGATGGTTGTACTGGCCTAGCTGACACAATACGGAATAGGGGGAGGACTAGTGGCACTTGCAATAACGTTGTACACCCGTTTTTTCGTTGCAGGTGATCAGGGTAGCTGAGATATTAAAGGCACACACCTGTATCCTGTTCGCTGGACACCAAAAGCTATGTGGTGCCGGGGTGTTGTAATGGTGTAGCAGGGTCTGGTGGTATTAACCCTATGGGGTAAGGTGTTATTAAGGTGATGCCAGGATGTGGTTGTTTCAGTATTAGGCCCTGCCGACAACCAACCCAGAAGCGGAAGGCAATAAAGGAATGTCCACAGCAGGAATTGTGAAAATAACTGGAACTTTTACTTGGAATTCTTATTAAACAGTCTTTACAAATATGCAGTTTCTCTAGAAGCAACCGGGATGCAGGATACCTCACAGGGTTGCTGGGACTTGTAGTATTGAGAGGATTTATGCAGGCCACTGAGTTGAGTAGTAGTCACTAGAATTGTAGATAGAGCTTGACAACTCATGTTTTGAAGTGGCTGCAGGTTCCTTAGGCTTTGGCCTAGATGAGATGAATTTAGTATATGCTGAGATTGTGCTTGATTTGTAGCCAGGAACTAAGAGAGTGAATTTAGAGACTACAGCCCCTTATATACTAGGGGGCTGGACTAAAGCCCATTGGTTGCAAAAACTGTGGTTCCGGTGCCCACGGCACTCGGGGTAGTGTCACATGACAGTGGTTCACATGACTAACCTCTATACATTTGTACAACTTTATGTATAATCAGGGACGTAGCTAGAAACCACAGTGCCCCAATGCGAAAAATTGTCCTGGGCCCCCCTACCCCCTGACGACCCGCTTTCCCAATCCCCGATCACCCCCTTAATCGGTCGCACAAAGACATCAGTGACTACAGCAATGATGGGACACAGTCAGGAGAATACATAGTGATTTAAGTGACTTACATGCAGGGCTGGACTTGAACCAAAAATAGGCCCAGACATTTTAAAATAAGCAGCCCATTTTTATGGTGGGGGGTCAAACTGCTGTGACCCCACCTATCACCTAGGTTCAAGTGGCTCTCCATCTGTTGCAAAACTCCCATCATGTCAGAAGAGCATCAGGAATTAAGGAAGTTCCTGTTTTGCAACAGCTAGAGAGCCACAGAATGAGGTACAGTGTCACCCATCATCACTGCGGAACTTACAAGTGACTCCAGCTCTGATGAGACAGTCAGGAGAAAACATAATGATATCAGTGACCTGAGTGATGTCTTCCCTGTTGTCTTTCCTTTCCTTCTTTATCAGTCCAGATGCCAGGACTTCTTCCAGCTCCATCTTCTCTGCAGAGTCTCACGCTCGGACATTATTGGTTCCTTAATTTGTCAGCAGATCCAAATCCTCTTTATAAAGACAAAACTCATTATAACACATTATAATTCTGCCAAATACTGTACCAACTGAATATAATACTGCCACGCATTGTACCCTCTAAATATATTATTGCCACACACTGTACCCCCTGAATATAATTCTGCTACACACTGTACCCTCTAAATATATTATTGCCACACACTGAACCCCCTGAATATAATACTGCCTACCACTGTACCCTGTAAATATATTATTCCTACACACTGTTCCCCTGAATATAATACTGTCACAACCTGTGCCCCCTTAATATAATGCTGCCATACACTGTACCCCCTGAATAAAATACTGCCTCACACTGTACCCCCTGAATATAATACTGCCTCACACTGTACCCTCTAAATATATTATTGCCACACACTGTACTCCCCGAATATACTACCATACACTGTACCCCCTGAATATAATACTGCCACGCACTGTACCCTCTAAATATATTATTGCCACATACTGTACCCCCTTAATATAATACTGCCATACACTGTACCAACTGAATATAATACTGCCACACACTGTACCCTCTAATTATTGCCACACACCATACCCCATGAATATAATGCTGCCATACACTGTACCCCCTGAACATAATACTGCCACACACTGTACCCTCTGAATATAATACTGCCGCACACTGTACCCTCTGAATATAATACTGCCGCACACTGTACCCTCTGAATATAAAACTGCCACACACTGTACCCTCTGAACATAATACTGCCGCACACTGTACCCTATGAAAATAATACTGCCACACACTGTACCCTCTGAATATAATACTTCCACTTACTGTACCCTCTGAATATAATACTGCCACACACTGTACCACCTGCATATAATACTGACAAACACTGTACCCTCTGAATATAATACTGCCCACACTGTATCCTCTGAATATAATACTACCACACACTGTATCTTTTGAATATAATACTGCAATACACCGCATACCCCTCACCCCATCCTCTGTCTTATCAACCCCCCGACCCCATGCTTGGTCATCTTATCACCCCAATGCCCCTCCCCTCCATCCTCGGTATTCTCATCTCCCCATACACCCCACCCTCAATCTTAGCCTCTTCCTGAGGGGACTTAGGGATGGTACAGGACCATGTCCTGTACCGGGAGACCACATTGCCACTGCAATAGCCTTGAGCACTCAAGACTTTTGAGGACATGAGGACATACCATACCACCTTCTATTTGGAGAATGAAATTATTTTCACTTTGTCAGGCTGGTTTCCATTACTTGATTACATGTAGTAGTTGCATCACTTGAGTCAGAAAGGTTCCCGAGGATATGCTCCCTAATATCCACAGACATAAGAATTGGGTAACCAGTAACCAGTCGACTCAAAACAGTAGCAAAGCAAAATGTGGTTAGAGACCCAAAAACATGGTATTCTGCACCATAAAACAACACATGTACAAGTTTTGAAAATCCCCTAAACATAGCCTTTAGTTGACCATGCTTGGGCCATTGAAATGAATGAGACCCATACATGAATATATCTAGTCACTATGTTCAGACTCAAAAGTGCGGTGGATTGCACCACAACGCCAAGAATGTAGCCACTAGCTGACTAGCAGACATATCTGTGCCACATTCATGATGTAAGGCCTGTCCTCATACCACTGATCTTTATCACTTACTCTTTTAAGGTCAGCACCATATTACAGATGATTGTGTCAGCTACAGAAACCTCAACTTATGAAATAAGAAAGCAGGAAGAAGGCAGCACACCCTGTGGTGGAGGGCAGAGAAACATAGTCACCTTATTTTATGATCTGATGTGTTATTTTAGCAGTGGGTGGTAATTATGTTTTTACTAGTATAAAGTATATAATGCGGCGGATTTGATGCTTTGGATTTTATGCTGCTGATTTGCTGCTGTCATATCCAAAAACACACCAGAACAAGGGAAATTTGATGAAGAATAATTGATACTTTATTGAACATATATAAATAAAAGCAATTAAAATGAGACAGCAGCAAAGCAGAAGAGAAAAATACACTGCTACGTAAACCTGGTATGTAAAGGTAGGGGATGTGCATATATATTGGTTAAAGCGACTGGTGCAATCTATACGGCTACTAAAGTGCAGCATGCAATAGATGTAAACAGTATACACACTTTAAGATGGAGGCAATGGCCACAGTTCATATATATTGCACATATCCCAGGTGACAGACAAATAATATAAGAAAAAGCAGATTGGGACATTTTTCCACCTGAAAATTATTGGCACACCAGTGTGTTACTTAGTATCTTATAGTGCCCTGTATGGTTTGGATTATTTTGATTTGCTGCTGTGTAAATCAATGTAACTAAATGATGGAGCACAGCATCAAATCCACAAAAAAATATTGTACATGTGAAGGTATCCTGAGGGTCAGTTCATACGTCCTTTTTTTTTGCTGCAGATTTGCTGCAGCAGATTTTGCTACCCATTGAAGTCAATAGGCAGCACATTTTGCTGCATAAAGGCAGCAGCAATAAGTACATGTGAACTGACCCTAAGGGTGTACTTAAGTGTACAGTATCCTGCGTTTATTTAATACTGCATAGTTGTAGATTTACATTGAAATCTGCAGCTTCAAATATGCAGCATAAGATATGTGCAGGTTACTGTAGATGTGAACACATGTTAACTCTTTATCTTTGTGGACAGAAAATCTCTATAGGATACTTTAGAATGTTGAGTGAAAAAATATGATATGAACACGTCAAATGTTTTGCATAAGCAGCTGAGCTTGAACATTAGTAGT
Organism: Hyla sarda; assembly: GCF_029499605.1. Taxonomy (NCBI): domain Eukaryota; kingdom Metazoa; phylum Chordata; class Amphibia; order Anura; family Hylidae; genus Hyla; species Hyla sarda. The sequence goes on along the minus strand of NC_079197.1, from coordinate 132,631,714 downwards.
ACATTAACCCAAGACTTATAACCCATAGAGGACGAAGGGAGTACATTTACGCCCTGCACTGACCACAAGACTTTGACACGAGGTCAAGAGCTAAGCTCGCTTTAAAGGTGGTGAGTAATGGCTGCTATTACAGCCAGGAATCACTGGTTCCCATTACGTTTTTCCCCATAGGGGAACGTGTACGGCAGCGGGGAGCTAAAAACTTGCGCTCCCGTATGCCTGTGTATGCGTTCCCATATGTAATTCATTTCAATGAGCCGACCAGAGTGAAACGTTCGGTCCGGTTGGCTATTTTTTGCCCCGTATGCGCTTTTACAACGACCTAAAACCGCCAAGGGGGATGCCGGGAGCATTTGTGGTCCTTTAGTAGCCTTGGCGAAAAGGGACATCGAACCTGGAACCTCGCAGGTACCTTTTGGTCCGGAGGTGAAGGGTAAGGTTTGTTGGGGGGCCTCTTTCCTATCGGAGAAGGGCTTGCGATAGACAGTATCCTTTGTGCACGTTTTTTTAGTGTAACACATTTGCACTTTTTCTTGCACTTTGGGTGATTCGAGAGCATGTTCCTCGGCTCTTAAAAAAAAAAATACAGCAGCTGATAAGTACTGGAAGGATTAAGATTTTTTAATAGAAGTGATTTACAAATATGTTCAACTTTCTGGCACCAGTTGATAAAAAAAAAATAATAATAATAATAGTAACATCAATAAACCCTCCTTAGCCGTCTCTAGATTTGTACTCAGTACTGTAGATTTCCTGCTGTAGTGTGAAATAATACTGCCACCTAGTGATGAAAAAAGAAACTAAAATGATAGAAGAGTTTTTTGCGCTTTCATGCATTTTTTCAATAACAAGAAGATTCACTTAGTTGTTTCTTAAATGTAATCATTTCTCTTAGCGCTTAGAAGGGTACTCCATCCCCTAACATCTTATCCCCTATCCAAAGGATATCTGGACAGCAACCTGAGGTTGTGAACATTTTTGATCAGAACGCTGGGTTTCGGGAGGCTGTATGACGTCACGCCCTCCCGGAGATCAGATGGGGGATGGGGGGGGGGGGGGGGAGGGGGTCGGGACATTTGTGCAGCTCTGTACAGAGATTATAATCCATTCTTATCCTTAATGGGACTCAAAATTCGATTTCTCTGTCTCAGATATAACCATGAACCTGTTTCCCAGGAAGCCATTGTATTTCTCAGTGCATTTGCAGTAATACATCTCCAACTTACATGTTACTAAGTATAAAATATCTAATACAGCTACAGAAAGTGAAATGTGTAACTGCATGTTTACTGTGCTAATGTCTCCCTCTGCTGGACAGTTTTTAAAACTACAAGTGTGATTAACAGTATTAAAACGTAATTGGATCCACGCTGCGGCAGCAGGATATCTGGTTAAATTTACCTGCAACTTTGTAGCCCAAGATTACAGCGTCTGGATATGGATTTGCCTGAAGTATTATAGACTTGCATGGGACTCCTGGAATATTCATATCTGATTGCTGTCGTTTTGGACAAGTCTCATGCAGGAGATTTAAACAGATCTGCAGCCGCAGCTTTATGGTTGCAGTTACACTTTAAAGAAAACATACCCCTGATTTCTATTCTGTTCGCCAAGGATTTTACTGTGGTTTCCTCTCTAACCAACAGAGTTTTCACCCAGAATCCCTAATATGTTAATAAGTGACATGTCCCTTTTTTTGTACAGATTGTCATGCATTTTGTGACACCCCAAAAGTGAATCACTATGTTTTAATATGCGTATAATCAAAATAGGCCAATTTCTGAAGTTTCATCTCTACTGCATCTCTAATGACAGTCTGGAAGTACAATGCTCCTTTTATCTGTAGTTTATTTATGGTGTTTGAGATAAGGGACTAATAAGGGGTCTGGTTACTAGTGATGTCACGAACATAAAATTTACGCAAAAGTTCGCGAACCGATGGGCAGGCAATTCAATGGGCTTCAATGGGCAGGCAAATGACAAAACCCACAGGGACTCTTTCTGGCCACAATAGTGATTTAAAAGTTGTTTCAAGGGGACTAATAACTGGACTGTGGCGTGCTGGAGGGGGATCCATGGCAAAACTCCCATGGAAAATTACATAGTTGATGCAGAGTCTGGTTTTAATCCATAAAGGGCATAAATCACCTATAATTCCTAAATGGTTCGGAATAACGTGCTTTAGCCCCCTTTAGGCAGCACATAGAGCCCCCTTTAGGCAGCACATAGAGCCCCCCTTTTAGGCATCACATAGTTAGATCCCCCATTTAGACAGCACATAGATTCCCCCATATTAGGCAGCACATAGCTAGAGCCCCCCTTTAGGCAGCACATAGTTAGATCCCCCGTTTAGGCATCACATAGTTAGAGCCCCCCTTTAGGCATCACATAGTTAGAGCCCCCCTTTAGGCAGCACATAGTTAGAGCCTCCCTTTAGGCAGCACATAGTTAGAGCCTCCCATTAGGCAGCACATAGAGCCCCCTTTAGGCAGCACATAGTTATGTGGTGTCCCAGTAACGCATTTAATTCAGTACTTATTTATCTATGGGTCCCAGAGTCCCTAGGACATAGTAATATCTGTTAGTCAGTCCGCCCCTAGTCGCCTCTATTATAGTGTATAGATTCCTAATTTATCCATAGAATAATGTATATAGTATTATTTCTGCATATAAATGGTTAATTACTTGTTTCCATGGTGTTGCAGGGCCTTCGGGTCATGTGATGCGTTCTAAGCCTCATTCTGGATGCGTCCCAGGCCTCACTTTGGTATCTCTAGTCTCATTTTGGGTTTTGCAATGTATATAGATCCTGTGATGTAAGCAATCCCATGATACCATGTAAAGTGAGTGGCAGACGTTCAGACCAATCAAAATCGCCACGCCCCCTGCCCATATAAGGGAGCGGCGGCCATCTTATCTCTCTCTTGTTCCTGGGATAGCAAGCAAGCAAGACCTGTATAGCAGTAATCGCAGTGAGTTAGGCCTGAGCCTTGCGGCAACGGCTGAATGATCTAAATTATAGAGTGTGTCATCCCCTAAGCACTCTGCAGTATCACCGGACCCAATATTTCCCCTAAATCCGGACGGATCTGCACATCACTCCCGAAATTCAGAGACTATAAGTTTAATGCAAGGTCCGCAACTTCTGCCAGTCACTAAGCAACCTAAGAACTGTTATATGAGACTGTTACTATCCATTGGATATTGCAAGCACTGCTGTAAAGTTATTCAAGTTCAAGTTAAATCTGCTTGTGGACCTTCAGTCATTTCGTTGCACCTATCGTTTCTGGGAAGGGCGGCGATAGGCCGGAACATAGATTCAACATACCAGCCCTCATCCTGGCGTCACGAGTGACTGGGTTAATATTAACCCCTCATATACCAACATCATACCATCCATACCATACACCCCCCAAGGGCTACCACAATGCCTTTTTGGCATTGCACGAACAGGTGTGTGCCTACCATTGCCACTAGTGAAAGTGTACTCCCCCCTAAGAAAATAACTTTATTCATTTGTTGCTGTGTACAGGAACGGTGCTTGTGGTGCATCATACAAGGGGGCTTAGAGAAAAGTAAGGGGGGAGGCGAAGATCTGTCTACAGTTAAAATGTGTAAACTGCGTAACGAGCTCATGCAGCGATCCTCTGGTCTGGTCCGGTCAGCACAGGCGGAGCTGAACTGCTGCCGGAAAAGCGCGCAAAGAAAGCCAGCGCTGCGCCACGCCACGCCCCTGGGCGTAGACGCCAAGTTGCTGTATCCCAGCCGAAAGGGAACTCAGAGATGCAGGAGTCGTTTCTGGAGGGACCGGAAGTTGGGGCTGCACCGATAGTGTCCTACCTGCCCAGCGCCATTTTGGAGAAACCGACTATAAAAGACACCACACAGAGCAACCTCTCCAGTCTGCAGAGAGAGCCAGAGAATACAGACATGGCGGAGAGCAGCATTCCACGTGGTCAAGTTGGCAAAATGGTGCCGGAAACACGGAAAGTTGTGGCAGTCGCAGCCCAACTTTTTCAAGAGCTTGCTGACCGTCTGCAGCGGTTGTCATTAGACGAAGAGGGGGCCTGCAATCTTCCCCCACTGCCTGATGATGACGACAATTGGCCAGAGACACCTCCAGCGAACAGTGCAGGGACACCTGAAGGTGAGTCACCGGTGAGATTGTCCCCTCACCACAAGACCTGGGGCTCGTGGGCCGAGATCCCATCGGAGGAGTCTGCTGTGAGTACCCCGCCAGAGGCGGTCTATTCTTCCTCCTCCAGCCCTGAGGTCATCCTTCGATCAAGCTTGCCAAGTGCACGACCGTGCTCACCAAAATTACCGCAATGGGTGTTCGGAGATGAGCCAGAGCTGATCGAGTACATGCACAGAGTACTTCAACCGTTACCTGGGAAGACACTCCCACCAATCCCAACTGCAGAACGGGAAAGGGCCCGTCAAGAAGCCAAGCTGGTCGAATTGATGGAAAAGTTAAAGGCCCGATACAAAGAACTCTACGCTCCAAAACACGTACATTTGCCTTACGAAGAAAGAGTGCGGTATCAAGAAAATACCAAAGAAATGGAGGCATTGTACATCCGTAAATGGGATCACCCCCGAGAAGGGGAGGAGCCATTAGAAAGGAGAAGAGCAACTGTGGCCAAGTTCGACAAGGTCAGAGGTTATGGGACACTCCTTGACTGCCCCACTGGGCAGACCATCCTCGTAAACAGGCGAGCAGTGCAAAGGCCATATCTCCATAAAAAGTTTAATACCTTGGAGGTGGGTGAAATTGTGGAGTACACCCCCGTTCAGAGCCTTCGTGGAAAATGGCCTGCAGCGGTCACCAGACCAGCAGCCCCAACACAGCTTCCCTTTAAATATTTCCCGTCAATGAATTGGGAGTCTGATCCCTTCAACTTGAGGTCTACAAGGTCTGCTCCTAAAGCCTCCACCAGCGTACCCAAGGAGGAGGAGCTTCAAGAGAAAAGTTCATCATCTTCTGTGTACAGTAAATAGTCAAGTGCATCATCCTCTACGTACAGTAAAGGACCAAGTTCTTCATCTTCTTCATACCGTCGAGAGTCAAGTTCTACACAGGGGGAAGAAAACAGGCCAAAATTGTGGCCACCCAAGTCGGTACCTAGACCCTCTCGGAGCAGTGAGAGTTTATCTAACCCTGGGGTACCCACAGATGTACCAAGGCCCTCTCGGAGCAGTGAGAGTTTGCCAATTCCTCAGGAACCAACGAAAGGGTCATGGGTTGCTCCTAATTTGGAGATGGTACTCAAGCCCTATTGCCCCACTGTGATCCCGGCTAGTAAGTCTATAACCCCTTCTCAAGCTGCCTTCCACAACTCCATTCTCACCAATGTGGTGTGGCAAAGCTATGTCAAATCTGATTCTGCCCCTGATGTCGGCAGATATAAGGGAACCAAGAGAGGCACTACAAGAGTAAAGAAGAACATCTTCTAAAGAGACTCTAAAGTAATGTCTTATTGTTTTTTTCTCTGTCTAACCATTTTGCTTTGCTGTAACCAAGTTCAAGAAAAGTGCCTAGCAGGACTGTGCTAAATTTGTTTCAGTTTAAAGTTCAGCAACGTAACCACCAAGCTTGTGCCTGACTAATAAGTCAAGAGACTCCTAGCCTGTAGGAGATTCACCAAGGACTGTACCTGGCTGAGTTGTGGTTAAGGCCGTGTTCACTTTCTATTAAACTCCTAGTGTAGGTGGACTGCTGATCCTTACACGCCATTTTGTATATTTTTTTCCTCAATTGGACTCCTAGTCTAAGTGGACTGTTGATCCTTACACGCCTGCTTCATGTATATACCACCATCCTCATAAGAACTCTTATGAAAAATGTCACACTTATCGGGTGAATGCACCTGAAATATGTTGGAGTGGTAATAAATATATAGTAAATATGTATATGGTTTTGTACACAGAAAGATGTCCTTGTGTCTGTGTACATAAGTAGTAAGTAAGGTTTGTACATAGAAAAGATAGTCAAATGTCTATGTACATAAAAATAGATTAGAGTTGTGCATGGAAAATATCGACGTACTGCACGTGCACACTCAATACTACAATTGAATCGAATTCTCGTTCACACAAATGTATCGTAAATCAAAAGGTGTTTATTAGTAACCCAATAGGGGACACCTTGGCTCCTGCGAGGGTAGTATTATTGCTGTCGCCCATCGCCAGGACCTATCTCGGAACAAAAATAATAGGGAGGATTCCCTTTCAAATAGTACTTGCACATAGTACCGTACATTACTTACTTAATGTACTACTTCAAAATTTCTCTAGTACATACACAAAAATAAATAAACATCTCACTTAAGTAACACTTAAATGGGCACTGTCATGAAAACAAAAAATTGATATGTTGTAGTACTTAAGTACTACAACATATCTCTAATATAGTTTAATTTAAAAAAAAAGTGATTTTAAAACAGTTTAAAATCACTTTTAAATTCGGCCACTAGGGGTCGCCCTCCTAGTGGCCGAATGCATTCAGTAGTGACGTCACCACTGAATTTCGACTCGTTGAAGCCTGGCAACGAGTCGAAATTCAATCACTGCTGTGCTCGCTCCCGCCTGTCAATCAGACAGGCGGGAGCGAGCGCTTTGAAGGAAGAGGACGCGCGCAGGCTCGGGGACAAGGTAAAGTATTATGTTCACTGTATTATATATACAATGTATACATGTATTATGTATATGTTCAAGTATTATGTATACTGTTCACCTATACAGTATGCCTCCAGTTTCCCCACTACAACTCCCAGCATGCCCTGGGAGTTGTAGTGGGGAAGCCTGGAGGGACACTGAATAGGTGAACTGAGGGGGAGTGGGTTGAGCGGAGCGGCGGGGCCGGGGGGGGGGTTGCGGGCTGCGCGGCGGGAGGTGGTACTCTGGGTGAACTAAGGGGGAGGGGGAGTGAGTTGAGCAGCGCGACAGGGGTGGGGTTTGCAGGCTGCGCGGCGGGCTGCGCGGCGGGGAGCGGTATGTGCTCCGGTGTTCACCTACACAGGGTGCCTCCAGTTGTTTCCCCATTACAACTCCCAGCATGCCCTGACAGCCAATAGATGTCAGGACAAGCTGGGAGTTGCTGTGGGGAAACAGCTGGAGGCACCCTGTATAGGTGAACTACGGGCGGAAGTGCCGGCCCCAGCAGGCATCAGTGACGTGGTGCCTGCTGGGAAAGTCTGCCTGGTAGTGAGCACGCTACCAGGCAGACAAAAAAGCATTTTTAATATGTAAAAAAAAAATGTAAGGCAGGGAGGGGGTTAGTGATAGATGGGTAATAGGCAGGGACAGAAAAAAAAAAGTGATGGTGGGAGCTACCCTTTAAAGAATTGTAGCATATTGATACCCAATTCCTGCCACTGTTAGGTACACTTCTCTTCTTTATTCATTGCGTGTGTGAGATGCTCTGCCTGGCCAGTAGATGCTTTTGCTAGTACAAAAGTAAACACATAATTTTCAGAATAACCTGGATAGGTTGTTGAGAAAGTGCTCTAGGGGTAAGTAGTGTGTAGTCGATAGACCCTAGCAGCCACCCTTACTGTGACCTAGCTTAGGGCTAGCCAGTATACCTTTTGTGTACTAACTAACAGGTAACTTATTGTTGGCATAAAATGTGTGAGATAACAAAATGTCTAGTCAGCTTGAAGCTAACAGTATAGAGAGCTGAACTAATGTCTAGTAAGTTTAAAAAAATGTATACGTTTTATAAAGTTATATAGGAAGCTAGAAACTAAAGTATAGATAGCTCCTTTAAGTGTATAGATAGCATTCAAATGTCTAGATAGCATTCAAATGTCTAAGTAGGATGTCTAGCTTAAATGTAAATCATCCTGTTCTATAGCATCCTGTTCTGATTCTCGTCCTAGTCCCTCTGTCTCAGGGGACAGACGTCGAGGCCGACTTATGTTTAGTAAGGGGGTTTGTAATGTCCCAGTACCGCATTTCATTCGGTACTTATTTATCTATGGGTCCCCGTAGCCAGAGTCCCTAGGACTTAGTAATATATGTTAGTCAGTCCGCCCCTAGTCGCTTCTATTATAGTGTATAGATTCCTAATTTATCCATAGAATAATGTATATAGTATTATTTCTGCATATAAATGGTTAATTACTTGTTTCCATGGTGTCACAGGGCCTTCGGGTCATGTGATGCGTTCCAAGCCTCATTCTGAATGCGTTCCAGGCCTCACTTTGGTATCTCTAGCCTCATTTTGGGTTTTGCAATGTATATAGATCCTGTGATGTAAGCAATCCCATGATACCATGTAAAGTGAGTGGCAGACGTTCGGACCAATCAAAATCGCCACGCCCCCTGCCCATATAAGGGAGCGGCGGCCATCTTATCTCTCTCTTGTTCCTGGGATAGCAAGCAAGCAAGACCTGTATAGCAGTAATCGCAGTGAGTTAGGCCTGAGCGGCAACGGCTGTATGATCTAAATTATAGAGTGTGTCATCCCCTAAGCACTCTGCAGTATCACCGGACCCAATATTTCCTCTAAATCCAGACGGATCTGCACATCACTTCCTAAATTCAGAGAATATAAGTTTAATGCAAGGTCCGCAACTTCTGCCAGTCGCTAAGCAACCTAAGAACTGTTATATGAGACTGTTACTACGCATTGGATATTGCAAGCACTGCTGTAAAGTTATTCAAGTTCAAGTTAAATCTGCTTGTGGACCTTCAGTCATTTTGTTGCACCTATCGCTTCTGGGAGGGGTGGCAATAGGCCGGAACATAGATTCAGCATACTAGCCCTCACCCTGGAGTCACGAGTGACTGGATTAATATTAACCCCTCATATACCAACATCATACCATCCACTCCCGAAGGGCTACCACAGTTAGATCCCCCCTTTAGGCATCACTTAGTTGGATCCCCCCTTTAGGCAGCACATAGATTCCCCCATATTAGGCAGCACATAGTTAGAGCCTCCCTTTAGGCAGCACATATTTAGATCCCCCCTTTAGGCAGCACATAGATTCCCCCCCCCCTTTAGGCAGTACATAGTGGGATTTGAACCCAAGGCCCCAGCGCTGCAAGTCAGCAGTGCTAACCTCTGAGCCACCATGCTACCCTTACCATACATCTAATATCCACGGTTGCCAAAATGGACAGAGATGTCAGCAGAGAGTACCAGAAAAATTAGGCATGTACACATGGCTCAACAATTTGGTATTGTTGCAGCCGCAGCTGTAGCAGCACCCAGAAAAATTGCGGCAGCATAAAAAGTGCAGCACCAGAGGCCATAAAAATTAGGCATGTACACTACACATGGCTGAAAAATAAGAACAAGCACATATCCAAGAATCCAGAAGACTCTATAATGCAGGATGGAGAAACAGACAAAGAAATTATTTTCTAAATAACATTTTTCATCAAATAAAGAAACAGAGTTCATCCCTCTCTGTATTTTATTTTAGAAAATTTAGGTTTAAAAATCACACGCAACAAGCATTCCTTGGTGTAATGGTTAGTACTCTGGAAAATTCAAGTTTAAATTATCAGAAAGTCCAGAAGACTCTATGATGCAGGACGGTGAAAATCACAGAGAAATCCTTTTCCAAATAAAATTTTTCATCAAATCAAGATGAAAGCAGCGGCCAGAAAAATTGCAGCAGCAGAAAAATTGCAGCACCAGAGGCCAGAAAAATTAGGCATGTACACATGGCTGAAATATAAGAACAAGCGCATATCAAAAAGTCCAGAAGACTCTATGATGCAGGACAGTGAAAATCACAGAGAAATCTTTTTCCAAATAAAATTTTTCATCAAATCAAGATGAAAGCAGCAGCCAGAAAAATTGCAGCAGCAGAAAAAGTGCAGCATCAGAGGCCAAAAAAATTAGGCATGTACACATGGCTGAAATATAAGAACAAGCGCATATCCAAGAGTCCAGAAGACTTTATAATGCAGGACGAAGAAACACACAAAGAAATTCTTTTCTAAATAAAATTTTTCATCAAATAAAGAAAAGTTCTTCCCTCTCTGTATTTTACTTTAGAAAATTTAAGTTAAAAAATCACACGCAACAAGCGTTCCTTTGTGTATTGGTTAGTACTCTTGAAAATTCAAGTTTAAATTATCATAAAGTCCAGAAGACTCTATAATGCAGGACAGTGAAAAACACAAAGAAATCCTTTTCAAAAGTGCGCCATGGCCGTGTAGGAACGCCTGAAATGGCCACACACCTTCCTGGACTGCTTCAGGACATCCTGTAAGCCTGGGTACTTGAGCACAAAGCGTTGTACAATCAGATTACACACATGTGCCACGCACGGCACATGTGTCAACTTGCCCAACCTCAATTTATTCCATTGTCACAAACCACCTTGCCGATCTCCAGTTGGTGCGGAGTCAGCCACTGGTCCACCTGTGCGTTCAGGGCCCACAGGAGCGCTGGTGCGGAGTGACTCTCTGCTTTGAGGCAAGTCAACCCCAAGATGGGGTGACACTGCCGTATCCGGGATGTGGAATAGCACCTGGGAAGCTGGGGGTGCCGGTGATGTGGAGCAAGACGCAGCAGTGGAAGAGGACTCAGCCGAGGAGGTTATGGAAGAGGATGGAGTAGAAGGAGTAGAGGAGGTGGCAGCATGCCTGCCTGCAAGTCGTGGTGGTGTCACCAACTTCTCTGCAGAACCACGCATTCCATGCTTGGCAGCCGTCACCAGGTTTACCCAATGCGCAGTGTAGGTGATATACCTGCCCTGACCATGCTTTGCAGACCAGGTATCAGTGGTCAGATGGACCCTTGCCCCTACACTGTGTGTCAGATATGCCATAATTTCTTTTTGCACAATTGTTACGCCTAGCGCTCCGGGTCCCCGCTCCTCCCCGGAGCGCTCACGGCGTCTCTTTCCCTGCAGCTCCCCGGTCAGTCCCGCTGACCGGGAGCGCTGCTCTCTCATGGCCGTTGGGGATGCGATTCGCACAGCGGGACGCGCCCGCTCGCGAATCGCATCCCAGGTCACTTACCCGTTCCCGTCTCCTGCGGTCATGTGCTGGCGCGCGCGGCTCCGCTCTCTAGGGCGCGCGCGCGCCAGCTCCCTGAGACTTAAAGGGCCAGTGCACCAATGATTGGTGCCTGGCCCAATTAGCTTAATTGGTTCCCACCTGTTCCCTGCTTATATCTAGTCTCCTCCCTTGCACTCCCTTGCCGGATCTTGTTGCCCTAGAGCCTAGTGAAAGCGTTATTGTGTGTTTAATAGTCTGTGTACCAGTACCTTTGCTATCTCCCCTGACTACGAACCTTGCCGCCTGCCCCCGACCTTCTGCTACGTCCGACCTTGCTACTGCCTACTCCTTTGTACCTCGCCTATCTTCAGTATCTTCAGCAGCCAGAGAGGTGAGCCGTTGCTAGTGGATACGACCTGGTCACTACCGCCGCAGCAAGACCATCCCGCTTTGCGGCGGGCTCTGGTGAAAACCTGTAGTGACTTAGAACCGGTCCACTAGCGCGGTCCTCGCCATCCCTCTCTGGCACAGAGGATCCACTACCTGCCAGCCGGCATCGTGACAGTAGATCCGGCCATGGATCCCGCTGAAGTTCCTCTGCCTGTTGTCGCCGACCTCCCCACACTGGTCGCCCAGCAAGCCCGACAGATTGCCCAACAAGATCACCAGCTGTCGTACTTGACCACCATGACTCAGCAACTCCAGTCGCAGCTACAGCAGATTCAGTCTCAGCTACAGCAGCAGCAACCATCTCCTCCGCCAGCTCCTGCACCTCTTCCGCAGCGAGTGGCCACTCCTAGCCTCCGCCTGTCTTTGCCGGACAAATTTAATGGGGACTCTAAGTTTTGCCGTGGCTTTCTTTCCCAATGTTCCCTGCATCTGGAGATGATGTCGGATCAGTTTCCTACTGAAAGGTCTAAGGTGGCTTTCGTAGTCAGCCTTCTGTCTGGAAAAGCCCTGTCATGGGCCACACCGCTCTGGGACCGTGATGACCCCGTCACTGCCTCTGTACACTCCTTCTTCTCGGAAATTCGAAGTGTCTTTGAGGAACCTGCCCGAGCCTCTTCTGCTGAGACTGCCCTGCTGAACCTGGTCCAGGGTAATTCCTCCGTTGGCGAGTACGCCATACAATTCCGTACTCTTGCTTCTGAACTTTCCTGGAATAATGAGGCTCTCTGCGCGACCTTTAAAAAAGGCCTATCCAGCAACATTAAAGATGTTCTGGCCGCACGAGAGACTCCTGCTAGCCTGCATGAACTCATTCATCTAGCCACTCGCATTGACATGCGTTTTTCTGAGAGGCATCAAGAGCTCCGCCAGGAAAAAGACTTAGATCTCTGGCCACCTCTCCCACAGTCTCCACTGCAATCTGCGCCTAGGCCTCCCGCCGAGGAGGCCATGCAAGTGGATCGGTCTCGCCTGACCCTGGAAGAGAGGAATCGCCGTAAGGAAGAGAATCTTTGTTTGTACTGTGCCAGTACTGAACATTTTCTGGTGGATTGCCCAATCCGTCCTCCACGTCTGGGAAACGCACGCTCACACTCAGCTCTCGTGGGTGTGGCGTCTCTTGATGCCAAGTCGGCTTCTCCACGTCTCACGGTACCTGTTCGGATTTCCACTTCAGCCAGCTCTCCCCTCTCAGCCGTGGCCTGTCTGGACTCTGGAGCTTCTGGAAATTTTATTCGGGAGTCCTTTGTGAATAAATTCCATATTCCGGTGACCCGTCTTGTCAAGCCACTCCGCATCTCCGCGGTCAACGGAGCCAGGTTGGACTGTACCATACGTTTCCGCACGGAGCCCCTTCTTATGAGCATCGGATCTCACCACGAGAGGATTGAACTTTTGGTCCTCCCCAATTGCACCTCGGAAATTCTCCTTGGACTTCCCTGGCTTCAACTTCATTCCCCAACCCTGGATTGGTCCACTGGGGAGATCAAGAGTTGGGGGTCCTCTTGTTCCAAGAACTGTCTAAAACCGGTTCCCAGTAACCCTTGCCGTAACTCTGTGGTTCCTCCTGTATCTGGTCCCCCTAAGGTCATTAAGGACTCTGCCTGCCACAGGAAATGCCCCTCCCCCCCTCCCAGTTCCATCAGGCAAGCTTCTGTGTCCCCTCATGGCCCTCCTCCTGGTGTCACACTGCCCCGTGCCAGGTCCCGCCCTCTGCCCTCTCTCCCCATTCCTACTCCTGCGGTTCTGCCTGCCGTTGAGGAATCCCTCCATCCTTTCCCGGTGTCCTCATCCCAGGGGAGGCAGTTACCCGATAAAGAGAAGGGGAGACCTAAGGGGGGGGGTACTGTTACGCCTAGCGCTCCGGGTCCCCGCTCCTCCCCGGAGCGCTCACGGCGTCTCTTTCCCTGCAGCTCCCCGGTCAGTCCCGCTGACCGGGAGCGCTGCTCTCTCATGGCCGTTGGGGATGCGATTCGCACAGCGGGACGCGCCCGCTCGCGAATCGCATCCCAGGTCACTTACCCGTTCCCGTCTCCTGCGGTCATGTGCTGGCGCGCGCGGCTCCGCTCTCTAGGGCGCGCGCGCGCCAGCTCCCTGAGACTTAAAGGGCCAGTGCACCAATGATTGGTGCCTGGCCCAATTAGCTTAATTGGTTCCCACCTGTTCCCTGCTTATATCTAGTCTCCTCCCTTGCACTCCCTTGCCGGATCTTGTTGCCCTAGAGCCTAGTGAAAGCGTTATTGTGTGTTTAATAGTCTGTGTACCAGTACCTTTGCTATCTCCCCTGACTACGAACCTTGCCGCCTGCCCCCGACCTTCTGCTACGTCCGACCTTGCTACTGCCTACTCCTTTGTACCTCGCCTATCTTCAGTATCTTCAGCAGCCAGAGAGGTGAGCCGTTGCTAGTGGATACGACCTGGTCACTACCGCCGCAGCAAGACCATCCCGCTTTGCGGCGGGCTCTGGTGAAAACCTGTAGTGACTTAGAACCGGTCCACTAGCGCGGTCCTCGCCATCCCTCTCTGGCACAGAGGATCCACTACCTGCCAGCCGGCATCGTGACAACAATGGAGTAAAGGTTGGGGATTGCCTTTTGTGCAAAAAATTTTCGGCCGGGTACCTTCCACTGCGGTGCCCAAATGGCTGCAAATTTTTTAAAAGCCTCAGACTCCACCAGCTTGTATGGTAAAAGCTGGCAGGCTAGCAGTTCCGAAAGCCAGTTCTCAGATGCCGGGCTAGGGGGTGACTTTGAGACATTGTCTTCTTGCGCTCAAACATCTCCTTGACAGACACCTGACTGTGGGCAGATGAGCAGGAACTGCTCAAGGCGAGAGACGGAGAGGCGGATGGTTGAGAGGGGGCAAGGAGGGCAGCAGTGGTTGACCTGGCTGAAGATGCTGGACCAGGAGGAGGATGGCGGCTTTGTCTTTGTGTGCTGCTTTTACTGACCTGTTGATCCCATAGGCGTTTGTAATGTGACATCATGTGCCTTCGCAAAGCACTTGTGCCTAGGTGGGTGTTGGACTTCCCACGACTCAGTTTCTTCTGGCACAGGTTGCAAATGGCCTCGCTGTTGTCAGAGGCAGACACACAAAAAAATGCCACACTGCTAAGCTCTGCGATGACGGCATTCAGGTGGTGCCAACAGCATGCGTTGATTGGCGTCCCGTCTGGCTGACCCCGGGTGCCGATGCATGCTGTCTGACTGTGCCACTAGCTCCTTGCGATGACCTCCCCCTGCTTCTAACTTGTCTCCTCCTCCTCTCTGTCTCCCCATCTGAACTTTTCCCCTCTTCTTCTCTTCTAGCGGGCACCCACGTGGCATCCACGGACACATCGTTATCATCAACACCTTCACCGCTATCTGACACCTCAAGAAAGGAAGCAGCAGCGGGTACAACATCATCATCACACTATACGTCCATGTGTGTAATGCTGCCTGCCTGAAACATATCCCTGTTAACTACATCCTATGGCAATAATGGTTGCGCATCACTCATGTCTTCAAACTGATGTGTATATAACTCCTCTGACGGATCAAGTAAAGCTGCTGTGGTGCTAGTGTTGGTGGTGGCGGCAGGCGGGCAAGTGGTAGCATGAGAGGTGCCCGAAGCTAAGCTAGAGGAGGAGAAGGATGGTGCGTCAAGGTTCCGAGCGGAAGCTGTAGTACATTGGGTGTCTTGTGATAGCCAGTCAACTAAGTCCTCAGAACTTTGGGGGTTTAGGGTACGTGGCCTCTGAACACCGGCCATTCTAGAGCCAAAGGGAATCCCAGCACCACGACGGCCCCTGCGTGGTAGCCTTCCTCTGCCTGTAATTTTTTTGGTTAAATTTGCACAAGTGTCAGACCTAATGTGATTTGCACTAGGGTAACACAATTTGCCCTGCAGACAAAAAAACTGGTAACTTTGACGTGAACTGACAGTGACGACTGGTTTTATTTAACAGCCATAAAAGTATTTTTTTTAATTTGCACAACTGTCACACCTAATGTGATTTGCACTAGGGTGACACAATTTGCCCTGCAGGCAAAAAAAACTGGCAACTGCCAAAAATCTGTCAAACAACTATGGGGCGTAAATGCTCACTGCACCCCTTATTATATTACATGAGGGGTGTAGTTTCCAAAATGGGGTCACATGTGGGTATTTATTTTTTTGTGTTTATGTCAGAA
Source organism: Hyla sarda (assembly GCF_029499605.1). NCBI lineage: Eukaryota > Metazoa > Chordata > Amphibia > Anura > Hylidae > Hyla > Hyla sarda. The sequence goes on along the minus strand of NC_079197.1, from coordinate 132,616,124 downwards.
CCGCTGTAAAATCAGCCACGCCTGTGCAAATCACCAATTTAGGCCTCAAATGTACATGGTGCGCTCTCATTCCTGAGCCTTGTTGTGCGCCCGCCGAGCATCTTACTCCCACGTAATGGGTATTTCCATATTCAGGAGAAATTGTGTTAAAAATTTTGGGGTCTTTTTTTCCTTTTACCCCATATGTGGCCCTAAACAGTTTCCTTGAAATACGACAGGGCTCCGAAGTGAGAGAGCGCCATGCGCATTTGAGGACTAAATTAGGGATTGCATAGGGGTGGACATAGGGGTATTCTATGCCAGTGATTCCCAAACAGAGTGCCTCCAGCACTCATTGACTGTCCGAAAATGCTGGGAGTTGTTATTTTGCAACAGCTGGAGGCTCCGTTTTAGAAACACTGCCGTACAATACGTTTTTAATTTTTATTGTGGGGGGGGGGGACAGTGTAAGGGGGTGTATATGTTGTGTTTTACCCTTTATTATGTGTTAGTATAGTGTTTTTAGGGTACATTTGCACTGTTGTGTTACGGTGAGTTTCCCGCTAGGAGTTAGCGCTGCGGCGAAAAATTTGCCGCAGCCCAAACTTGAAGCAGGAAACTTACTGTGAACCTGCCTGTGTGAATGTACTCTGTACATTCACATGGGGGGGGGCAAACCTTCAGCTTTTTCAAAACTACAACTCCCAGCATGTACTGACAGACCGTGCATGCTGGGAGTTGTACTTTTGCAACAGCTGGAGGCACACTGGTTGGAAAATCTTCAGTTAGGTTCTGTTACCTAACTCAGTATTTTCCAACCAGTGTGCCTCCTGCTGTTGCAAAACTACAACTCCCAGCATGTACTGATCGCCAAAGGGCATGCTGGGAGATGTAGTTATGCAATAGCTGGAGGTACGCAACTACAACTCCCAGCATGCCAAGACAGCTGTTTGGGCATGCTGGGATTTGCAGTTTTGCAACATCTGGAGGGCTACAGTTTTAGAGAACACTGCAAAGTGATCTCCAAACTGTGGGCCTCCAGCTGTTGCAAAACTACAAATCCCAGCATGCCCAGACAGCAAACAGCTGTTTGGCATTGCTAGGAGTTGTAGTTTTGCAAGATCTGGAGGAATACAGTTTAGAGATCACTGTATAGTGGTCTTTAACTGTAGCCCTCCAGCTGTTGCAAAACTACATATTCCAGCATGCCCAAACAGCTGTCTGAGCATGCTGGGAGTTGTAGTTTTGCAACATCTGGAGGGCTACAGTTAGAGACCACTGCATAATGGTCTCAAACTGTACCCTCCAGATGTTGCTAGGCAACTCACCGGCTTCCGTCGGATCCAGCCGCACGTCATCGCCGCCCGCCGATCTCCGTCGCCCACTGCCTCTGATGCCCTCCCGGATCGATAAGTGGATCTTCGGGGCCGGTCCTCTGTAGTTTTCCCGTTCTGCCCCGCCTATTGTGGGTGGGCAGGATGGGGAAAACGAAAGTTAACCCCCCCCCGCCCTTGATCTGCTATTGGTGGTCGTGTCTAGACCACCAATAGCAGGGATAGGAGGGGTGGCACCCCTGCCACCTCACTCCCATGCCTTCAGGGGGATTGTGGGTATTTTAGACAACCGCAATCCCACTTATATTCTCGGTCACCAGGTCACCATAGACCCGTAATGACCTGGAATCGCGCAAATCGCAAGTGTGAATTCACTTGCGATTTGCCGTGATCGCCGACATGGGAGGGGGGTGTCTAATGACTCCCCTGGGCATTTGCACGGGATGCCTCCTGAATGATTTCAGCAGGCATCCCGGTCCGATCAACACCCGGCGCCCGGCGGGGACCGGAATTCTCCATGATCCTTAAGTACGTCATGGGTCCTTAAGTACCTGGGTGTCATGACGTACGCGTACGTCAAGAGGCCTTAAGGGGTTAAAGGGGTATTCCAGGAAAAACTTTTTTTTGTTCATATATCAACTGGCTCCAGAAAGTTAAACAGATTTGTAAATAACTTCTATTAAAAAATCTTAATCCTTTCAGTACTTATGAGCTTCTGAAGTTAAGGTTGTTCTTTTCTGTCTAAGTGCTCTCTGATGACACGTGTCTCGGGAACCGCCCAGTTTAGAAGCAAATCCCCATAGCAAACCTCTTCTAAACTGGGCGGTTCCCAAGTCACGTGTCATCAAAGAGCACTTAGACAGAAAAGAACACCCTTTACTTCAGAAGCTCATAAGTACTGAAAGGATTAAAAAATTTTAATAGAAGTAATTTACAAATCTGTTTAACTTTCTGGAGCCAGTTGATATATATATATATATATATATATATATATATATATATATATATATATATAAAAAAAATCCTGGATAACCCCTTTAACATACTGATAGATGTATTAAGCGGAGAATCTGTATCTGCTGTAAACCCTGTGCTTTTATCTGTCTGAGCATGCTGGGAGTTATAGCATTTATCTTAAAGCACCCTGGTTTTGAAACACTGCTCCACACAGTGCCCTCCTCCACAGCAGTGTTTCCCTAGCAAGGTGCCTTTAGCTGTCAGGGCATGCTGGGAGTTATAATTATTTGGTACAGGGCACAGTGGTTGTCAATATTTATATTGGGGGCATAGTGTGGGGCAGTATTATATTCAGGGGTACAGTGTATGGCAGTATTATACTGAGGGGCACAGTGTATGGCAGTATTATACTGAGGGGCACAGTGTGTCGCAGTATTATACCGAGGGACACAGTGTGTGATAGTATTGAAATCATACAGGGAACAGTAGATTTACGTTCTCCACACTTCATTCGCTTATTTTTAAACTGGGCCCAGGAGGCAGTGGGCAAGATACATCTGACAGCAGTGAACAGTGAGAAAAAGTCTGGCAGTGAGCAAAACGCATATTGCAGCAGGAAACACTGAGCAAGAGATATCTGTCAGTGGCAAAGAGTAGGCAAAAGAACTTTGGCAGCAGGAAACAGTGGGTAAGTGACAACTGGCAGCGGGAGACAGTGAAAAAGGGACACCTGGGCAGACACCAACAAAATGGCACACAAAGCAGAATTGAAAAAAAATACAAAACTCTCTCCCCCCTCTCCTTTTGCACACAGACACAAAAGGTAAATAGACAGGTGAAGAAAAATTAGCAGCAGTCAATTTACTTGCTTTCACCAGATTCCTCATGGTAACTCTGTCTGCTGGTCAACAAATATGACAAGTTATCATTTAATATAATAAGTCATCTAAAAAAAAAAAATTTCGAAAATATTTAAAACGTGATAAATTATTTAAACTAAAAAAATATATATATATAACATTTGGTGACACATTCCCTTTAATAAGACATCTTTATAACTGTGCTAACAATTGTTACCAGGCTATGTGGTCAAACAGGTTTACTGTCCTCATGACTGTGACGTGTATACACTTCAAAATTTTCTTTCCATTGAACAATACGATAGGCAGTTTGCCTTTATCCCAGTGAATGTTACCTTTTATTTCTTTACAGTTCATAAAATGACAACAAAAGATCATTGCATCAGTCATAAAGATCCTCTTATCAAATTTTCTTTAAAGGGATTATCCAGAATTAGAAAAACAGAGTAAGGGTACGTTCCCACACGGCGTATTTTGCTGCGTATTTGCTGCGTATTTGCTGCGTATTTGGTGCTGCGTATTTTCCTACCCATTGACTTCAACAGAGAAAATAAAATACGCAGCAGCAAATACGCAGCAAATACGCCGTGTGGGAATGTACCCTTAATGTATTCCAAAAACAGCACCACACCTGTTCAACTTGGCTCCATTCACTTCAAAGGAACTGAGAAATACCACACAGAACCACAGGTGTGGTGCTGTTTTGGGAATAATTCGGCTCAGTTTTTCCAATCCTGGAAAACCCATTAAGGATGCAGGGCATACATATACTCCCTGCACCTTCTCCCCTTCTGTGACGAACACTCAGGAGCTGAGCGCTCATCATAGCGGGATGGTAGGTGATAGCCACTGGGACCTTTGGCTAATGCCAGACATCACCTATCATGGTGATGCCTCGCTTTAACCTTTTAGGATGTAAAAAAAAATGAAACCATGGTGTCCCAATCAGCTGACAGGACGGCTGGAGGGCCCTTATCTGCCTCCTCCCTGTCCGATCGGTGCTCCTGTGCTCCAGTCAGCTATGGCAGGCTGGAACAATCAAGCACCGATAACACTAATCAATGCTATGCTATTGGGGACTAAACAATAGTGTAAACAAAAGTTAAATAAAATAGTTAATAAATATGAATTAACCTCTTCCCTAATAAATATTATAATCAACCCCCTTTTTCCAAAGGAAAAAAAAAGTAAACAAAAATAAACATAAACTTATGTGGTATCGCTGCGTGCATAAATATTCAAACTATAAAAATATAGTGCAAATTAAACCCATATGGTCAATGACATACACATAAAAAAATTACCAAATCTAAAAATTGCATATTTTGGTCACTTTGCATACCTTAAAAATTTTTATAAAAAGTGATCAAAACAAAAATGGTACAAAAAAAGAAAAGTACAGATCACAGCGCAAAAAATGAGCCTTCACACATCCCCATATACAGAAAAATAAAGCTATAGGGGTCAGAAGAGGCCAATTTTAAACATACTATTTTTTTGTACAAAAAGTTATAATTTTTAAAAGAAGTAAAACAACATCAAACCTATATAAGTTGGGTATCTTTTAATTGTATGGACCTAAATACTAAAGATAAAGTGTCATTTTTACTGATAAGTGTAGAAACAGAAGCCACAAAAGTTGCAAATTGTTTTTTCTTTCAATTTTGTCCCACAAATATTTTTTTAGTGGTTTTGCCGTATTTTGTGGTCAAATTATTGATGTTATTACAAAGTAAAATTGGTGACGCAAAAGTCAAGCCCTCGTATAGGTTTGTAGGTGGAAAATTGAAAGCGTTATTGTCACGATTCGGCTTGGCTGGAGGTGGATCCTCTGTGCCAGAGAGGGATTGGCGTGGACCGTGTCGGTGGACCGGTTCTAAGTTGCTACTGGTATTCACCAGAGCCCGCCGCAAAGCGGGATGGTCTTGCAGCGGCGGTAGCAACCAGGTCGTATCCACCGGCAACGGCTCAACCTCTCTGACTGCTGAGATAAGCGCGGTACAAGGGAGTAGACAAGAGCAAGGCCGGACGTAGCAGAAGGTCAGGGCAGGCAGCAAGGATCGTAGTCAGGGGCAACGGCAGGAGGTCTGGAACACAGGCTAGGAACACTCAAGGAAACGCTTTCACTGGCACAATGGCAACAAGATCCGGCGAGGGAGTGCAGGGGAAGTGAGGTATAAGTAGGGAAGTGCACAGGTGAAGGTACTGATGAAAACCTGATGCGCCAATCAGTGGCGCACCGGCCCTTGAAATCGCAAAGACCCGGCGCGCGCGCGCCCTAAGGAGCGGGGCCGCACGCGCCGGGACAGCACAGACGGGGAACGCATCGCGAGATCGAGATGCGCATCGCGAGCGGGGAAAATTATCGCAGCGCACCCGGTTGGCAGGTCTGACCGGGGCGCTGTGAATAAGAGAACGCTGTGAGAGCTCCGGGGAGGAGCGGGGACCCGGAGCGCTCGGCGTAACAGTACCCCCCCCCCCCTTGGGTCTCCCCCTCTTCTTGGAACCTGAGAACCTGAGGATAAGACTCTTGTCCAGGATGTTGTCCTCAGGTTCCCATGATCTCTCTTCTGGGTCGCAATTCTCCCAGTCAACCAAAAATAATTTTTTACCTCTGACCGTCTTGGATGCCAGAATTTCCTTCACCGAAAAAACGTCAGAGGACCCGGAAACTGGAGTGGGAGAAACAACTTTGGGAGAGAAGCGGTTAAGGATGAGTGGTTTAAGGAGAGAGACATGGAAAGCATTGGGAATACGGAGAGAAGGAGGAAGAAGGAGTTTGTAAGAGACAGGGTTGATCTGGCACTTGACTTTGAAAGGATCAAGATAACGTGGTCCCAGTTTATAACTGGGGACACGAAAGCGGACATACTTGGCGGAGAGCCATACCTTGTCTCCAGGAGAAAAAAATGGGGGGAATTCTTCTTTTCTTATCGGCATATTTTTTCATTCGGGATGAAGCCTGCAAAAGAGAATTTTGAGTCTCTTTCCATATGGTGGAGAGGTCCCGAGTCACTTCATCAACAGCGGGCAAACCAGAGGGCATGGGAGTGGGGAGGGGGGGAAGAGGGTGACGGCCGTACACCACGAAGAATGGGGATTTAGCAGAGGATTCGGAGACTCTGAAATTGTACGAAAATTCGGCCCATGGTAGAAGATCTGCCCAGTCATCCTGGCGGGAGGAAACAAAATGTCGCAAATAGTCACCCAGAACCTGATTAATTCTTTTTACTTGTCCATTGGATTGGGGATGATAAGAAGATGAGAAGTTTAATTTGATTTTGAGCTGATTACAGAGGGCCCTCCAGAATTTAGACACAAATTGAACGCCTCTATCCGAGACGATATGCGTGGGCAACCCGTGAAGGCGAAAAATGTGTATAAAAAATTGCTTCGCCAACTGAGGCGCCAAAGGAAGACCTGGAAGAGGGATAAAATGTGCCATCTTGGAGAATCGATCAACGACCACCCAAACAACTGTGTTGCTATGGGATAAAGGTAAGTCAGTAATAAAGTCCATACCAATCTGAGACCAAGGTCGTTCAGGAACAGGCAGAGGATGGAGGAGACCAGCAGGCTTCTGGCAAGGGGTCTTGTCCCGGGCACAGACTGTACAAGCCCGCACAAAATCAAGAACATCAGTTTCCAGGGAAGGCCACCAATAAAATCGAGAGATGAGTTGGATGGATTTTTTGATGCCAGCATGGCCTGCGAGGTGAGAGGAGTGTCCCCACTTGAGAATCCTGAGGCGCTGGCATGGAGAGATGAAGGTCTTCCCTGGAGGAGTTTGTCTAATGGAAGCTGGAGAAGAGGAGATCAGACAGTCCGGAGGAATAATGTGTTGAGGGGAAGCTTCCACTTCAGAGGCATCCGATGAACGAGAGAGGGTATCAGCCCTAATGTTCTTGTCAGCAGGGTGAAAATGAATTTCAAAGTTAAAACGGGCAAAGAACAACGACCACCTAGCCTGGCGAGGGTTCAGCCGTTGGGCAGACTGAAGATAAGAGAGATTCTTGTGGTCAGTGTATATAATAACTGGATATTTGGACCCCTCCAGCAGGTGCCTCCATTCCTCAAGCGCCAATTTTATGGCCAGTAGTTCTCGATCACCAATGGAGTAGTTTTTCTCCGCCGGAGAGAAGGTCCTAGAAAAAAAACCACAAGTAACAGCATGCCCGGAAGAATTTTTTTGTAGGAGAACTGCTCCAGCTCCCACCGAGGAGGCGTCTACCTCCAATGAGAAGGGTTTGGATGGGTCAGGTCTGGAGAGTACCGGAGCAGAAGAAAAGGCAGTCTTGAGATGTTTGAATGCGTCTTCCGCTTGAGGAGGCCAGGACTTAGGGTTGGCGTTTTTCTTGGTTAGGGCCACGATAGGAGCCACAATAGTAGAGAAGTGTGGGATAAATTGTCTGTAATAATTGGCGAACCCCAAAAAACGTTGGATAGCACGGAGTCCGGAGGGGCGTGGCCAATCCAATACGGCAGATAGTTTATCTGGGTCCATTTGTAGTCCCTGGCCAGAGACTAAGTATCCTAGGAAGGGAAGAGACTGACATTCAAAGAGACATTTTTCCATTTTGGCATATAATTGATTGTCCCGAAGTCTCTGAAGAACCATGCGGACATGCTGGCGGTGTTCTTCTAGCTTAGCAGAAAAAATCAGAATATCGTCTAGGTAAACCACAACACAGGTATATAGAAGATCACGAAAATTTTCATTTACAAAGTCTTGGAAGACGGCAGGGGTGTTGCAAAGCCCAAAGAGCATAACCAGATATTCAAAGTGTCCATCTCTGGTGTTAAATGCAGTCTTCCACTCGTCCCCCTCCCTGATGCGGATGAGATTATAAGCACCTCTTAAGTCCAGCTTGGTAAAGATGTGGGCGCCACGTAGGCGGTCAAAGAGTTCCGAGATAAGAAGTAGGGGATAGCGTTTTTTTACAGTGATTTTATTAAGTCCGCGGTAATGAATGTAAGGGCATAGGGAGCCGTCTTTTTTGGAAACGAAAAAAAATCCAGCTCCGGCAGGAGAGGAAGACTTGCGGATAAACCCCTTTTTTAAATTCTCTTGGATGTACTCCGACATGGCTTGAGTTTCCGGAGCAGACAGAGGATAGATTCTGCCCCGGGGTGGAGTAGTACCAGGGAGGAGGTCAATAGGACAGTCATAAGGCCTGAGAGGAGGTAAAGTCTCTGCTTGTTTTTTGCAAAAAACATCAGCATAATCAAGATAGGCCTTGGGGAGACCAGATAAAGGGGGAACCACAGAGTCTTGACTGACAGTACAGGGAGCAGGCTTAAGACAGTCCTTGTGGCAAGAAGTACCCCAGTTCTTGATTTCCCCGGTGGTCCAATCAAGGGTTGGGGAATGGCGTTGAAGCCAAGGTAATCCAAGAAGAATTTCTGAAGTGCAGTTAGAGAGGACCAAAAATTCATTTTTTCGTGATGGGGTCCGATGCACATTAAGAGGGGTTCCGTGCGGTAACGCACAGTACAGTCCAATCTTTCATTATTAACAGAGTTGATGTAGAGGGGTCTGGCGAGACTGGTCACCGGGATGTTGAACCTGTTGATGAAAGAGGCCAAAATTTAATTTCCTGCAGATCCGGAATCCAAGAAGGCCATAGCTGAGAAGGAGAAGGTAGAAGAAGAAATCCGCACAGGCACAGTAAGACGTGGAGAAGCAGAGTTCACATCAAGAGCTGTCTCACCTTTGTGCGGAGTCAGCGTGCATCTTTCCTGGCGTGGAGGTCGAATAGTACAATCCTTCAAGAAATGTTCGGTACTGGCACAGTACAGGCAAAGGTTCTCCATGCGGCGGCGTGTCCTCTCTTGAGGTGTCAAGCGAGACCGGTCAACTTGCATAGCCTCCACGGCGGAAGGCACAGGAACGGATTGCAGTGGACCAGAGGAGAGAGGAGCCGGGGAGAGAAACCGCCTCTTGCGAACAAAGTCCATATCCTGGCGGAGCTCCTGACGCCTTTCGGAAAAACGCATGTCAATGCGGTAGCAAGATGAATCAGTTCATGCAGGTTGGCAGGGGTTTCTCGTGCGGCCAGCACATCTTTAATGATACTGGATAGGCCTTTTTTAAAGGTCGCGCAGCGGGCCTCGTTATTCCAGGACAATTCGGAGGCGAGAGTACGGAATTGGATGGCGTACTCGCCAATGGAAGAATTACCCTCGACCAGGTTCAGCAGGGCAGTCTCGGCAGAAGAGGCTCCGGCAGATTCCTCAAAGACACTTCGAATCTCCGTGAAGAAGGAGTGTACAGAGGCAGTGACAGGATCATTGCGGTCCCAGAGCGGTGTGGCCCATGACAGGGCTTTCCCAGACAGAAGGCGGACTACGAAAGCCACCTTTGACCTTTCAGTTGGAAATTGGTCCGACATCATCTCCAAATGCAGGGAACATTGTGAAAGAAAACCACAGCAAAATTTAGAGTCCCCATCAAATTTGTCCGGCAATGATAAACGGAGGCTGGATGCGGCCACTCGCTGCGGAGGAGGTGCAGGAGCTGGCGGAGGAGATGATTGTTGAAGCTGTGGTAGTAGTTGCTGTAGCATCACGGTCAATTGAGACAGCTGGTGGCCTTGTTGCGCTATCTGTTGTGACTGCTGGGCAACCACCATGGTGAGGTCGGCGACAACTGGCAGCGGGACCTCAGTGGGATCCATGGCCGGATCTACTGTCACGATTCGGCTTGGCTGGAGGTGGATCCTCTGTGCCAGAGAGGGATTGGCGTGGACCGTGTCGGTGGACCGGTTCTAAGTTGCTACTGATATTCACCAGAGCCCGCCGCAAAGCGGGATGGTCTTGCAGCGGCGGTAGCAACCAGGTCGTATCCACCGGCAACGGCTCAACCTCTCTGACTGCTGAGATAAGCGCGGTACAAGGGAGTAGACAAGAGCAAGGTCGGACGTAGCAGAAGGTCAGGGCAGGCAGCAAGGATCGTAGTCAGGGGCAACGGCAGGAGGTCTGGAACACAGGCTAGGAACACACAAGGAAACGCTTTCACTGGCACAATGGCAACAAGATCCGGCGAGGGAGTGCAGGGGAAGTGAGGTATAAGTAGGGAAGTGCACATGTGAAGGTACTGATGAAAACCTTATGCGCCAATCAGTGGCGCACCGGCCCTTTAAATCGCAAAGATCCGGCGCGCGCGCGTCCTAAGGAGCAGGGCCGTGCGCGCCGGGACAGCACAGACGGGGAACGGGTCTGGTAAGGGAATCGAGATGCGCATCGCGAGCGGGCGCGTCCCGCATCGCGAATCGCATCCCGGCTGGGAACATTTTCGCAGCGCACCCGGTCGGCAGGTCTGACCGGGGCGCTGTGAATAAGAGAACGCTGTGAGCGCTCCGGGGAGGAGCGGGGACCCGGAGCACTCGGCGTAACAGTTATGAGGAGGAAAAACTGCAGTGCAAAAACCAAGCCATGAGGTAGAAAGAACTTCCTGTAGAGCTCAGAGACAGGATTCTGTAGAGGCACATATCACATATCAAGAGCACAGTGTCCTCCATAATTTTTAAATGGAAGAAGTTTGGAACCACCAGGTCTCTTCCTTGAGCTTGACACCCCCATATTACTAATTAGGGGATAAGGGCCTTGGTAAAAGATGTGACCAAGAACTTCCAGAAGGTCCACCATCACTGTAGACCTCCATCAATCTTTATGGCAGAGTGATCAGAATTAAAGTAATAGTCCAGTATTGAAAAACGTATCCCCTATACTAAAGATAGGGGGTAAGTTTCAGATCGTGGGGGGGGGTCCGACCGCTGGGACCCCTCGCGATCTCACATATGGGGCCCCGGGTCTCTGGACAGATAGCACGTGTCCACCACGCCTGACATGCCCCCTCAATACAGGGCTATGGCAGCGCTCCACTCTCCCATAGAGTTCTATTCAAGGGGCGTGTTGGCCGCCGCTCCGTACAGTGATCAACACGCCCCCTTCCCACAGACTTCCAGGGCCCCGTACGGGAGATCGCGGGGGTCCCAGTCGGACCTCCCAAGATTTGAAACTTGCCCCCTATCCTTAGTAAACACTACGACTTAAAGGAGATCTCCAGTATTGAAAAACTAATCCCCTATCCTAACAAACCAAATGCAATTATCAGTAAAAAGATACATGAAAGCCTTCCAGGAGTCTGCATAAAAGCACCTAAAGGGTGCCCAGAATTTTTATTTTCATTTATATATCTGAAAAATGTGTTTTCCGCTTCAGTCACTGACTCAGCTAGTTTCTCCTTTTCCTGTGCTTCAGAAGCCCTTATAACTAGCTTAGTCTCTTTCTGTCTCATCTTATAGATGTGTCTTTCTTCATTGATCATATTTTTTCATAATGACTAAATTATAACTTTTAGTGTTTTTATAATTTTGGCCACTTCTATAGATTACCACAATGGTCTATCTTTTTTGTGTTTACTAACAAGCCTAATGCAATTATCAGTAAAAAGATACAAGAAAGCCTGCCTGGATTCTGCATAAAAGCACCTAAAGGGCACCCAGATTGTGAAAAACAAGATTCTTTGATCTGATGAAACCAAAGAGGAACTTATCTAATTTCTAACATAGAATGTGTCTGCAGATAAGAACCATTTGGCCCATCTAGTCTGCCCAATATTCTAAATACTAGCGATAGTCCCTGGCCCTATCCTTCAATGTACATGCAGCAACAAGGAAGGCGATTCCATGCATCCACTACTCTCTCAGTAAAGTGATACTTCCGTATATTACTTTTAAACTTTTACCCCTCTAATATAAAACTATGTCCTCTTGTGGTAGTTTTTCTTCTTTTAAAAATCTTCTCCTCCTTTACTGTGTTAATTCCCTTTTTGTATATAAAAGTCTCTATCATATCCCCTCTGTCTCTTCTTTCTTCTATACATGTTAAGGTCCTTTAACCTTTCCTGGTAAGTTTTATCCTGCAATCCATGTACTAGTTTAGTATGTTCTCTGAACTCTCTCTAGAGTATCTATATCCTTCTGGAGATATGGTCTTCAGTACTGTGCACAATACTACAAGTGAGGTCTCACCAGTGTTCTGTACAGCGGCATGATCTCTTCTCTCTCTACTGCTAATACCTCTCCCTATACATCCAAGCATTCTGCTAGCATTTTCTGCTGCTCTATGACATTGTCTTCCTACCTTTAAGTCTTCTGAAATGATGACCCCTAAATCCATTTCATCAGGTACTGAAGTTTGGACTGTATCACAAAGTCTATATTCTGCCCTTGCATTTCCATGTCCAAGGTGCATTATCTTACACTTATTTACATTAAGTATCATTATCCACAGCTTTCATCATTTTTCTAGTTTTCCTCAATCCTTTTCCATTTGGCATATTCCTCCAGGAATATTAACCCTGTTACAAATCTTTGTGTCATCAGCAAAAGGACAAACCTTACCACTGAGACCTTCTGCAATATTACTGAAGATATTAAACAAAATGTGGAACAGTGTCAAAAGCCTTACTAAAATCTAGATAAGCAATGTCTACTGCACCACTGTCATCTGTTATTTTTCTTACCAAATAAAAAAAATCAATAAAATGAGTTTTACATAATCTCACCTGAAATAAACCCATATTATCCACAATCCTATCCTTTAGTATGGTTTCCATTAGTTTCCCTACTACTGATGTCAGGCTTACTGGTTTATAGTTGCCCGATTCCTCCTATTTATTTATTTTTTTTGTAAATTAGTGTACTTTTTTTTTTTACTAAATTCCAAACCTCTGGGATGACTCCTGCTAACAGTGGTTGGTTAAATAAATATGTTAACTGTTAATACACTGCTAAGCTATTTAATAACTTTGGGTATATCCCATCAGGCCTCTATTACTTATTTGTCTATGCTATAGACATTTACAAAGAACCTCTTCCTCTGAAAAGAAAAATGCATCAAATGATTCTTTAGTATTCCTCCCCTGAGGTCCCTTTTCTTAATTTTTCTTTGTAAAAACTGAACAGAAGTATTCATTGAGGCAGTCAGCTAGTCTTTTATCCTCTTTTACATTTTTCCTGGTTGTTAACCTAATTATTCTTTGTTTTAATTTCCTTCTTTTTTTTTTTTCTCATTTATATACAGTGATCCCTCAACTTACAATGGCCTCAACATACAATAGTTTCAACATACAATGGTCTTTTCTGGACCATTGTAAGTTGAAACCAGACTCAACATACAATGCTATGGACAGTCCAGATCTGTGAAACTTGTCAATTGCAGGAAGAACTGACCAATCAGAATGGGCAATTTACTGGTAAAACACCTGTATTACTGAAGCGTATGCACTGACTGATGTCTGGTAGCGCCCCCTACAGTACAGGAAGGTATTACATGTTCTGTACACTTTACCTGTACCAGGGTTACCTGCTCCTTTGGACACAAGGTGAGGGCGGCTCCATGTTACTTTTTTAGGACATTGCATGTACTGTACAGGACCCTGAAGAAGCTCCTGTCCTCTACATAGACCTGTGTTTTCCAAGCAGGGTGCCCCCAGCTGTTGCAAAACTACAACTCCCAGCATGCCCGGACAGCCTTTGGCTGTCCGGGCATGCTGGGAGTTGTAGTTTTGCAACAGCTGGAGGCTCCCTGCTTGGGAAACACTGACATAGACAGTGATTTACAGCTCCCAGCAGATCTTTCTTACTTTTATATGAAAGGATTTGCTTTATCTATATTAGTTATCTACTTATTTTTCTTTAATTCTCACTTTTTCCTCTTTTTGGATGACATTTTGGATCTTTAGAACCAATTACCAGGTTTCCATAGAGTTGTGGTCTCAACATACAATGGTTTCAACATACAATGGTCGTTCCAGAACCAATTAATATTGTACCTTGAGGGACCACTGTATCTGAAAAATGTGTTTTCCCCTTCATTGACTGACTGAGCTAGTTTCTCCTTTTCCTGTGCTTTAGAAACCCTTATAATTTGCTTGGCCTCTTTCTGCCTCATCTTATAGATGTGTCTTTCTTTATTGATCATTTTTTTTTCATAATTACTAAATTATAACTTTGAGTATTTTTATTATTTTGGCCACTTCTATAGATTACCACACTGGTCTATCTTTTTTTGTGTTTACTAACAAGCCTAATGCAATTATCTGTTGCTTTCAATAATTCAACTTTAAGTAGTCCCATTTCTCCTCGACTACTTTCCCTTCCACTTTAATAAGAATTTATTTACCATTAATCTAATTTTAGAAAATAATTTTTTCTAAATTTAAAACTTTTAATTTGTGTGGCATAAACCACACTGACTTGTGATCACTAGTTCCCAAGCTTTCACCTTCAGTAATATGATATACTAAATCCCCATTTGTGAATAGTAAATCTAAAATAGAAAAAAAAATGTTGTCCTAGCAGTCGCTTGTTTAAAATCTTTCAGGTTTATTATGAAATTCAGGTTCAAAAGGACATGCGGATATAGACAGAATGGCGGCTTTCGGTCAAAGACAGCAACCTTAGTCTTAGTTATCTAAATCTAAAATGGCCTCCTTTCAGGTTGGCAACTCAACGTGTGTGTGGTACAGATATTCCCAGGAGGGAATTTAGAATACAATGGCCCCTCAAGTTACAATATTAATCGGTTCCAGGACGACCATTGTATGTTAAAACCACCTGGTAATTGGTTCTGAAGCCACCAAAATGTCATCCAAAAAAAAGGAAAAAGTGAGGATTAAAGAAAAATAAGTACCGTATTTTTCGCCCTATAGGACGCACCGGCGTATAAGACGCACCCTATTTTTAGGTGCAAAATCTAAAAAATTAAAGATTTTGAACCCAATAGTGGTCTTCAACCTGTGGACCTCCAGATGTTGCAAAACTACAACTCCCAGCATGCCCGGACAGCCGTTGGCTGTCCGGGCATGCTGGGAGTTGTAGTTTTGCAACATCTGGAGGTCTGCAGATTGAAGACCACTGCATAGGAGGTAATACTCACGTGTCCCCGCCGCTCTGGACCCGTCACCGCTGCCCTGGATGTCGCTCCATCGCTGTCGCCGTGTCCCCGTCGCTCCGGAACGTCTCTGCTGCCGGCCGGGTATCCTCGCTCTCCGTCGCCGTCATCACGTCGTTACGCACGACGACGCACGTACGCGACGACGTGATGATGAGGAAGGAGAGCGCCGGCCATACAGGGGATCCCCTAACGGAGAAGACACCGAGGAGGCAGGTAAGGTCCCTCCCAGTGTCCTGTAAGCACTAACCCGGCTATTCAGTCGGGCTGTTCGGGACCGCCGCGGTGAAATCGCGGCGGTCCCGAACAGCCCGACTGAACAGCCGGGTTAGTGTCACTGTCCCTTCAGACGTGGCGGTCAGCTTTGATCGCCGCGTCTGAAGGGGTAATACAGGGCATCACCGCGATCGGTGATGTCCTGTATTAGCCGCGGGTCCCGGCCGTTGATGGCCGCAGGGACCGCCGCGATAGGGGTGTATTCGCCCTATAAGACGCACCGACTTTTTCCCCCCAGTTTTGGGGAAGAAAAAGTGCGTCTTATACGGCGAAAAATACGGTAGGTAACTAATATAGATAAAGCAAATCCTTACATATAAAAGTAATAAAGATCTGCTGGGAGCTGTAATCACTGTCTATGTAGAGGACAGGAGCTTCTTTAAAAAGTTAAATGGAGCCGCCCTTACCTGGTGTCCAAAGGAGCAGCTAACTGTGGCACAGGTAGAGTACAGAACATGTAATACCTCCCTGTACTGTAGAGAGCGCTACCAGACAGGAATTCAGTGCATACACTTCAGTAATACAGGTGTTTTACCACGTCCATTCCGATTGGTCAGTTCTTCCAGCCATTGACACGTTTCACAGATCTGGACTGTCCATACATTGTATATTGAGTCTGGTTTCAAGTCACAATGGTCCAGAAAAGACCATTGTATGTTGAAACTATTGTATGTTTAGGCCATTGTAAGTTGAGGGATCATTGTACTCCTAGCAGAACAAGCTTTTTTAGTTTTCCAGTTCAAATTAGGAACATTAAAGTCTCCCATGATTATAACTTCCCATTTCCCTGTCATTTTAGCTATTTCCTCAACTAGTAGATCATGTAATTCTTTTACCTGGCCAGGCGGTCTATAAATCACACCTACAAAAGTTATCGTATGATTACCAAATTGCAACATAACCCGAATTGACTCTATGTTGGTCTCACTAACTTGTATTAGGTAAGATTTTATGATATATTTCATATACTGGACCACCCCTCCCCCTTTCTTGCCTTTTCTGTCTTTCCTATATAAATAATAGCCTGGTATGGTTATGTGTAGAGATGTCGCAAATTGTTCGCCGGCGAACTTAGCATGTTCGTGTTCGCATCGCCGGGCGAACATATGTGAAAATTGATTCGCCCCCTATACTTTAACATTGCGGTAAACTTTGACCCTGTGAGTCAGAGTCAGCAGACACATTACAGCCAATCAGCAGCAGTCCCTCCCTTCCAGACCCTCCTACCTCCTGCACGGACACCATTTTACCTTCATTCAGCATGCTGCAGGCTTAGGAAGTGGAGGGACAGAGAACATAAAATTTTATGTTCGCGACATCACTAGTTATGGGCCAATCATTACACTCATTGAACCATGTCTCAGTAACAGCCACTAAATCTAAATTCTCTAATGCCATTATAAGCGCAAGTTCATTGATCTTATTCTCTAAACTGTCAGCATTTGTGGACAGTACTCTCAGCTTGTCATTTTTTTAACCTATGTGCTACTGGCATGTTCTGGCATTGTTTGGGGGGGGGGGGGCAATTGAAGTGATGGATTGTCAGTATTTCGCACACCCCTCCCTTCTCAGTTTAAATACTCCTTCGCAAAAACTTTGAACTGTTCACTGAGGACATTCCTCCCAATTAAAGAAAGATTTATTAGAGTTAAGAAAGATTAGAAAGCGTTAAGAGTCAAGAAAGGGTCAAAAATGAATGGGCAAGTTAGGTTTAAACATTTTTCCAAAGAAGCAAGGGCAAAGTATTTCTTCTCTATTAAATTTAGTTGAAAACATTAGTCCATCAAAACAGCATGTCAAAAGTATAGAGAGACCTCTGTGCTGATGTGTTTCTGACCAGTAAAATGGTCACTACTAGCACATTAGTGGTATGAGTAAGGACTGTACGGATAAGAAGCGCATCAGCTAAGTGCTCTTTCTGTGTTTTTGACATCCTACTATTATGTCTTAGTGCTAACTGACTTTATAAAAAAAAAAAGAATTTCAGAAGCCACACACAGTGCTGATCTGGCCCTATTTATTCAGAAAGTTGTTGCTATATGTAATGCTGGTGGTTTGCAGCCGCCAAACTACACACAGGGCTCCTCCTCCTTGCTGCACTGTCTCAGGCGATGACAGTGTCTGGTGCACCAAGTAGGGTTCACCCAAGGGCTGTCACTTTAAGCGTGCTCCTGATTCTGCTCCCCCTCCAATCACTAACTGGCATCACCTATATAAGTGTGCGCCACCCTCCTTTTGGTGCCTGAGAAACATTGTAGCTTGTCTACTTGTGAAGGCCCTGCTGCTGTTTTGATCTGCTGTGCTCCAGACCATTGCTTATTTCCTGACCCTTCCTCCCTCGGTATCTGCATGTCTGGTAGTGACCTGGTGTCTCCCCTGCAGATAAGACCAGCTTCTGCATCCTGGAGGGTGAAAACCAGGGGAACACTTAGACTCTGCTCCTAAGTTTGCCCCAAAGCCAAACTGGTAAGTGGCACAGTTTGTCCACACCCATTGGGGCGTTACACTCATGGCTTGTATGAGTCAAATGTCTAGTGCCTAGAGCCAGACTCAGTGGGGAGTGGTGAATGCATATAGTATGTAAGGGGAATAAACTGTGCTTTCTGGCTTGCAGGAATTGTATTCTTTGTAGATGACTACCAACTACTTCAAATGGATTCTTAGTATCCGAAACACTGCTCATTGATATTTGCCTGTACTTTGCATATGTGACTATATATGATGTAAACTCTGCACATATGTTAACTTTGCTCTGTTGCATGACTACTTTATGGCAGACAGTGATACCTGATAATGCTGCCATGTTGGATATCGGTGTCTGTCAAAAGAAATTAGAGGTTGGCAGATACAGCAGAAGGTGGAAAAGCTTATGATAGGATCGATTACCATTAACGATAGGGTATAGACAGTGCTTCTGTTCTGTGTTGTTACGCCGAGCGCTCCGGGTCCCCGCTCCTCCCCGGAGCGCTCGCTTCACTCCCTCCGCTGCAGCGCTCCGGTCACGTCCTCTGACCCGGGGCGCTGCGATCCTGCTGCCAGCCGGGATGCGATTCGCGATGCGGGTAGCGCCCGCTCGCGATGCGCACCCCGGCTTCCCTACCTGACTCGCTCCCCGTCTGTTCTGTCCCGGCGCGCGCGGCCCCGCTCCCTAGGGCGCGCGCGCGCCGGGTCTCTGCGATTTAAAGGGCCACTGCGCCGCTGATTGGCGCAGTGGTTCCAATTAGGGTTTTTCACCTGTGCACTTCCCTATATTGCCTCACTTCCCTTGCACTCCCTTGCCGGATCTTGTTGCCTTAGTGCCAGTGAAAGCGTTCCTTGTGTGTTCCTTGCCTGTGTTTCCAGACCTTCTGCCGTTGCCCCTGACTACGATCCTTGCTGCCTGCCCCGACCTTCTGCTACGTCCGACCTTGCTTCTGCCTACTCCCTTGTACCGCGCCTATCTTCAGCAGCCAGAGAGGTGAGCCGTTGCTAGTGGATACGACCTGGTCACTACCGCCGCAGCAAGACCATCCCGCTTTGCGGCGGGCTCTGGTGAAAACCAGTAGTGGCTTAGAACCGGTCCACTAGCACGGTCCACGCCAATCCCTCTCTGGCACAGAGGGTCCACTACCTGCCAGCCGGCATCGTGACAGTAGATCCGGCCATGGATCCCGCTGAAGTTCCTCTGCCAGTTGTCGCTGACCTCACCACGGTGGTCGCCCAGCAGTCACAACAGATAGCGCAACAAGGCCAACAGCTGTCTCAACTGACCGTTATGCTACAACAGTTGCTACCACAGCTTCAGCAGTCATCTCCTCCGCCAGCTCCTGCACCTCCTCCGCAGCGAGTGGCCGCTCCTGGGATACGCTTATCCTTGCCAGATAAATTTGATGGGGACTCTAAGTTTTGCCGTGGCTTTCTCTCCCAATGTTCCCTGCATCTGGAGATGATGTCGGACCTGTTTCCCACTGAAAGGTCTAAGGTGGCTTTCGTAGTCAGTCTTCTGTCCGGAAAAGCCCTGTCATGGGCCACACCGCTCTGGGACCGCAATGACCCCGTCACTGCCTCAGTACACTCCTTCTTCTCGGAAATCCGAAGTGTCTTTGAGGAACCTGCCCGAGCCTCTTCTGCTGAGACTGCCCTGTTGAACCTGGTCCAGGGTAATTCTTCCGTTGGCGAGTACGCCGTACAATTCCGTACACTTGCTTCAGAATTGTCCTGGAATAATGAGGCCCTCTGCGCGACCTTCAAAAAAGGCCTATCCAGCAACATTAAAGATGTTCTGGCCGCACGAGAAATTCCTGCTAATCTACATGAACTTATTCACCTAGCCACTCGCATTGACATGCGTTTTTCTGAAAGGCGTCAGGAACTCCGCCAAGATATGGACTCTGTTCGCACAAGGCGTTTCGTCTCCTCGGCTCCTCTCTCCTCTGGTCCCCTGCAATCTGTTCCTGTGCCCCCCGCCGTGGAGGCTATGCAGGTCGACCGGTCTCGCCTGACACCCCAAGAGAGGACACGACGCCGTATGGAGAACCTCTGCCTGTACTGTGCTAGTACCGAACACTTCCTGAGGGATTGTCCTATCCGTCCTCCTCGCCTGGAAAGACGTACGCTGACTCCGCACAAAGGTGAGACAGTCCTTGATGTCTACTCTGCTTCTCCACGTCTTACTGTGCCTGTGCGGTTGTCTGCCTCTGCCTTCTCCTTCTCTACAGTGGCTTTCTTGGACTCTGGATCTGCAGGAAATTTTATTTTGGCCTCCCTCGTCAACAGGTTCAACATCCCAGTGACCGGTCTCGCCAGACCCCTCTACATCAATTGTGTAAATAATGAAAGATTGGACTGTACCATACGTTTCCGCATGGAGCCCCTTCTTATGAGCATCGGATCTCATCATGAGAGGATTGAACTTTTGGTCCTCCCCAATTGCACCTCGGAGATTCTCCTTGGACTTCCCTGGCTTCAACTTCATTCCCCAACCCTGGATTGGTCCACTGGGGAGATCAAGAGTTGGGGGTCCTCTTGTTCCAAGAACTGTCTACCGGTTCCCAGTAACCCTTGCCGTAACTCTGTGGTTCCTCCAGTAACCGGTCTCCCTAAGGCCTATATGGACTTCGCGGATGTTTTCTGCAAAAAACAAGCTGAGACTCTACCTCCTCACAGGCCTTATGATTGCCCTATCGACCTCCTCCCGGGTACTACTCCACCCCGGGGCAGAATTTATCCTCTCTCTGCCCCAGAGACTCTTGCCATGTCCGAATACGTCCAGGAGAATCTAAAAAAGGGCTTTATCCGTAAATCCTCCTCTCCTGCCGGAGCCGGATTTTTCTTTGTGTCCAAAAAAGATGGCTCCCTACGTCCTTGCATTGACTACCGCGGTCTTAATAAAATCACGGTTAAGAACCGCTACCCCTTACCCCTCATCTCTGAACTCTTTGATCGCCTCCAAGGTGCCCACATCTTCACTAAATTGGACTTAAGAGGCGCCTATAACCTCATCCGCATCAGAGAGGGGGACGAGTGGAAAACGGCATTTAACACCAGAGATGGACACTTTGAGTATCTGGTCATGCCCTTTGGACTGTGTAATGCCCCTGCCGTCTTCCAAGACTTTGTCAATGAAATTTTTCGTGATCTATTATACTCCTGTGTTGTGGTATATCTGGACGATATCCTAATTTTTTCTGCCAATCTAGAAGAACACCGCCAGCATGTCCGTATGGTTCTTCAGAGACTTCGTGACAACCAACTCTATGCCAAAATTGAGAAATGTCTGTTTGAATGCCAATCTCTTCCTTTTCTAGGATATTTGGTCTCTGGCCAGGGACTACAGATGGATCC
Source organism: Hyla sarda (assembly GCF_029499605.1). NCBI lineage: Eukaryota > Metazoa > Chordata > Amphibia > Anura > Hylidae > Hyla > Hyla sarda. Next base: position 132,594,934 of record NC_079197.1, on the reverse strand, counting down.
AGACAAACTCTCTGCCGTCTTAAATTGGCCACGCCCCTCCGGACTCCGTGCTATCCAACGCTTTTTGGGGTTCGCCAATTATTACAGGCAATTTATTCCACATTTTTCTACCATTGTGGCTCCTATCGTGGCTTTAACCAAGAAAAATGCTGATCCCAAGTCCTGGCCTCCTCAAGCAGAAGACTCCTTTAAACGACTCAAGTCTGCCTTTTCTTCGGCTCCCGTGCTCTCCAGACCTGACCCTTCCAAACCCTTCCTATTGGAGGTTGATGCCTCCTCAGTAGGAGCTGGAGCTGTTCTTCTACAAAAAAATCCTTCCGGGCATGCTGTCACTTGTGGTTTTTTCTCTAGGACCTTCTCTCCAGCGGAGAGGAACTACTCCATCGGGGATCGAGAGCTTCTAGCCATTAAATTAGCACTTGAGGAATGGAGGCATCTGCTGGAGGGATCAAGATTTCCTGTTATTATCTACACCGACCACAAGAACCTCTCCTACCTCCAGTCGGCCCAACGGCTGAATCCTCGCCAGGCCCGGTGGTCTCTGTTCTTTGCCCGATTTAATTTTGAGATTCACTTTCGTCCTGCCGATAAGAACATTAGGGCCGATGCTCTCTCTCGTTCCTCGGATGCCTCAGAAGTTGATCTCCCTCCGCAACACATCATTCCACCTGACTGCCTGATCTCCACTTCTCCTGCCTCCATCAGGCAGACTCCTCCAGGAAAGACCTTTGTTTCTCCACGCCAACGCCTCGGAATCCTCAAATGGGGTCACTCCTCCCATCTCGCAGGTCATGCGGGCATCAAGAAATCTGTGCAACTCATCTCCCGCTTCTATTGGTGGCCGACTCTGGAGACGGATGTTGGGGACTTTGTGCGAGCCTGCACTATCTGTGCCCGGGATAAGACTCCTCGCCAGAAGCCCGCTGGTTTTCTTCATCCTCTGCCTGTCCCCGAACAGCCTTGGTCTCTGATTGGTATGGATTTTATTACTGATTTACCCCCTTCCCGTGGCAACACCGTTATTTGGGTGGTCGTTGATCGATTCTCCAAAATGGCACATTTCATCCCTCTTCCTGGTCTTCCTTCTGCGCCTCAGTTGGCTAAACAATTTTTTGTACACATTTTTCGTCTTCACGGGTTGCCTACGCAGATTGTCTCGGATAGAGGGGTCCAATTCGTGTCTAAATTCTGGAGGGCTCTCTGTAAACAACTCAAGATTAAATTAAATTTTTCCTCTGCATATCATCCCCAGTCCAATGGACAAGTAGAAAGAATTAACCAGATCCTGGGTGATTATTTGCGACATTTTGTTTCCTCCCGCCAGGATGACTGGGCAGATCTCCTTCCATGGGCCGAATTTTCGTATAACTTCAGGGCCTCTGAATCTTCCTCCAAATCCCCATTTTTCGTGGTGTACGGCCGTCACCCTCTTCCCCCCCTCCCTACCCCCTTGCCCTCTGGTCTGCCCGCTGTGGATGAAATTTCTCGTGACCTTTCCATTATATGGAGAGAGACCCAAAATTCTCTTTTACAGGCTTCTTCACGCATGAAGAGGTTCGCGGATAAGAAGAGAAGAGCTCCCCCCGTTTTTTCCCCTGGAGACAAGGTATGGCTCTCCGCTAAATATGTCCGCTTCCGTGTCCCTAGCTACAAGTTGGGACCACGCTATCTTGGTCCTTTCAAGGTTTTGTGTCAAATTAATCCTGTCTCTTATAAACTTCTTCTTCCTCCTTCTCTTCGTATCCCTAATGCCTTTCACGTCTCTCTTCTCAAACCACTCATCCTCAACCGTTTTTCTCCCAAATCTGTTCCTCCCACTCCTGTTTCCGGCTCCTCGGACGTCTTCTCGGTCAAGGAAATTTTGGCTGCCAAAAAGGTCAGAGGGAAAAATTTTTTTTTAGTTGACTGGGAGGGTTGTGGTCCTGAAGAGAGATCCTGGGAACCTGAGGACAACATCCTTGACAAAAGTCTGCTCCTCAGGTTCTCAGGCTCCAAGAAGAGGGGGAGACCCAAGGGGGGGGGTACTGTTACGCCGAGCGCTCCGGGTCCCCGCTCCTCCCCGGAGCGCTCGCTTCACTCCCTCCGCTGCAGCGCTCCGGTCACGTCCTCTGACCCGGGGCGCTGCGATCCTGCTGCCAGCCGGGATGCGATTCGCGATGCGGGTAGCGCCCGCTCGCGATGCGCACCCCGGCTTCCCTACCTGACTCGCTCCCCGTCTGTTCTGTCCCGGCGCGCGCGGCCCCGCTCCCTAGGGCGCGCGCGCGCCGGGTCTCTGCGATTTAAAGGGCCACTGCGCCGCTGATTGGCGCAGTGGTTCCAATTAGGGTTTTTCACCTGTGCACTTCCCTATATTGCCTCACTTCCCTTGCACTCCCTTGCCGGATCTTGTTGCCTTAGTGCCAGTGAAAGCGTTCCTTGTGTGTTCCTTGCCTGTGTTTCCAGACCTTCTGCCGTTGCCCCTGACTACGATCCTTGCTGCCTGCCCCGACCTTCTGCTACGTCCGACCTTGCTTCTGCCTACTCCCTTGTACCGCGCCTATCTTCAGCAGCCAGAGAGGTGAGCCGTTGCTAGTGGATACGACCTGGTCACTACCGCCGCAGCAAGACCATCCCGCTTTGCGGCGGGCTCTGGTGAAAACCAGTAGTGGCTTAGAACCGGTCCACTAGCACGGTCCACGCCAATCCCTCTCTGGCACAGAGGGTCCACTACCTGCCAGCCGGCATCGTGACATGTGTAATGAAAGAGAAGGCCTTGACATTAGTACCAAGCTTGTCCTTCTGCAGGAGTGGTGGAGGGTCTGGAAGCTGTTGGAGCACTCCTTGCCTGGAGGCTACAGAATGGCTTGCACACTGGAAGTGGTGGTGTGTGCTGGAGGCCAGGAGATGTGACCTGGGTCTGTAGGGAGCTTTGAAAGAGAGGGTAGCCTTTCAGCTGCTTTGCAAAGGATGAGGGTTATAGGGGGGGGGGGATTTCTATTTTTCTAGACAAGCTTGGAATGTCTGTCCACTGAGAGGGTGGCTTAAAGGGGTACTCCACTGCCCCAGCATTTGGGACATTGTGTTCTGAATGCTTGGAGCAGGTGGTGGGGGTTGTGATATCATGGCCACACCCATCATGATGTCACACTATGCCCCCTCAATGCAGGACAAACATCTCTACACAATTTCCAATCTATAGGCCCCCAAAGTAGGTAACTAGGTAGGTAGGTAGCTCAGTAGGTAATCAGGTAGGTAGATAGCTATGTAGGTATCTGGTAGCTATGTAGGTAGACATGCAGCTATGAAGGTAAGCAGGTAGCCAAATAGGTAGCCAGGAAGCTAGACAGGTAGGTGGCTAGCTAGGTAAGTAGGTAGGTATTCAGATAGGTAGGTAGGAAGGTAGCTATGTAATTAAAGGGGAACTCTAGTACTTAATAACTGTGGGTAAGGGATAAGTGACTGATACGGGGGTCTGACCACTGGGACTTCCCGCAATCTCCTGCCCGGTGCCCTGGCTCTCCTCAGCCCACCGACATGCATCCTCCATGCATATCTCTGTGGGTAGGGGATAAGTTAAGTACTAGAGTTCCCCTTTAAGTAGGTAGGTAGCTAGCTAGGAAGGTATCTATGTAGATAGGTAGGTAGCTATGTAGTTATGTAGGTAGGTAGCCAGGTAGGTAGCCAGGATGAAAGAGGAGGAAAAAAAACTCATGCTTACTTTAGGTCTCATGCAGCAATATCTTCACAACGCAGGCTGGCTTCTTCTTTCTTCCCCCACAGTACAGGCATGGATGAGTGATGTAATCACACATGCACTGTCTTGCTTTAGAGGTCTCCTCTTAGTGTAGATAGCCGGCCCTATGGCCTGGGAATCTTTAAATTGTAAGCACGTGTGCCCCCTCTCTTCCTCAGAACATTCGGCAGTCATGAGCCTACTCTTCAGTGGCCTGCATTCCCTTGGGTGTGCACCAATGGCGGGTTACGGTTTTGCCAAAGTATAGGTGCACCACTGGTTGGGAAGAGCATGTCACCAAAGCATGATACTTTTCTGTAAGGTAATCGCAGAAATGTTAACCCTTTACACTCTGTAAGACCTTAGTGTATGCAATTAAAGGGGTGCAATGCACATAAATACATTTGCAATATAGTCTCTAGAAGCTTGTAAACATGTGTGCCTTATGCAAGACCTTTTATGCACATGACAACTTCTTGTGGAAAGTAGGTGAAACAGTTTGACTAGAACACTCTATCTTTACTTAGGGGTATATATATATATATATATATATGAAGAAAAGCTCTAACTGAAAGAGGGCAAAAACCACACATTATTTTCTTTGAGCGTTAGTTTGCAGCAGTAGGCAATGTTTCTTCTGAAGTGTAGTCTATAGGACATGTATAGGAGCTTTACCCCCAAAAAGACTCAAGTATTTACAAGAATGTTTAACCACTTGTTTTTTTTTCTATCTTTTTGGATTTTCCAATAATCATATTCTATGTTGCTCGAAGGATTTCCTTCATGTGACTCTGTTCTGTTTACCGTGTTCCTATCGGCATGACTCTGCCCAGCTTGTCTTAGAAAATCCCGCTTAGATCATTCAAAAGTGATTAAAAACAAGTAAGAGCGCAAATGAAATGTTACAAAGAGATCAGTAACATAGCCTGCATATGAGTAGGAACACTGCAAGCGATGATATATGGCAGGCAGATGGCAGCCTGTGAATCACACTAGAGATCCAAGGCCCACCCCAGGGGAGAGCAGACCTCCCTGAGCACACTCTACATTTATGGCTGTCTCAGTGCCATTTTAATGATATTAAGAGACAGAACCTTGCAGATTATAATGACTTTGTTCTTCAGCTCCCACCAGAAATACATACGATGAGAAGAAAAGTAATGCATCAAGTGTCCAGACTAATTTGCCGGTAATTCAATAAAATTGATGAAATCTGTGTTAAGATTTGATTAAACTTACAAAAGCCAAATAATGTTTTTAGCTAATATGGTAACGGTAATGGAACAGAAAACATGCCTCACCTAAAACATACTGGGGATGATTTATCAAAACCTGTGCAAAGGAAAAGTTGAGCAGTTGCCCATAGCAACCACAGATTGCTTCTATAATTTTAAATCCCTAAAATACTTAGGACATGCATGTACCCCTGCACCCGCTTAAGAGCTGAGCGTGATTCATAACCGGTTGGTCCCAGGTGCTATCAGCAGCTGGGACCCATGGCTAATGCCGGACATCATCGACTAGGCTGATTTCCAGCATTAACCCTTTAGCACTGTAATCAACTAAAAGTGCCAAAATCCAGTTGCCAGTTAGCTCTGGGTGCTGATCTGGACCACTGTGGTGATGTCATGGGGTCCTGATCAGCTGAGAGGATAGGAGGACTTCCCTAACCTAGCTCTGTCCCGTCCGATCGGTTCTCCATCTGTGCAGGTAGCATCAGCAGCCTATACTAATGGATAGCCAATGACATTGATCAATGCTTTGCTAATGCACAGCATTGTTCAGTGTAGGCAATAAAAAGTCTCCTCACCGATGTCATGTGAATCAATACAAGGTCTCGGTGTAAATGGGGAAAAGGTTTCCTAAATTTCGTGTGATCTCTCTCACACTCTCTAATACTGGTCACTAAAAGTTCAACATAGTACCTCATGGCAAAGAACTCTCTGAAGATCTTAAAAAAATTGTTGCTCTTCATAAAGATGTCCTAGGCTATTAGAATATTGCAAAGACCCTGAAACTGAGCTGCAGGACAGTACTTTGACAGGACAGATTCCATTCAGAACAGGCCTTGCCATGGTTGACCAAAGAAGTTGTCAGAGGTTGTCTTTGGGAAATAGATATATTATTTGGGAAATAGATATATGAGTGTTGCCAGCATTGCCACAGAGGTTGGTAGGGTGGGGCGGAGTAATCCTATCAATGCTCAGTCCATACGCCACACACGGCATCAAACTGGTCTGCATGGCTGTCATCCCAAAAGGAAGCCTCTACTAAAGATGAAACGCAAGAAAGCCTGCAAACATTTTCTGTAGACTGTGGACATGCATTACTATAGCGGTGTCCTGTGGTCTGATGAGACCAAGAAACACTCCAGATGAGGAGTACAAAGACAAGTGTGTCCTGCCTACCATCAAGCATGGTTGTGATCATACAATTTTTTCTAATCCTGGACAATCCCTTTAACCTCTTAAGGACCCAGGACGTACGGGGACGTCCCCGCACCCTGGGCTTTAAGGACCCAGGACGTCCCCGTACGTCCTGGCGTTTTCCGGTCTCTGCCGCTCGCCGGGCAGAGATCGGAACCGGATGCCTGCTGAAATCCTTCAGCAGGCATCCAGGGCAAACGCTGAGGGGGGCCATGTAGGCCCCCCATGTCGGCGATCGCCGCAAATCGCAAGGGAAATCGCCCTTGCGATCTGCAGCGATACCGGGCTGATCGGGTCTCTGGGACCCGACCACCCGGGAATTTCGCATGATCCCGGCTGTCACAGACAGCCAGGACCATGCTAAAGAATAGGAGCGAGGTGGCAAGCCTGCCACCTCCTCCGATCCCCTGCGATCCGTCGGTTAGTTAACCGACCAATCGCAGGAGGGGGGGCAGTTACTTCCTCCCGTCCTGCCCGGCCCCTTGAAGTCCGGAGAGGAGGACGCGGCAGGGGACGGGGGAGTGCTGGGGACCGGCCCCGGTACTTACCTCGTCCCTGAAGACCCGGATCCAGACGATGAAGACGGCGGCGGCGGCGACAGGTGAGTATATCTTCAGCCGCGGTCAGGCCCTTTACAGCAATGCACGTCGCCGTAAAGCGACATGCATTGCTGTAATAGGACCCTGTAAACTACAACTCCCAGCATGCCCAGACAGCCCTTGGCGTCTGGGCATGCTGGGAGTTGAAGTTTTACAACTTCTGGAGGTCCACAGTTTTTGGACCACTGTGCCCTTCCAGATGTTGCAAAACTACACATCCTCAGCATGTCCTTACTGTCCAGGCATGCTGGGAGTTGTAGTTCTGTAACATCTGGCCCTTCAGATGTTGCAGAACTACAACTCCCAGCATGCCTGGACAGTTTTGGCATACTGGGAGTTGTAGTTTTGCAACATCTGGAAGGGCACAGATTGGGAACCACTGTATTAGTGGTCTGCAAACTGTAGTCCTCCAGATGTTGCAAAACTACAACTCCAAGCATGCTGGGAGTTGTAGTTCGGCAACATCTGGCTCTAAAGATGTTGCCGAACTACTACTCCCAGCATGCCTGAGAATGTTTGGGAGTTGTGGTTTTGCAACAGCTGGAGGCACACTGGTTGGGAAACATTGTTTCCTAACTCAGTGTTTCCCAACCCATGTGCCTCCAGCTGTTGCAAAACCACAACTCCCAAACATTCTCAGGCATGCTGGGAGTAGTAGTTTTGCAACAGCTGGAGGTCCCCCCCTGTGAATGTAAAGGGTACATTCACATGGGCAGGGGGCTTACAGTGAGTATCGGGCTGCAATTTGCAATGCAGAAAATTTTGCGCGGCAGCTCAAACTCGCAGCGGGAAACTCGCTGTAATCCCCGGCCCGTGTGACTGTACCCTAAAAACACTACACTACACTAACCCAAAATAAAATAAAAAGTAAAAAACACTACATATACACATACCCCTACACAGACCCCCTCCCTCCCCAATAAAAATGAAAAACGTCAGGTACGCCACTCTTTCCAAAAGGGAGCCTCCAGCTGTTGCAAAACAACAACTCCCAGTATTGCCGGACAGCCGTTGACTGTCCAGGCATGCTGGGAGTTTTGCAACAGCTGGAGGCACCCTGTTTGGGAATCACTGGCGTAGAAAACCCCTATGTCCACCGCTATGCAAATCCCTAATTCAGGCCTCAAATGCGCATGGCGCTCTCACTTTGGAGCCCTGTCGTATTTCAAGGCAACAGTTTAGGGCCACATATGGGGTATCGCCGTACTCGGGAGAAATTGACTAACAAATCTTGGGGGTCTTTTTCTCCTTTCACTCCTTATGAAAAGGTGAAGTTGGGGTCTACACCAGCATGTTAGTGTAAAAAAATAAACTTTTTACACTAACATGCTGGTGTTGCCCTATACTTTTCATTTTGACAAGAGGTAAAGGTGAAAAAAGCCCCCCAAAATTTGTAACGCAATTTCTTCCGAGTACGGAGATACCACATATGTGGGCGTAAAGTGCTCTGGGGGCGCACAATAAGGCCCAGAAGGGAGAGTGCGCCATGTACATTTGAGGTGATTTGCACAGGGGTGGCTGATTGTTACAGCGGTTTTGACAAACGCAAAAAAACCAAAACCCCACGTGACCCCATTTCGGAAACTACACCCCTCACGGAATGTAATGAGGGGTGCAGTGAGAATTTACACCCCACTGGTGTCTGACAGATCTTTGGAACTGTGGGCTGTGCAAATTAAAAATGTTGTACAGCCCACTGTTCCAAAGATATGACAGACACCAGTGGGGGGTAAATGCTCACTTTACACCTTGTTACATTCCGCAAGGGTTCTAGTTTCCAAAATGGAATGCCATGTGGGGGTTATTTTGCTGTCCTGGCACCATATGGGCTTCCTAAATGCGACATGCCCCCCGAGCAAAATTTGCTCTCAAAAAGCCAAATATGACTCCTTCTCTTCTGAGCATTGTAGTTCGCCCGTAGTGCACTTCAGGTCAACTTATGGGGTACCTCCATACTCAGAAGAGATGTGGTTACAAATTTTGGGGGGTATTTTCTGCTATTAACCCTTGCAAAAATGTGAAATTTGGGGTAGAAACACACCTTTTAGTGTTTTTTTTATTTTTTTTTATTTTTTACGTATGCAAAAGTCGTGAAACCCCTGTGGGGTATTAAGGCTCACTTTATTTCTTGTTACGTTCCACAAGGGGTCTAGTTTCCAAAATGGTATGCCATGTGGAGTTTTTTTTGCTGCCCTGTCACCATAGGGGCTTCCTAAATACGACATGCCCCCGAGCAAAATTTGCTCTCAAAAAGCCAAATATGACTCCTTCTCTTCTGAGCATTGTAGTTCACCCATAGTACACCTCAGGTCAACTTATGGGGTACCTTCATACTCAGAAGAGATGGGGTTACAATGTTAAGGGGGTATTTTCTGCTATTAACCCTTGCAAAAATGTGAAATTTGGGGGGAAACACACATTTTAGTGAAATTTTATTTTTATTTTTTTACATATGCAAAAGTCGTGAAACCCCTGTGGGGTATTAAGGCTCACTTTATTCCTTGTTACGTACCTCAAGGGGTCTAGTTTCCAAAATGGTGTGCCATGTGGGGGATTTTTGCTGTTCTGGCACCATAGGGGCTTCCTAAATGCAACATGCCCCCCAAAAACCATTTAAAAAAAAAGTACTCTCCAAAATCCCCTTGTCGCTCCTTCTCTTCTGAGCCCTCTACTGCGCCCGCCGAACACTTTACATAGACATATGAGGTATGTGCTTACTCGAGAGAAATTGGGCTACAAATATAAGTATACATTTTCTCCTTTTTTCCCCTTGTAAAAATTCAAAAATTGGGTCTACAAGAACATGTGAGTGTAAAAAATGGAGATTGTGAATTTTCTCCTTCACTTTGCTGTTATTCCTGTGAAACACCTAAAGAGTTAAAACATGGACTGAATGTCATTTTGAATACTTTGGGGGTTGCAGTTTTTATAATGGGGTCATTTGTGGGGTATTTCTAATATGAAGACCCTTCAAATCCACTTCAAACCTGAACTGGTCCATGAAAAATTGTGTTTGGAAATTTTGTGAAATATTGGAAAATTGCTGCTGAACTTTGAAGCCCTCTGGTGTCTTCCAAAAGTAAAAACACGTAAATTTTATGATGCAAACATAAAGTAGACATATTGTATATGTGAATAAAAAATTTTTTGGGGAATATCCATTTTCCTTACAAGCAGAGAGCTTCAAAGTTAGAAAAATGCAACATTTTCTAATTTTTCATAAAATTTGGGGATTTTTTACCAAGAAAGGATGCAAGATACCACAAAATTTTACCACTATGTTAAAGTAGAATATGTCACGAAAAAACAATCTCGGAATCAGAATGATAACTAAAAGCATTCCAGAGTTATTAATGTTTAAAGTGACAGTGGTCACATGTGCAAAAAATGGTCCTGAGGTGTAAAATGGCTGGGTCCTTAAGGGGTTAATGATCTGTGGATTTCCAGTCAAGCAAATAGTTACACACTCTTTCAGTAGTGATATAAAGGCTATCACATGCAGACTGCTTAGTATTGCCAGAACTCAGATAAGCTACTGTAGTAAACTTAGAAGTTTATGACATAATTGAAACTGACAGAGTCGTCTTATTCTAGAAGTAAAAACTCAGCAAGTGGGGCTGAAGCTATATAGTAAATACACGTGACTTTTTAAAATGTATAACTTAAAGGGGTACTCCACTGGCCAGTGTACTCCACTGGCTATGTGTGCACTGCGGGGGTCGGCCATACCCCTCAATGCAAGTTAACGGCCACCACACCCCCTCACATAGACTTGCATTGAGGGGCGTGGCCTGACTTCAGGATGACACAGAGTTCAGAACTAAATGTTCCAAACCCTGGCCAGTGGAGTACCCCTTTAAGGAGTGTCTGTCGTGTGACAGATGTGCTTTGCAATATTCCCTGCTAAAGGAGAGTAAGTGGGTACATTCTCACCTACTAAAGGGCCCCCAATTGGAATATCGGGGAAAAAAAGTTCCGCACTTATGTGCACATTTGGTCACAAGAGCTCTCACTTCACTAATGGAAAGAAGCTCATGTGAACACTTCATACACAGCACATATGTTGCCCTAGGCACTGAACCTAAACAGCTATCCCAAGTCCTTCATCTAAATAGATGTCACATGTGTGCACTATCAATCCATTCCCGGTCTATGGGACTGCTGAAGATAGCCACGGACCATCTTTGTAAGAAGCTCAATACCTAACCAAGATTGATTTTCAATTCCTCATTGATAATGCATATGAAAAAATACCCGCCTAAAAGTGCACTTTTTTTGTACAATTTTGGGTGGTAGACTCAAAGAGGTTTCACTGTACACCTTAAAGGAGTACTCCGCCCCTAGACATCTTATCCCCTATCCAAAGGATAGGGGATAAGATGTCTGATCGCGGGGGTCCTGCAGCTGGGACCCCCACAATCTCTGTGCCTCACCTGGCGATTGTTTAGAACGCTGGGTGCGGGCGTCGTGACGTGGCGGCCACGTCCCTCGTGATTTTTAAGTCTATTATTATTATAATTACCTGCCAAAGCACTTTCGTGGTGTACTATCTAAGCGGCCCGTGCAGATTTTATTGTACAGGCAAAACAAAACGAAAACTCCACATACGGATCAAAGAACATTTTAAATCAGTTAGAACAGGGATTGGAGTCCAAGGGTTCATAACCCATATGCAAACTGTACATGGGGGTGATACCAGGGATTTAAGATTTGCAGGCATAGAAAGAGTGATGTGCCCGGATAGAGGTGGAGACATGAGAATCTAGCCCGTACAGAGGCACTATGGGTTATAAGAGCTGAAGCTTTAGGAGCACTGGGTCTGAACGACCGAAATGAAATGGGCTCCTTCCTTTAAATTGTTGCATTAAGTTGCTGTTATAGGTACAAGTCTGCTTTATAATGCATATTTTTAGATATTTTTCTATGTATTTTCTATTTGTTCTTATGATGCACATAATGGGTGTATACTATTTAAAGACCGTACTGAGCAACAGAAAGCTGTCACCAGGGACCTGAGGAAACACCCGTGAGCGTGAAACAGCGCTGTCATCCAGGTGTGTAGCTCCTGCCGCTCCAGCTCTGCTTGGTCTAGGGGTGTCGGAAGTTGAAACCTGCTGTTTTTTGTTGAATAAATCAGCACAAGCAAGATATCCAGGTGTGTGCTCTGCTTCTTTCTTCTTTTCATTGACATTTGTAAATTACTTCTATTTAAAAATCTTAATCCTTCCAGGACTTATCAGCTTCTGTATTCTCCAGAGGAAGTTCTTTTCTTTTTAAATTTATTTTCAGTCTGACCACAGTGATCTCTGCTGACACCTCTGTCCGTTTCAGGAACTGTCCAGAGCAGGATAGGCTTGCTATGGGGATTTGCTCCTGTTCTGGACAGTTCCTGACATGGACAGAGGTGTCAGCAGAGAGCACTGTGGTCAGACTGAAAATAAATTAAAAAAGAAAAGAACTTCCTCTGTAGCATACAGCAGCTAATAAGTCCTGGAAGGATTTTTAAATAGAAGTTATTTACAAATCTGTTTAACTTTCTGGCACCAGTTGATAAAAAATAAATAAAAAAAATTATAATAATGTTTTTCACCGGAGTACCCCTTTAAGAAAGCATGACAAAAGAGCTGACAGGCCACTATACATGATAATACTGGCAGCACACCCTAAGGTGTATGTATGAGCATCTTTGTGTATCTCCACAATTCAAGTAGAGGCAGGGTACCTAAGAACCAGTACCCAAAGGACAACAAACCTTATTTACCCCCATTCTGCAAAACATAACTTATAAAAAATAAAGAGTGGGTTGTGCTTATGACCTTAATCTAAATCTAAGTTCAGCTCTTCACCCTCTTATAAACCTACATTAGGAGTAGCTAGCAGCCATAAAAATTGCAAACAAACAATCTCCAGCATAACATAGCAGAAAGTTCCTACAGTGTAGTGAGTGCTAGTGATGAGTGGCAGGGGCCATATTCGAATTATGGACGAATATTCGTCCTATGTTCACGAATAGAGATGAGCGAACTTACAGTAAATTCGATTCGTCATGAACTTCTCGGCTCGGCGGTTGCTGACTTTTTCTGCATAAATTAGTTCAGCTTTCAGGTGCTCCGGTGGGCTGGAAAAGGTGGATACAGTCCTAGGAGACTCTTTCCTAGGACTGTATCCACCTTTTCCAGCCCACCGGAGCACCTGAAAGCTGAACTAATTTATGCAGGAAAAGTCATCAACTGCCGAGCCGAGAAGTTCATGACGAATCAAATTTACTGTAAGTTCGCTCATCTCTATTCACGAAATTTGCATATTCGCTATAGTAACATAGTTCATATCATAGTTCATAAGGTTGAAAAAAGACCAGAGTCAATAAAGTTCAACCTATAACACTAATGAGTCCCTACTGAGTTGTTCCAGAGGAAGGCAAAAAACCCTCATACTAGAGGTAAAAATTCCTTCCCGACTCCAAATATGGCATCAGAATAAATCCCTGGATTATTGTTCTGTCCCTATAAATCTAGTATACATAACCAGCTATGTTATTATTCTCCAAAAAATGCATCCAGGCCCCTTTTAAATTCTTTTACAGAGTTCACCATGACCACATCCTCTGGCAGAGAATTCCACAGTCTCACTGCTCTTACAGTAAAGAACCCCTGTGCTGGTGTAGAAGCCTTCTTTCCTCTAAACGTAGAGGATGCCCCCTTGTTATAGATACAGTCCTGGGTATAAATAGATCATGGGAGAGATCTCTGTACTGCCCCCTGATATATTTATACATAGTTATTAGGTCTCCCCTAAGCCTTCTTTTTTCTGAACTAAATAACCCTAATTCTGATAATCTTTCTGGGTACTGTAGTCCCCCCATTCCCTGTATTACCCTAGTTGCCCATCTTTGAACCCTCTCCAGCTCCACTATATCTTTCTTGTACACTGGTGCCCAGTACTGTACACAGTATTCCATGTGTGGTCTGACTAGTGATTTGTACAGTGGTAGAATAATTTCCTTGTTGTGGGCATCTATGCCCCTATTGATGCACCCCATGATTTTATTTGCCTTGGCAGCAGCTGCATGACAATGGTCAGTACAGCTAAATTTACTATTAACTAAGACCCTTAAGTCCTTTTCCATGTCAGTTGTCCCAAATGTGCTCCCATTTAATACATAATCCCAGCCCGGATTTTTCTTCCCCATGTGCATTACCTTACATTTATCAGTGTTGAACCTCATCTGCCACTTCCCAGCCCAAAACTCCAACCTATCCATATCCATTTGTAACAGTGCACTGTCCTCTATAGTGTTTACCGCTTTACATAGTTTAGTATCATCTTCAAAGATTGCTACTTTACTATTCAACCCCTCTACAAGGTCATTAATGAATATATTAAATAGGACAGGACCCAAGACTGACCCCTGTGGTACCCCACTAGTAACAGTCACCCAATCAGAATAAGTACCATTGATAACCACCCTCTGTTTCCTATCTCTAAGCCAGTTACTTACCCACTTACACACATTCTCCCCCAGTCCAATCCTTCTCATTTTATGCACCAACATTTTATGTGGAACCTTATCAAATGCTTTGGAAAAATCCAGATATACGACATCCAGTGATTTCCCCTGGTCCAGTCTGGAGCTCACCTCCTCATAAAAGCTGATCAAGTTAGTTTGACAGGACCGATCCCTCATAAAGCCATGCTGATATGGAGTCATACATTTACTTTTATCAAGATTCTTTCAAACAATTTACATACAACGGAGGTTAAACTAACAGGTCTATAATTTCCAGGGTCACTTTTTGACCCTTTTTTAAATATTGGTATCACATTTTGCCATTCATCAGTCCTGGGGAACAGTCCCTGTTACTACAGAGTCCCATAATATTAAAAATAGGGGTCTGTCTATTAAATGACTTAATTCCTTTAGAACACGGGGGGGTGAATGCCATCTGGACCTGGCTATTTTCTATTTTGATTTTTTGTAGGGGGCATTGTACTTCTTCCTGGGTTAGACAGGTGACCTGTACTGGGGAGTTTACCTTATCTCGCTGTATTTCACTTGGCATTTCAATTTGCTTTTTCCTAATCCCCGTTTATAGTTTCTTCCCCATCATTTTTTAAAGGGGCCCACACTTTCATTTTTTTACCTTTTTGCTATTTATATAGTTAAAGAACATTTTGGGGTTAGTTTTACTCTCTTTGTCAATGAGTCTTTCTGTCTCTATTTTTGCGGCTTTTATCTGTTTTTTTACATATATTAAATTTTTATCTATAACTTTTTAATGTTTCTTCACTGCCGTCCTGTTTTAGTAGTTTAAGTGCTTTATTTTTGTCATTTATTGCCCCTTAACCTTTTTATTCATCCATATTGGTTTTCTTTTATTTCTGACCCTTTTATTTCCATAAGGTATATACATCTTACAGTGAGAATTTAAAATATTTTTAAAAGTCTCCCATTTAGTGTCAGTATTCTTGTTTTTGAGGACATTATCCCATTTTATATTGTTAAGGGCGTGTTTTTAGTTACAGTAAAACCTCATTCAGACGACAACCCAAAATTGTCCAAATAAAGGTGGTCTTCTGAAAGGTTTCCCTGTACTGTACCTTCCAGGCAATGTTTTCAGACAGGTGACCAGCTGCCTACGTGCAATTTATCTTAAGCAGTTCATAAAAGTGCAGCTGTAAGTTGTCTGTCTGGGAAGAATTCAGACATTTGTAGCTGTCACTGTGACTAAGGAGAAATGTGCAGCCAATGGGACTGGGACTTTCACACTTCCTAAAGTGACGTATACACCCTGCACTAACACTGAGCAGTAAGGGGTTAGTGTGCAGACATGCCTGCTGGAGCTCAGCTGTTTACAGAGGCCTAGCAGAAGCAAATCCACTGCAGACACAATGTCAAGACTGACTTCTGTCGCTTTAAGATCCCTAGTTAGGGGCACCCTATTTACTCCTAGGACTAGTACAAGGAATACCCTGCACACAAGATCATACTGCCAGAATGCTAATCCTGCCACAACAAGTGCGACTAAAAACGAAGCCTATGCTGGTGAGTACAGCGCGCAATGCGATGCACGTGGAAAGTATCTGCTAACCTAGTAGTTTGCATGTCAGATTTCCTTGTTATATAGAAATATTATGTTATGCACAGTTTGCGTTACTACTGTAACTTTATAGAGGTGACCTTTTACTTTGTAACTACTGTTGCTGAGCTATAGCTGGCGATATATGGGAAACAATGGCCTCCAGTCTATTCTGTTATCCTATGGAGAGCAAAAGAAATCATTCCGAATCAGATATGTGTGGCAGAGAATGGATTTCCACATTGAAATTTGAATATGCGAAAAATAAAAACAAACAGATCAACAGTCTGAGTGCTGTAACCCAATACATATATATATATATATATATATATATATATAGATATAGATATATATATATATATATATGTTGCAGAAAGGTGGAATGTGCTATGCTCAGGGGTGCGGATGGTGCTTGCGGGGTGCCGATGGCTGCTGGTATCCTACTGTCAAACTCCAGGGAAAACTGGATACTTGTCTGGGCGATGATCGGTAATATATCAGATGAATAAGAACAGTCCTGGAGCGTGAACGGGAATGCTATTTTATTTAATATAAAAGACAATGCGTTTCGGGACGCAGCTCCCTTTTCTGTCAGGTCACCATGAAATCCGTAAACACAACTCTGCAAAAATGCCACAAAATACTCAATGGAAAAATGCTGAGTGGATTCTATTCCATGTAGTGTCTTATCTGTCACTACAGAAGAAGGTGTACAAGCCCTCATGTCATGCTTTTTCAAATACAATAATAACATAAGATCAGTGTTTCCCAACCAGTGTGCCTCCTGCTGTTGCAAAACTACAACTTCCAGCATGCCCGGACAGCCAAAGGCTGTCCGGGCATGCTGGGAGTTGTAGTTTTGCAACAGCTGGAGGCGCAATGGCTGAGAAACACTGTCAAAGGCTGTCTAGGCATGCTGGGTGTCTTAGTTTTGCAACAGCTGGAGGCACAATGCCTGGGAAACACTGCCAAAGGCTGTCCGGGGATGCTGGGAGTTGTAGTTTTGCAACAGCTGGAGGCGCAATGGTTAAGAAACACTGCCAAAGGCTGTCCGGGGATGCTGGGAGTTGTAGTTTTGCAACAGCAGGAGGCATACTGGCTGGGAAACACTGACAAAGGCTATCAGAGCATGCAGTTGTACAGTAGTTTTGCAAACGTCAAATATACATAATTTTGGATTGCAAAAAATACATTATTCTTTTTTTTTGGG